>NC_137605.1:24507065-24954565 GCF_963280865.1 Gymnoscopelus braueri
ATTGCTGCCCCACACCTAACGTGGCGGAGACCTGTGCTCTGAGGAGCACTTTTTGTAGTTAGTACTGTGGTAACTAATGGGTACCGCACTGGCTACTCTAACAATGGGTACAGCGAGTACTCTGACAACAGGTGCGACGGGTATTGTATAACCGGGTGTGGCATGCATTCCGAACTTTCATCGCTCTCGACTTGCATGGTCTCCGAGTAGGCCAGTGCCTGAAGGGCACCGGTCTAGTTTGAATAAAAAACGAAGCTTGGTGTAACAACTAGGAAATTACGTGGATCTCAGGAATGTGGATTTGAATTCAGTCATCAGTCCTCAATGACATACATGACTTATGACTCTTTGGCACGGTTTCAGCATGCTCACAGGGCCATTGACTTCCAATTAAAGTTAAATATTATATATTATATATATTATATTATACATTTTTTAAAAAATAGTGGAGGTAATTTTGTGGCCTGTTGGCAGTGTACAATGTTTGCCATCGGTCCAGTGGTTTGCGAGATTAGCTCTGGCCAGACACACACACACACACACACACACACGCACACGCACACGCACACGCACACGCACACGCACGCACGCACGCACGCACGCACGCACGCACGCACGCACGCACACACACACACACACACACACACACACACACACACACACACACACACACACACGCACGCACACAACATTCTACCACCATTTCGTTTTACCAAATGAAGCATGGATTGGTCATCTATAAACCTGTTATGGGTTGTGTTTCATTACAGTTTATTACAGTCAGTGGAGCAAATTAATTTGTCATGTCTGTCAAATAGCTCTCAGTGTTCAAATGGTGCTGTTTGAAGGCCAGCCTGCCTGAAGTTGTGGGTCTCAACATGAAATGTTAGGGAATGGCTGATTGATTGGGCACGGGTTCAGAAAATTGGCCAAGGTTCACTCTAAATAATGAGAGTAGATGATTACCTGAACACTGATCTGTATTATTAAGAAGTTTACAACATAACACAAACTGGCTGCAACAGCTTGAAGAATCACTGTGAGGGCTGAATAACTACTGGAGCAACTTACTATCATTATTATTAGGTTACAATGTATCCACAATCCGGCACCAGCTATTCATCCATGGACAGACACCCCAATAAAAAAAAATGATTTTTTTATTCTGGTGAATCTACACAGCACTTGATACAACCTGATACAGGAGTAAAGAAATTTATAAATATGGCAATGCCAATTAAGCTGACAAAAAAACAACTGTACGATACATTCTAAAGGTAATTAAATACACAAGACATGATAGAACACTGACCATTGAGTTTCTTAAAGTGGAACAAAATTGGCCTAAGTTTAGTACAGTAGCTATTAACAATAAATGGTGGTAAAATTATTTATATTGTAAATAAAAATATATTATACATTCAAATCAACATTACAAAATGTGAATTGTTATCCACTGCTAAAGAGAGTTAGTACAGTAGAAAGGTAATAAACAGAAGTCCTCTAACATGGTTACAGACGGGAAGATGAGGAGTAAGCCGGTCCCTATACTGATGAACCCCTCCCATCCCCTCTATGACGTGCTAGTGGGGACCAGGAGCACATTCAGCCACAGACTCATCACCCCCCCAGCACAAAACAAAGTGACTTAGCCATCAGGCCCCTTAACCAATCCTGACCCCCATACGTTCTGTTCTGTTCTTGGATTACTGATCCCTGCTTGTCTCTGGCACTCTGGCACGTGTGCTACTGGAACCATGACAGTTGCCTCTTATGGATAACTGCTGTAAACGTTTAATTGTTGATAGATTGTATATTTACTCATTATTCACTGTTGACATATACAGTATGTTCATATTATCGCCACTGAAGGCCGGCTGACACTGTCTCATATCCACTGTTGATAGTTTGGAGTACTGTACATAAATCCATTTATAGGAGATACAGTAGATGTATGTTCATGCATATATTCATGCATATATTCTGTAACAACAATATATATTGTATAATTATGTATACAATTGTGTTTCATAAACATACATGTTATTGTGCATCAATACTAAGCTATTAAAAATAATAGACAGATTAATATATTCATGCTTTTATTTTAAACATACATGTACAAGGTACAGTGAGTAGGGTGGCCTTACTGCCATTTATAAACATACCTTATTAACTGAGAACAACGATCTGTCAATTGCACAATAACGTGTGTAATGTATACATTAAAAATGGACAGAATCACGATTTATTTGATACATAAATGTGGAAAATGTTTTTAAAAATATATAAAGACAAAGGAACATTTTTGAAAAAATAAAATATATGTAAAAAATATTTATATATATATTTTATAAATTGTCTAATCAAGCAACAATTTCGCGGACCCCCTTGCAGTACCTCGCGGACCCCCTAGGGATCGCGGACTCCTGTTGAAGACCTGCACTAGGCCATTATGAGCACTTTAAACCTACATTGAAAATAGCCGATCTACAAGCTCACAACGAATCGCGATGCGACGCGTTGTGAGCTTGTAGATCTGCTATTTTTTTTAATATCTTGAAATAAAATGTGAAATACAAATAACAACACAAATCTAGCTGGTACGGGGCTCCCTGGCACAAAACATTTTCAGATGGGGTTAGGGACAAATACATATTAATTTGAGGGTCCATGACATAAAAATAATTGAGAACCACTGGTTAAAATAATTTTAATTTTAATTTTAAAGCTCCATGGCGCGACGAATCTGCCAGCTGGAATTGCGTGATAGTGAAAATGACGTAGATGACCCTACCTTCTTTCCATATACCTTGGAATGTTCCAGGAAGTGAGGCTGTGGGGGTGAAAGAGTGTTTGGTGTGGATTGACAATGATACTCTTTAAAGTCTAGTCTAGTCTACACTGTAATCCAAAACAGAACATTAAACCCTTGAATATATTTTCCGATTAAGAGACCTGAATAAGGGAAGTTTGGTCGAAATTAAGAAGATATTCTGATGGTGGATATTATTAACTGAAACAGATTAAAGGAACAAAGGAACCTCCTGGAGCCTCCTTACATTGAGGTACAGTATTTGTGTTGGCCGGAAATAACATACAGTTAAACACTGCCTTTGTAGAATATTGGGTCTTTGTTGGTCAAATCTGATTCAGTATAGCACCTGAGAAACCTGCAGGATCATTCACTGTGACCTAATTACTGTAGGTTAGGTTAAGCTGCAAGCAACTTAGATGCTATAATGCTATCTGGCATCTAATACCAACCTACTTTCTGTCAATACATTCTGTGCAGGTGTTTGAGTTTGGAAGCGTTTGGAAATCACTCAACGGCCCTGCGCACCACCTGTTTCAAAATTGCACATAATGTAGGAGGGAGAAGGATGTTGCGTTATTGAAAACGAGTGCTTCCAAACACGAACACTTATAAAATAATCACCTGCACAGATTTTATTGACAGAAAGTAGCTCATAACATGTCTACGGTGGGTTTTTATGAGACAAAAACTTGACAGATACAAAGAGGATAACCCAAACTTTCTATACAGCTGCAATATTGGTGAATTTAACGTTGTTTAATACAATCAGAAATTAATTGAAACTTTTCGGTTTCAATGAATGGGCTGTCAAGGGTTGGTATTGCAACTTAGATGCCAGATAGCATTATAACATAAGTTGCTTGCGGCTAGTTTGGGTTCAGAAACCCAACAGCCCAATGACATGTAATATGACTTCATCTACCTTTGGCTGGAGTTGTAGTGAAAACTGCAAAAAACACATGCAGGAAAACATAAATACAGTCCCTGAATTATAAAAACATAATAAAAATCCCATCAATTCCATTTTATTTGTCATTTTTTAATATAAACATATTGGAAAGGTGCCAATCCAGTTTGACCTTTAGCCCTCTAATGGCCCCTGCATATAAAACAGAGGAAATTCCCACATTATGGTCAATATGGTCCTTATTATACTAGGGTCAGTCCACCCTAGGTGGACACGCACTGACCTTTTGCACCTTAATCCCATGTATAACGCACTGACTTTTTTTTGTCTTTTTTATTGTGCTCTTTTTTTCTCTAAGCACCTTAACGTCCATATGTATATCATGCACAGTATAAGTATAACATGCACAGTATACATACATTGCTGCTATGCTCAGGCACCTTAGTTTTTTATTATCTCAGGTACTTTGTAAATATGTAGATAACTTGTCTGGCCTTCTGTTGCTCTCTTGTTTTGATCTCCTTCCCACTTGCCCCCCACCCCTCTTCTTCTCCCCCCCCCCTCTTCTTTCTATGGAAATTAACGTTGCGATGGGAACGATGTACAAAAACGAATTTCACCCACTTCTTTACCTTGTAAACCTGTGATGTGACAATAAAACTGATTCTGATTCTGATTCTGATAATTTCTGAATAGGCACTTTACTTTATTGATTCTGGGTTCCCAGTGTTTGCTCTATGACAGTCAAGCGAGGAGAAGTGAAACTTTATCTGGACTTGAGTGGACTCATTGTCAGCGCTAACATTATTATGGCTAATTTATGCTCCATCGTATGATGGCGTCACAGACCGAAAATAGCCGATCTATAAGCTCACAAGGCATTGCATACGCAATGCGCTGTGAGCTTATAGATCGGCTATCTTCGGTTTGCGACACCGTCCTACAATGAAGTACAAATTGGGATTTATTATCCCTGATTGTATTTCTTCAGCCAGATGAGCACATCTCACTGATCCATGAAGTGGCCATTCAAGTATCACTCCATGAATAGCAGGCTGATCAAGCGGAGGCTGTCGTCATAGCAACTACCAGGGGAACACAGGTAAGGGCATGGATGATTGCCTGAACTGAAAAGAGCTTGATGAGAGTATGGGACCCACTGTACAATCACATCACAGTGAGTATGGAAAAACACATAATCTGACCGTAACATTTTGGATGAAGGAGCAGCAATTCCTAAACGGCTGTGGTTTATATGGTCAAGCAAATGTCTCCCTGCTTTTTGACAGTTCTATATGAAACCTCAGGGTTTGGACATCGACATCAGTTGCCGTATTTGTCACTGTCTGATAAGTGCTCTGCAAGCTCAGGAATGAAGAGTTTTATGTCTCTCCTTCATAATATACTTATGGGATAACATTGCCCCCTGGCGATGCACAGAGCACAATACATGGACTCCCGTTGCAATCTTATTGGATAGGGTCCTGTGACGCAAATCCGGTATACCGGATGGGGTATAAAACCCCCCGCGTCACTGGGATACGCCCTCTTACTTCACTCTGCTCGCGAATGCGCACGAGTCACAACGATACAACGGAGAAACTTTCCTCAAAAATCCAGCTGTACCGCGCTGTTCACGGTACACCAGCTGGAGCACCGACTTCAGAGAGCCTCGGTGCTAGCGGCCTCGTCAAGCAGCGGCGCTCGCTCCGGCGCTCGCTCCGGCGCTCGCTCCGGCGCTCGCTCCGGCGCTCGCTCCGGCGCTCCCCTCGCCATGGTGCTCAGCGCGCCGGTAGCGAGCGTAGGCCTCGGGGCTATGGGTCCGCCACTACACGCCGCCCCGAGGCACAGCGGTGCCATCAGGAAGGCCCGGCGCGAGGTTGCCTCCGGGGCATTAACCTCGTCGCCGGGCCCCGCCAATGCTGTCGTGGCCAGTGGGCCACACCACGACAGCGGCCCTCTCTCCCCCTCCGCCTCCTTCAACGCCTGGGGCGACTCGCCGACGCCCGACGGCAGCATCTACTCCGACATCGAGGAGATCGACGGAGCAGATGAAGGTATGGAGGACGATGGGGAAGAGGAGGAGATTACCTCCTACCAGGAGGCCCAGGAGGTGACGATGTCCAGCCCGGATCCTCCTAGGCATGCGGCGAGGGACTCTGTCGTGGACAAAGAGCCCTCCGAACCCGTCTCGGCCATCTTCAGGCGGGCCATCACCAGGTGCGGCCTGGAACAGCCGATGGAGGCCCTGAAGGTGTCCGTCGGTGTCTCGATTCCTGGTTTCCAGGGACTGGCACCCCTCCCTCCCCGACGGGTCGAATTGAAACTGCTCCCCGAGGCTAGCGGCATCAGAGGGGCCCTGCAGTATTCGTGGACGGAGAAGAAGTTGGAACCAGAGAAGCTAGGCTTCGTGGTCGAAATCATCTCCGGTAAAGACCTGGGGATCGCCAGTCTCCCCCCGATGGACCAGACCCTGGCCCAGGGCATCGAGGATGGGGCGGCTCCTCGGGTACACAGAGACTAATAGAGATGCTATATACAATGGACAGGGTTCAGTTGTTATACCGTCCTGTGGTCCCACTGTGTGTAACCAATGTGCAGCCTGTGTGTGGAATAAAAATATTGCCTATAACACAACCGCTCATTTTTTCTCATGTCAAAGAACGATGCAGATCGCCCCTCGAATCGAATGGGGGGCCCCGTCATCACCCTTTAATGAGCCCACAGTGCTCGGAACGAGCATTCCGAACACTGCTGGGACAGACCCTATGCATGCAATGAACATAATGAATCAAATGCAGGTAGTACAACCAATTGCAATGAATCAAATGTCTCAAACGTATTGCTTTCAAGGTGTAAAACAAGTGCCCCCTGTAAACGCAAAAATCCTTTACGGGTCACGTCGGTTCTATCGTCCGTCCGGCAGATGGCGTTTTTCAGCCGACCTCCGCTAACGGACAAAGTTTTGTTCTCTCGAGCGTCGGGCCAAGCGGCCATGACGCTGAGAGAGGAGGTCGTGTCCCTCCTGAGCAAGGGAGCAATCAGAGAATTATCTCCGACTCAGAACCGGTTGGGGTTCTATTCGGAATATCTTCTGGTGAAAAAGAAGGGGGGGGGGGGGCGTGAGACCTATTCTGAATCTGAAGGGCCTGAACAGAATTCTGAAGGTCTTAAATTTTCGAATGCTGACAACGGCAACGTTGTTGCGCTCGATACAACGACAGGGGGATTGATGGACGAGCATAGATCTCAAGGATGCCTATTTTCACGTCCCAATCTACCCTCCGCACCGGAAGCTCCTGCGCTTTGGCTACGAAGGCAAAGTGTACGAGTATACGGTACTCCCTTTTGGCATGTCACTGAGCCCCCGGGTTTTCGTGAAATGCACAGATGCGGCCATAGCTCCTCTGCGACAGCAGGGTCTCCGTCTGGCGACGTACATAGACGACTGGCTGCTGGCAGCAGGATCGAGGGAGGAGGTGGCGTGGCACACAGGGCTGGCCATTGCGCACCTGACATCCCTGGGGTTCACGATCAACGCTCAGAAGAGCGTGTTGATCCCGTCACAACAGGCCACCTTCGTGGGGATCTCACTGGACTCGACCACAATGATGGCGCGTCTGTCTCAGGACAGAATAGCCAGCTTTCTGGCATGTGTGCGGTCTCTTCGCTTGGGGCGTCGAGTCACGTACAGAACATGCATATAAGCAGCGGGTCTCATGGCTTCGGCCATACACCTGATCCGGTTGGGCAGATTCCACATGAGACCTTTCCAGAGGTGGATGCGGGCTCTGCAGATCCCGCACACCATGGGCTCTCGGAAAGTGGTAGTGTCACCACGGTGTGTGGAGACACTCCGACCGTGGTCACAGGCGACCTTTCTGTCCGAAGGGGTCAGAATAGGCGCTGTGGTGTCACGGAAGGTTATTACCATGGACGCCAGCCTCTCAGGTTGGGGGGCTGTCCACGAAGGCTACTCAGCCAGGGGGACGTGGGACTCCGAGACCTGATTTGGGCCCGGTTCGGCCGAGCTCAGGTCGACTTGTTTGCATCCAGAGAGAACGCGAAATGCTCACAGTTCTTCTCGATGGGGAGCAGGGACCTCTCCTTGGGAGTAGACGCTTTGGCACACAGGTGGCCGAACGTACTACTGTACGCTTTCCCGCCAATGGAGCTGATCCCTCCGACGTTGGAGAGGATCAGACTTCAGGGCCTGACAGCTCTGCTGGTGGCCCCGGCGTGGGGCGTATGGAGGTCGGAGATTACTCCCCTCCTTTACGGCGAGCCGTGGCCTCTCCCTCTGTTCAGAGACCTTCTGAGACAGGGAGGGAACGAGGTGTTCCACGAGAACCCCCAGGAGCTAGACCTGTGGGTCTGGCCGTGAAAGGAGTGGTAGCCACCATACAGGGGGCCAGGGCCGTTTCCACGAGACTGCAGTATGACGTCAGGTGGAACATGTTTGTGTCCTGGTGCTTGGAACAGTCACCATCTGTGGTGGCTTTCCGGGCGCCTGTGGGCAGCATTCTGGTTTTCCTAGGCTGGGTCCGGGGGAGAGGAGGTCCTGGTTCTCATGTCACTGTGGGGAAGACTGGTGTCTGTCCATTAGTTGCATGAGGCAGACTGTATGGTCTGTCAGGGCCTTTCCTTCCGGAACCTTTTCCGCATCCTGGCCCAGGGGGCCAGGGGCGCCCATGTGGCCGAGGTCTCGCCTGGGGGCGGGCCCTGGGGCCGAGGGCGTGCGGAGGGGTAGGGTCTAGGGAATGTGGCTCCCCAGGGGGCGTGCATGTGTCCCATAAGTAAGTATATTATGAAGGAGAGACATAAAACTCGAGGTTACGTATGTAACCCCGGTTTTATTAACTCCGAAGTAATACTTACCAAAAACCCCTTCTGTGCGCATTTGTGGCGTGCAGAGGTGAAGTTTTTAGAGGGCGTATCCCAATGACGCGGGGGGTTTTATACCCCATCCGGTATACCGGATTTGCGTCACAGGACCCTATCCAATAAGATTGCAACGGGAGTCCATGTATTGTGCTCTGTGCATCGCCAGGGGGCGATGTTATCCCATAAGTAAGTATATTACTTCGGAGATAATAAAACCGGGGTTACATACATAACCTCGAGTTCCTTAACTTAAGAGTCGATCGTTTGTGTGTGTGTGTGTGTGTGTGTGTGTGTGTGTGTGTGGGGGTGTGTGTGTGGGGGGGTGGGGGTGGGGGTGGGTGTGTGTGTGTGTGTGTGACTGGATGGGCTGCAGATTAATTGCCCTTCTTGGGCTGAATAAAGTGGTCTGAATCTGTATCTTCCTTGTTGGAATAGTTTCCATTTTCTCTATCTGAATACCCTGCAGTATACTGTAGCTCAAATAACTTTGCTGTATTAGTTCTTAACAGCCTCCCCTCTGCAAGACCTAGGACACAATGTTAGATTACCACCAAGCAGGGCATTAACCTTGTTCAGGGTTCTCCTCTAGACTGTGAATCATGACGATGCTGCTTCGTGTAAGATTATGGCTCTAATAGTCCTCCACAGATGCCCCATTATCGATTCTTGCACGGAGCCAATAGTCAGCTTAATCTACCAAGCCACTGGAGCAAAACCGACATCACCCAGCCGTGGCCCCCCTTCCCGGGCATGGCTCACAGAGATAAACGCCCTCCCCAAACAAAGCAGATTATTTTTGGGCTTTACCCCACGCTGACGGATTAATTGTAGCTAATAAAAATCCCCTGGCCTCTTTCTATTGACAGAGTATACAATGGATAGAGATGGAGGGTTGTTTGTGTGCATGTACAGTAGGCAATGGCCTGTGTGAGTCTCCACATACTCAAGCGCCACCCCATTGGAGCTCTTCTCTTATTGTGAGAGACCCTGTGTGAGGTCTTGTGACCACATTGTAGTGTCAGGTGTTGTCTGTGTGAATGCTGTGCTATAGACAGTGTGTCAGTGGATAGAGAGCAGCACGGCTGCATCTGACAGAAGGGTGTGAAAGAATAGTGCTTGTAATAGGAGGTCGAAAGTAGGGCTGTCACGATTACAATTTTTTTACTAATTGTGACTAATTGTCACTCAAATAATTGCGATTAACGATTTTAATAGTGTGTTTGGCATTGAACATTGGAAAGTATGAATAAAAACATTCTGTTTGCCTTTTAGGCTTCGTAATAAAAAATTGCACAAGGCAGATATGGCAAATTACTTAAATATACAAAATAATTATTGACATATTTAATAATTTTATACATGTAAAAAAAATGCTGAAATAGCAGATACGTTATTTTATATTTGAAAAAGTGTGAACATTTTTCATCATGGAAACGATTATGCAAAAATAATTGCGATTATCTCAAATAATTGCGATAAGACGATTAATATGTAATAATTGTGACAGGCCTTGTCGAAAGTGTCTTTCTTATATTTGGGTGTCCCCCTCAATATAAGCACTAAAGAGTTTACCATTGGCCCCCTCCTTTTCCGCTTTGCACTAAATGTCTTTGCGGAAAATAGCTGATCTACAAGTTCACAGCGCGTAGTGAACATGTACACATTTTTAAGCACAACAATGCTGCTTTATTGAACCCCAAGTAGTCTATTGGTTCTGATGTCTTACTTAGTAGTCTAGACTTAGTAGTCTATTGGTTTAGATCAGCTATTTTGAGTCATTTGACTCATAGTCTCTTTATCTCACCTTATTTCCTGACTACAATGTAGACCACACCCCCACGCAGCCTCACACGGAAGGGCAGTGCCCCAAAGCATTATGGTCATTGTAGTAATGCAGCAGTCCAGTCAAACCCCAGTCAAACACGCAGACTTCTATATTTTTCTGGCCATAGGGTGCAAATTTCAAATTTTGCTACTGTTATCTACTACAAATATTATTAACATTGAGTGACTGTAAGTTCTTCCAGGGGTGAAATGCTCCTTTAATAATGGCACCCAGGCTGCACAAAATCATGTTCCTTTTCTTTTTTTTTCTATTTAATTATATTTTAACTTGTATTTCACAAATACATGAATACTGAATGACTGCATGTAGTGTACTTGAACAGAAGTGTTTGTGTGCTTTGTTATAAGCATACCTCTAGTGCTGTTACTGCTAACACTGCTAAGGAGATGTAATCGTTTCCATTGTGGATGGCCCTACCATTAAAGTATCGACAATAGTATCATCCAATTAGTAGTTTAATGTATTCATTGATTTTGCATTGCAAATATCTTAACCTCCCATTTCCATGTAAACAAATAGGGTTATGCTGATAAAAAATCTCCCCCCCAATGAATCAGTTGGAGATCCTTTAAGTGAAATTAATATTAACACAATTTCTATTCTAAGCATGCAGCCACTTCAAATTATGCAACCAACAAGTATATACCAAGTGCATACAATGATAAATACACACACCCAGAAGTGCTCATGCATATTCATTTCCCCCCCACAGGGCATTATTACTTGTCCATATATTTATATATGGTGGAAGATGTACAAAGGGATATGCTACAGTATAATGTGTGAGTCATACATGTGTTTTGTGTGTTTGTCTGCAGCAGAAATCCATATTTAAATGTCTTTACTGTATACAGTAGGCTGTATATACTATAGCATATCGTTGCTGTAAGGCAGAAACCTCATATCTCCATATTTCTATTTCTTTTAATAAATGAATGCCCTACTTTATTGTACTTAAGTGTCACACAAAAGGAATGAAAATAGGTGATCTAACAAGCTCACACGTTGTGAGCTTGTTAGATCACCTAGTAGATATGCTATTTTTGTATTTATTTAGAAAATAAAGTGGTTAAGTGTAACTGTGGGTTTTGTAAATATTAAACCAATGGAAAGTATTAACAAGAGATTGTGACTAAATAATAATGGATCCACTGGAATACAGGTTATTCTTTTCCATTTCCTGAAAAGTAACAGTTTTGGACATAGGTTTCCACCTGACAGCAACGATCATATAGTGACAATAATGTATTGCAAAAATATTCAATTATTTCATTCTTTACAATAGCGCCATTTGGACAGGTCTGACATTTAAGTCGATGAAATTAAAAGCTTAAAACAGCTCACCGGTAGGCTACATCATAAGGCCTCAAAGCCTAGTTAAGTAATGAGATGTGAAGGGTAAATGAGGTGTAGGTGACGCAGGACTCCCTGTTCAAGGGATATCTATTTTTATCATCCACACTTCCTTTGACTTTAAATGCATCTGTACTGTACTGTACCCTGATATGCAGGCAGGAGAAGAATCAGGTCGTGGAAGTTTAGATTTTATCATACGAGATCAGACTTCAATTCAGTTGGCCAATAGCTTCCATGAGACATCAGACTGTTAGCAATAATACTGGTATCTGACAGCAGCAGGTCATTATTCATTTTGCAGTATAAAATACAAAACAAATGCACTTAAAATAACTCAATAATAATACTCATAATCGTACCTTTATTTAGCCAGAACTTTTATGTGGAAGCATGTCTGTAAATTGTAACGAGTAAATCTTTAAATATTGCACAATTTTGAGGACGTGCATACCTGTGTTTGTCTATTTAAGAGAGACTGAGGAAGAGGAGAGGCAGAGCTTGGAAGAAGGCTCTTTACAATAGCAGTGGAAATACGTGCTCGCATGTAACTTGGACTTATCATACATTCAAAGCTCATATTTAACATGCTTTCTATTCCTTCCTCTCGGGAAGCAATTGTCTGCAAATTTACATGCCTATATACAAGTTTTGCTGACAATTAAGTCCTATCTTCAATGCTTCCCCTACATTTACATGAGAGTCAAAACTATATTTCTCATCCACAAGACATCCACAAATCATTAGAGCTAGTGTTTTTATTTTCTGTAATACAACAAAACTCCATAATTGCAAAGAGAGACCAAGACTTTTCTTAGAATGAGTTCCGTCTACATCATCTGAATTTGGTAGAGCAGGTCACACATTAAGACAGCATAAAATGGACTATAATACAGTCCACTGTATACAGTAGAGCATAGTCACAACATATGAGTTATAATACAGAACATATTATTGTAATGTACAAAACAGTGCACTTATGCATATAATTCACTTTGAAAGTTATGGTAATGCTTCACGGTGTTTTTGATGGTAAAGACTCCCTGCTGAAGGGAAGCAATTGTCCAGCATCTACAGTAGTACGCTGGGAGCTGACGAGTCCCAGCGGATTCCTCTCCAGGCAAACCCCGGGGTGTCAGACTTCATCCGCTCCCGTCCTACCAGAGGGGATATGTCCCAGTTTGATAGATGATGAATTCCTGGAAGGATCGCCTCCAGCCAATCGAAGGACAGAAAATAGCTGTGAACCTCTTGCATGACAAATGTTGCCCTCATCCACACACTCCATTTGACCCCAGGAAAGATGGACAGCCTGCCCCAGTGTTATTTTTCTGCCTTTTTTCGTACAACTTCTTTGACAATAATCCTTATAATCACCACGTCCACCTGCCTAATGGTTACATTTTAAAGGGATGAGGGGGAGGCAGCTTAATTCCCTTTAACATACGCATGAATTGATTGTTGGCTTCAGAATCATTAATTAAGGCACAGGACATTTCCAGGCGAGTTGCACATTGATGGAGAACAGATCATTAGAGGCCCTTTGGGTCCTTTTAATATACTCCACTGACAGTGGGCCATTCAAAAGTCACTTGAGTGGGAGGACCTGGCCTGCAAATCAACCCGCTTGACCTGCAATTTGCACTGGAGGAAAGATCAGTATAAAAAAATTACAAAGACACTCCCTGCTGTTTGCCATCTATTGCTTTATCTATTTGCTACTGCTATCGCTTAGCTATAGCTTAAAAATAAGTGCTTGTCACTACAAAGGTAATCTGAGTTCCAAGAAGTTTTCGCCCGCTCTCATACAAACGGGAGGGGCGAAGGAACAGTCAGAATGTTAGGTGAAAGCATGCCAAAGCCTGTGATAACAATATTAAATCAGATGTTGATCGAAGCACATTTTTGATTACTTTCCCAAACGTCCATTTTGTCTGTGTGTGAGCTGCTTAATATTGGGAGTGTCTTTCTCTAGAAAGAAATACATACATCTGTGTTTCCACTCAGCCCCGGCAGAATGAACTGTAGCAGATGCTCCATGATGCAGATGTAATCATATTAAAATTTGTCAAATAATATCCTCACTATTTATTTTCTGTCATCTGTATCTCATTTTCTATCTGTCTTTCTACCGTGATTTATGTTGATATGTTATGACGGGAGAGTCCCTTTGTGGAGCCATGTTAGTTCAATAGCAATGATGCACCAGTCCTAAAATGTCGATTCAATCAATTATGCCCTTATTTCCCCACTTGTAAGTATTGGCAGTCTGATAGATCTCATAACTTCAGGCTAGCGCATGTAATTAAGAAGAGTAAAAAGGACCCTTATGGTGGCGGAGGCTTTGCATTTTAAATGACCTCCTTCTCTGAGCCCTTGCGTTCTGGCACAAGGAGAGACAGAGAAAGCTACTGTGGCAGCATCGATTCCATCTTGAGCACACAAAACGACAGGCTAGTAAGATGTCACATTAAAACCGAGTGTCCGCGCACATAACACACCGTAAAACGCCAGTGACCTTTACGAGCTGGAAGAGCTCACACTCCATTGACTATGAACTCAGAGTGATGGGGAAAATGGCATGCTTTCTAAGAGCACTATCTCTAGGAGAAAAGGGGGGAAAAAAGCTTTGTGGGGAATCAATAGGTTGCGTATTTTTAAAAGGGATGGATCTGTGGGGTAAACTTTTGGGGTTTGATGCTCCCTCGTGGGGCCCCAGCATCTGAAGAACATTGGCACTTTAGGTCACAAATCAAATGAAGCCCTTGATTGCATCTTCAACCAACATTGATTTCTTGGGTCTGAGGATAACCACAAGTCAATGTCTGGCCCCTGATTAAACATCAACATCCTCTTTGACAAAGTAGTGGAGGTTATCTGTAGACTGCCATCGCTACCACTGGGAATCGGTGGTTGATTGCTACAGTAAGTAGTCAAAATGCATTTTGCCCTGTGATTAATGAACTGAGGAAACCCTAATATATATAAGAGGGTAACTGTATTCTGAAGAATATACATTTAGAATATACATTAGATACATTTGTATACCGGATTAGATTTTTGTAGTGTCATAGAATCTGGTGATACAAGAGTGACACAAAAATTAAGCCCATTTTGAAAGTGTTATAAAACACAAATCAAGATGTTTCAACTGCAAGCGCACTCGACTGGGTCTGCGCTTTTCATTTATTTGCAGGGGAAACATCAGTCACTCCTGCAAATAAATAAAACGTGCAGACCCAGTCGAGTGCTCAAGTATTTTATTTGTCTCTTTTGAAGTGCCCAGGTATTTTTCTTTCTTGATAGAGTAAAAAAGTGTCTCTGTATTTGTAATACGGAGCTTGGGGGAGTTTACCAGTTGGACTTCTTCCTCTCCTGACATCACAGCCTTGACTAGGGGCAATGTGGAAGCAGGGTGGATTTATCCATTCAAGCACCGATTTCCAAAATGTATATAAAGTATTTATTCTTTATGAGAATGCCAAATTATGATATAGGTACTGTTTTTATTATTTAAAAATCCATCCATTAAAATGATGAGATGAAATGATGAGTGACTGCATCTTGTATTGGTATGCTATTTGATTATCCATCCATTGTTTCTATGGCACCCATTGTGTGCAGAGATGGGCGAAAAGACAGCAACAAGTATTTTGATGTAATGTATCACAATACAAATACAACATACTGGTCTGAGAAATGTATTTGACCTGCAAGTAGGTATTTTTAAAGGTACTTTTTCTGTTTTTCATGTGTCTATGAGGTTCACAGTACTTCATTAGACCCCCTGATGGTGTTGTTATGTGCAATGATGTCTTTCCTGACTCCATTGGTTCCATTTATTTCCAACCAAAAAATATGATGTATTATATTTTTCCAAGCTTTATTTGCCGTTGTAGATGTCCAGTGCCATATCAACATCAAACAATCTATAAAGACTGTGGCTACCCAGCTGTCAGAGCTGTTCTAGACCAGTTGTTCTCAAACCTTTTCATGTCAAGTACCCACAAATTAAAATGTAGTTATAAGTCATTTTAGAAAATACAAAAAAATATGTTTTGAAAACAGAAAATAGCAAAAACAGTGTAACTAGTTTCAACCTACATATATGCTATGGCTATTTGAAAATAGCAAATCTACAAGCTCACAACGCGTCACAATATGACACACTGTGAGCTTGTAGATCTGCTATTTTCAAATAGCCAATGTATAGGTTTCAACTGGTTACACTGATTTTGATGCTAAACAAATTTAGCTGTGGACCCTCTGGAGCCCCCTCAAGGACCGCTGGGGGTCCCCAGACCCCAGTTTGTCAAAGAGCATTTTATAACCAACTGGGAAGGGCCATGGGCAGTCCTTTCATGAGGATGAGGGACTAGGACAGGTGGGTGGTATTGTAGGAGGAGGCGGAGGGACTGGTTCAGTTGGGAGATGGGAGGTGCTAAGGTGAGAACCAGGTATACTTAATTAACTGGTGGACGTGTCCACATAAAAACAATTTTAACACTTTCTGTACACTTTTTTGAAAAAAATCTTCCTCCTAGTATAATCATAATACCTGATGATCACGGCACCCCGTCTTTAAGCTTGTCTGTTCATTATGGGCTATGCAGTAATGTAATTATCACAAAAGTAAACTATCTTTAATGCATAAGGCCATTTCCTTGAGGCTTCATTCACTAGTTGAGGCAAGGTGATATGATATCTGTCTCAAGACCCGCCCTACTCTTTAGTAGAAGAGACATCTCACATTGTTTTTTATTTATTTAGTCCATTGTATAAACCTGTGTAAATGTTTAAAATGTGTCAATTTGAGAAGAAAATGACATAACATAATGTATTTATCTAAAATACAGAAAATAATATAATCTGAAAGTATTTTGATACAAATTACATCAATTTTTTTCCCGTCCCAGCCAAATACAATTTACAAAATACTAAAAACTATTTGAAATAATTTTGCAATACATGTCCATCTCTGATTGTGTGGTCACTTTCACACTTAAAACACTGGTTCAGTCTAATGGATTCTCATCTAGTTCAACAGATTGTTGTTGAACTGTTGTTGAACTTAGCTGTTGAACCCATGGAGAACTTTTGTCTCATGGCTTTGAAACATGTTCCCCTGTTGAGTTTGAAAAGGCTTAGGTTTAGTTTTTATTTGTAGTGTTGTGTTAGTTTCAGTTTTTTAATTGTAATATGGCTAGCAGCTGGGTGAGATTAAAAAAGAAAAAATTAGAAAATGACCGATCTACAAGCTCACAAAGCGCCACTAATTGCTGTAACGCGCTGCAAGCTTGTAGATCTGCTATTTTCTCTATTTTGGAAGATTGTTTTATTTTACAATAGGTCCTAATACTGGCACTGCAAGAAATATTAGAAGATAACATTTTATATCCACCCAACATATTAGGCTTTATAAGTTTTGCAAACACACAATACAGTTTCAATTAGTTATTGTTTTTTGTAAAGCCTCGCTTTTTATTTGTCAATTCTAGTTTTTGTCAGTTTTAGTTAAAGCTACATTACGTAACTTTCGTGTTCTACCCCGGATTTGAACCCCGGTTTCCTGCTGAAATGTTTACCACTGAGCTAAGAGCCTGCCTGTTAACTCTGGGGAGAAATAGAATTTTGAAAAATAAAGAAATCCGTGTCAAACTAGAAACAGGATCGTGTCAAAGGTCGTGTTCAACCTACACAAGATCTATTATGTGTCAATGGAAGAGCAGGGAGACCAAAATTACAACCACCCCAATTGTATAAATTACATTTTATTGACATACTCTACCATACAGGACAAAATCACTGTTAAAACTTGCATAATAGAGCTTTAACTATGATAACCCTGATCTTCTCCCATCATTCTGTCCTTTGAAATCAAAATTGAACTGAGACCAGTTAGCGCTATTTTGAAACATGTGTGATGAACAGTAGAATTTTGGGCCCATCAATGTCATCTGCTCATGGCAGGTACTTCTGGGACCCCATCATTGGCTTTGCCATCTAGCTGCAGGCAAGGTTTGACATGTCAAGCTTTGAAATGTTGAGGCAGACATTTGACTAATTACTTTAGAAACTCCATTTGAAGCCGCTCTCTTTAGAAGTTGTGGATGAAAAATATACGGTGCCTCCACCACAAGTAAAAGACACTCGCAACCGTTTAGCATTTCACACACACAGAGCGGTGTACAGCGTAACTTGCTGAACATCCAAATAAAAAGTGCGGAGAGGAGTTTTTCCTTCAAGGGGGATGTAAGCGGAAGGGGTGGACTGGGAGAGTGGATTTCGGGGAGCCAACCGAGGCTGACTAATCAGAGAGTGCTTGGGAGAGCATTAAGACAGACGTGTGGAGGGGAAATCTGACACCTGGAAATTACACAATGTAATGGAATCAGCCAAGTGGTAAATGTAGCTTTTAAATAGGTTTTGTGTTCTCCATTAACTTTCCAGACACTGATTGGCCCTGACAGCAAGGGAAAGGGACGGTCAGCATGTTGCCCCTAGCCTCCAATAGAGCCCCTAACACACATGCGCGCACGCTCGCGTGTACACACACACACACACACACACACACACACACACACACACACACACACACACACACACACACACACACACACACACACACACACACACACACACACACACACACACACACACACACACACACACACAGGTACATGCACAAACAGAAGCACTGTAGCACACACCGCCCACAAAGTTCTGTGTAGCTAGTAACATTCCTGGAGCTACAGTAAATGAAAGGCAGGTAGAGGAGAACTTAGTGAACACAGAACATAATATTTAGTTAGGTAAATTCATATCAAATGTAATTGTATGGGAAGTATCATGTAAATACGTACAAATATTTTGAGCATTTTTGAGTGAAGACAGTCAAGTAAAATAACTGTATTTAAATTGTTCAACAGTTCTTCAGCATAGTGAAAAAGAAAATCCAGCTGAGAGTGGATAGGATTTTGATCATAGTTAAATGGTCAAAATACAAAATGGGCTGTGTTACAAAGTATGCACAATCTTTTCCTATACAGTTGACTAATGCCAGAGTCAACTTCATCACGGGTTTACAGGTGTAAATATTTGGTTGGAGTTTTTCTTTCTTACAAGCTCCCATTAACATTTGCAGTTCAATAACAAGGGAAGGAATAGAGACGGAAAGCAAGAAAAGAGTTCTGATATGTCTATGAGCAGTATAAAATTATTAGTCTGTTGGTTATTGTTGGGCATGTAAACTAATACAATGCTATGTGGTTGAAAATACACTATATAAAAGACTGTTAATGTTTTGTGTTTGGTGTTGTCTAGTGGCGGGTAAGGAAGGCAATGTCGGTCAGTGGGACGGTCAGTCCAACACTTTGGTCCCAACCAAGATTTGTTTTACACTACAGGCTGGATTGCCTTGGAATTTCCTATGCACTTTCATGCTCCCTGGAGGCGAGCCCTGCTTTCCCACCGGGTCGCCTGCTTAACTCGGACGGGGCTGAGTTGGCACAAGCGAACTTCGCAACGTTCAGCAGCACGGCAACTCGTGTGCTTTAGCGCGCTCGGTGGTGCTTCTCGTGGCTCAAGTTTGAGACTGCGCCCCTCCGTCGCGATCCAAAACTATACTTAAAAAATCACACCCAGTGTGAAGTGGGCGGTGTGGTCATCACAGTGGTCATCACAGTGATGGAAGCTCACTTAGAAAAAAAAGTGTTTTTTTTTTAAGTGCATAGTCCTATTTATAGGTTATCAATTTCATCATGTGTCTCACTAGCCAATCACAGTGCTGAATAGAGTCAGCCAATAGAGTCAGCCAATCACAGTACAGCTAGGGGTGTACTAATGCTAGGGGTGTACTAATTATGAGCCAATCACAGTACAGCGAAGGGTGTACTAATGAGGTGTCCCAACCCCACTTATATGGGCGGCTACACCGCCCAAAAAGTAGTCTGTGGTTATTGGAACAAGACCAGGAGACCTGGTTCTGCCAGACCCAGAATAAATTCCTAGTACTTTATAAGGACTTCGTATGACGGACTTCGTATTACGTGTCAGCCTTTTATGCCCATGTATGGAGAAGAAAGGGTCCCTTTTATACAGCCGGTCTTTTTCGCCCATGTATGGACGAAAGGGGGCAGAGCCTCATGTAGGCCAACCCTCTGGGTCTGGCAACAAAAAGTGGTATTGACTGCCGGAGATGAACCCTGGAGGTGTGGGTTAGGAGCCTAGTGATTAATGAGGCAAGCCACTGAGGCTGGTGTTGAGGGTGGGTATTCGGGCTGTATTAGAATGTGACGCCCACAGTTCCCAACTCTTCTAATGTATATATAGCAAAAGAAGCTACTACTACGACCCGGTAGGGCATTCACAAATAGTAATTTTTAGCATTCAAATTATTCGACCTATAAGTATTCGAATATTTGATTAATCGATTTGATTATAAAAAGAAAAAAAAAGAAATGTAATGGCGTTGACGACTCGACTCAAGGAATGCGCGTTGACGTCACACCAGAGCAAAGAAAAACCCCGGTGGCAAAGGCTAGTGCGCTCCCTGGAGGATGATGGGTGTGCATTCGATTACACATTGCTTTTTCTCTTGCGCCACCCTTTGACCAAAATTCCAATTTGCATCCACAAGTTATCTCAAAATCTAATACACAGATTTCCATGAAACATTCTGAGCACATTCATGCTCTCCTGATGATGAACCCCATTTGAATTACCTCATGATGACCTTTCCTTTAGTGCCACCTGCCGGCCAAAATGTCAAGTATCTCAGTATGTAATACTTGCAGGATGAACCCTATTGATTTTTGTGAGCTCATTCAATTAGTTTTCTGGTACTTTATTTAATTTCATATGTTAATCCTTCAGTGAATATATACTAACATAACATTTTTAGCTCCTGTAGAGAGAGTGTTTCTAGGGTCTCTAAGTCATCCCATACAGTATCTGTGTGCAGTATTTGTTCTGCTAGAAATAATTTGGTCTTGAAAGTACTGTCATCTTGAAAGCACTGTCATATATGCTCACAAATGAGCTATCTTAAATGTGCTGTAATACGGTAGTTCAATCATATCATATCATATCATATCATATATCACATTATATTATAATAGTGTAAATTCAACTGCCCAGAATACAATACCAAAACATGATAATTCTCCTGTTCCTGAATTATTTACTTGGGTTTTTTCTATGAGGTTCACATCACACAACTATCAAAACAATGTGTGTGGGTAATGCTCACGGTATGCGTAACCTCACTGTTGGTAAAAACCCTAACATGTTCTCCAACATGTGGGCGTACGAACTGACTCAAGGGGGGCAACACACAGTGCCATGAAACTCACAAGCAAAACAGCCTTCACACTAACCCTGCAGCCCTTTCAATGCAAATGATGGAGGAGAGGAGAGCTTAGTTGGGTATGTTCTGCATCTGCCTCCCTGCTTCTGCATTTCAAATGAATAAATGATAAAAGACCACTTTTAGTCAGTTGGTGGCTGTCCTCTGCCCCCCCCCCCCTCCCTCTCTCTCTTCATTCCTCTGTTGGTTGTGACTTTCCCCAGCCCGTATGGTTATTCGTCCTCTTATGAATGGAAAGTGGCTTTTGCATACTATCTAAAACTCATATTAAGAGGCTAATTTGGTTAGTTGTTCAAACGGTCGGCAATTAAGTGCAATGTACTTGAGCGTCCCTGGGGTACACAACTACTCGACATAATGCATCCACATCAGCATCAAACTGAAGTCAGCAATGTCTGTTTGGTTGTGTTTGGTTGAGCTGGTCCTTCCCCCTAAAGGTTATTGTCCCTTGTGGCAGACAAGAAGCACTGTCTCTCCATCATTGTTTCCACCTTCTCTCTTCAGCGTTAGTGACCTGTGTTAAATGCTGTACACAGCAAAGTCTGGAGTGTTAATTTAGCTCTGAGAGGGTTTTCTTTTTTTCTTTTTTCTTTTTTACACTCCCAGAATTAAATTAACACTTTGAATTTTACTGTGTAGTTGGCCTGCACTGAAATAATGGGCCATTACTGCCTCTGTATCTGGAGAAGGTTGGAGGCCCATGGTGCTAGAATGGTAGGAGGGTTCGTGTGAAGCTGTGCACTGCCTCATGGGATGCGGGGGTGGGAAAGAGTATGTTGAAGTCAAACACCAATTACTGAAGGCACTGAACTCGGGATAATCCACAGTAACAGAAATAAAGCTAAAAAAATCATAGATCATAGCTGGAGGAGGATGATTTTTTTCTGTTATGAGTGCAACAGAAATGCAGAGAGATATCCATCATTAACCCATCATTAATTGATAACATCATCATGGAGGTGGTGAATGGCGAACATCAGATGGTACATTTCTTCAAACTGTATTCAGAATTCTTTCTGAATAAACTTCTTAAATTATGGATGCATGTCTACATGAGAATGAACACAGCAAGCATTCCAAACTACTTGTAGCATATAGTGCTGAAATTAAAACTTTCAATATTTCCAACTCAAGATTATTTAATGTGGTTGCAGAGTTTGGAAGCAGAAAAATCTGGGACAAATATATTAATTATTTATCCTTGCTTTTATTTCCACAGCTTTCTCATTGATCATCCTCCTGAAATGGCAGGGCTCATTTGCTGTTGAATATTAATATTAATAATTCAGAAATTATGCCTTCTTGCAGAAAGATATTTTCACACTTTGGCCATAAAGTACATATGTTCTGTAACAGAAATGGTTTATTTCCCCTCCTTAAGAGCCTACTTGTTTATTTTCCACCATGTCCAGCACACTATTTTGAGATTACATGTTATTTAGTAATAGTGATTGCATGTGAATAATAAGTGTGCTTGCTTCAAGTGTTGCTGCATTCATTACTAAAATATATTTAATTGTAATAATAATACACTTTTTTTATATAGCACCCTTCATGACATAAGTGCAGCACAGTGTGAAAGACATAAAATAAAATAAAGCACACATGCTTTACAGAAAAAGCAACAATTCAACCACAAAGCAGAAAAACAACAACATTGAAACACTTTAAAACAATGGCATAAAAATAAAGGCAGGAAGATAATAATAACTAGAAAAAGTGCTCCTCGGAGCACAGGTCTCCGCCAGGTCAGGTAGGTTATTGTGGCCTCCTGGTGGCGCTATAATAAGCCAATGTGAAAAGGGGCGGCATTTCTTCTTAGGCCTTGCACGGTAATCGGACACTGCATTCATGATTTGA
The DNA here is from genome assembly GCF_963280865.1 of Gymnoscopelus braueri. NCBI lineage: Eukaryota > Metazoa > Chordata > Actinopteri > Myctophiformes > Myctophidae > Gymnoscopelus > Gymnoscopelus braueri. The sequence goes on from NC_137605.1 coordinate 24,530,101, forward strand.
GGCATTTTGTTCCAAAAATGTGTTTTGCTAAATTAGACCTGCTGGTGGCGCCATAACAGGCCAATGTGAAAAGGGTGGCATTTTTTCCTCGGCCTAGTGGGAATATGTGTGCAAAATTTCACAGAAATCGCACGTTGCGTTCATGATTTGAGGCATTTTGTTATCAATGTTAGCCAATTAGGATGGAATATGAAACATCGGACACTTCCATCTTGATCACATGACTATAGAGATACTGTGTACCGATTTGCGTGACTTTTGGACAGATTCTGAAGGAATAATAGCAAAACATTTGTTTTACAAAAGTCAGCCTCCTGGTGGCGCTCTAAAAGGCAGATGTGAAAAAAGTATGGCAAAGGTTTTTCCTTGGCCTCTAGGGAGAATGCGTGCAAAGTTTCACGCAGATTGGTGCAGTTATAGGTAAAAACGCAAATCGGCCTGTTATAGCGCCACCATGAGGCTGATTTGAAAATTTTCAAGTGGCATTTCTTCCTCAGCCTAGTGGGAATGTGCGTGCACAATTTCACGGAAATCGCATGCTGCGTAGATGATTTGAGGCATTTTGTTCAAAACAAACCAATCCTGCAAACTTTGGAAGCCAATCTTAGCCAATCAGGATGGAATATGGAAAATCGGACAGATCTATGTTGATCACATGACTATAGAGATACTGTGTACCAATTTGCGATCGAAGTTTTGCACAAATCGGCCTCCTGGTGGCGCTATAACAGGCCCATGTAAAAAATGCATGGCAGAGGTTCTGAATTGGAATCCAGGGAGTGTGTGTGTGTGCACAGTTTTGCTGTGAGCGGGTCAACGGTGCCGGAGATTAGCTGTTCACAGACAGATGGACACACGGACACACGGACGGACAGACAAGGGGTAAAACATACTCTCTCGCCATGCCTTTCGGCCTGGCGGAGACAAAAATGCAGGGCAAGGGTTTTTCCTTGGCCTCTAGGGAGTGTGCGTGCAAAGTTTGGAATGTGCGTGCAAAGTTTGACGCAGATCGGTGCATTTATAGCTTAAGCGTGAATTGGCCTGTTATAGCGCCACCATGAGGCTGATGTGAACGTTTTCAAGTGGCATTTCTTCCTGGGCCAAGTGGGAATCTCTGTGGTAAATTTCACGGAAATCGCATGCTGCGTGCATGATTTGAGGCATTTTGTTCCAAATGAACCAATCCTGCATACTTTGGAAGCCAATTTTAGCCAATCAGGATGGAATATGGAAAATCAGACAGATCTGTGTTGATCACATGGCTATAGAGATACTGTGTACCGATTTGCGTGTTTTTTGGACAAAATCTAGTAATAGCAAAAAATGTGTTTCGCAAAAGTCGGCCTCATGGTGGCGCTATGACAGGCTGATCTGAAAAATGTGGGGCAGAGGTTCTGCTGTGGCATCCAGGGAGTGATTGTGCGCAGTTTCACAGCGACAGGGCCAACGGTGGCGGAGATTAGCTGGTCGCAGACAGAAGGACGGACACACACACGGACGGACGGACGGACGGACACACGGACGGACGGACAGGGGGCAAAACATACTCTCTCGCCATGCCTTTCGGCCTGGCGGAGACAATAATAGTAATGGCATTAAAATAATGGCCAAAACAAAAGGGCAGTGAATCAAGCAAACAGTGAAGACATAAATAACAACACAGCGATATAGAAAAAGATCAACTAAAAGCAAGAGTGAAAAAATAAGTATTGAGCTGTGCTTTAAAGCAATCCACAGAGGGGGCCTGTCTTAGGTAAACTGGGAGTTCATTCCAAGCAGTCGGCCCATAGAAGCAGAATGCTGCTTCACCGTGTTTTTTATATGACATTTCAGGCACTTCGAGAAGGCCAGCACTAGAAGACCTGAGGGGGGCTATTTGGAACGTATTTAGGCAGGAGGTCATTGAGGTAGGACACCGGCTTCGAATGCTATCAATGCATTGAATGGGACATTATCACGTCATGGTCCGAAACCAAAACCAAAACCGAAACTGAACTATTTAAGTCATCTCCGTTGGTAGGTCAGTATGTCTTGATAACACCCAATGAATGGTCTGATAAATCGCGGGTTAGTCAGTATGTCGCCTATTTCGCCCATTCAAAGGTCTAATAAGAGGTGATAATGTCCCATTCAATGCATTGATAGCATCCGAATCAGGTGGGTAGGAAGGTGCCAGACCATTGAGAGCTTTATAAAAAAGTTAAAGAATTTTAAAATCAATCCTAAAAACAACCGGGAGCCAATGTAGTGATGCTAAAACTGGAGTGATATGTGATATTTAAGTTTCTATAGCAGCACATTATTTGTGTTTGTCTGGCAAATCGGCAAAGGCATTATAGTCTACTGTATCCAACAACATAACACATCCACAACTCAACACATTCACACCTTACCATTTCCACACCTTACTACAGTGGTTCTCGACATGAGTGAAGTGACAATTTAAGGACTTTTTAAGACCTTTTTAATCCCTACAAAAACTAAAGAAAGAAAAAGACAATTACTGCATCAAAACTAATCAACAAAATATACAATAAAAACTCGTCAAACATTTGCCAAATTTTCAAATAACATAAGAAAGAGGCAAGCATTTTGAAAATGGCTGATCTACAAGCTCACCACGCCTCGCAACGGGAGGCGTTGTGAGCTTGTAGATTGGCTATTTTCAAACTAAATGTAATGCCTCGAGCCCTTCAATTCCAAGTGCTTGTCAGGGTTGGGGGTCCCCAGTTCAAATATGATTATTTTGGGGGGTCCCCAGTTCAAATATGATTATTTTGGGGGGTCTCCAGTTCAGATGTGATTAATTTTGGGGGTTGCAGCCTGAAAAGGTTGAGAACCACTGCCTTACAACACCTTTCACCAAGGACACTCACCACACCAGCCACAATCTGTTCATGCAGCTACCGTGACCACGGCCAAGAAAGCTCTACCGTTATATCAAGAGCCATACTGTACCACCAGATTTCTGAACAGTTTCCACCATGGCTACCATTAGATCAGTGGTTCTCAACCTTTCCATGGCCCACCCATCTAACCACATGAACATCTCGAAAGCATGAATGAATACCCATTTCTTCCAAGGTTTTAAAGATAAAATACCATGAAATTGTCTTAGTGTGTTGCCAATCGTTTGAGGGTCCACTTGCAATATCCTCACGGCCCACAAGTGGGCTCCGGCCCACAGGTTGAGAATCACTGCATTAGACTGTTGAACAAACGCTGAGCACTATCGGTCGCCAGGCTGTCCTGACAACATAGGTTGCCACACAGGATCATTTTTACTGTAGGTGCGAGGCAGAGGTGCTCTGTTGCTGCTGTAAACTGCCTCCTACATTTACATGCCTGATATATGCTGCTAAATGATTTCCCACCATCACATGGAACTACGTCTATGTTCCAAACCTGTTACTGTTCTATTGCTGCACCGTATAACTGCTGCTATTTTAACCTCTATTCAGTATAAAGCTCTAGCAATGCCATTTCTTATTATGCCCTGTATGTGTACTTTAGGCATACACGTATATCTTACTCTACTCATATGAGAAACATCTGGAATATCTGACCTGCTTGTATGTATTTCGCAATTCATCTCAGGAATATTTTAATAGGCTATCTGAACTGTTTTCCTTGTACTTTCTTTCTATCTCGATTCTTCTTCCCTTTCCTGAAAACTACAAATGATGGAAGCTTGTTCGTAAAATAATTTCACCCACTTCTTTATACATATAAACATGTGATGTGGCAATACATTTGAAGTTGAAGTTGATCCACACCATACCACACACCTTACCACATCCACACTAGTCTTGTGTAGCCACACATATCGGAGCTCTCTGCCAACCAATGCATCTGTTGACATCTACATTTACTGTAAGGGATCATAGAACATAACAAACCTACACCTACTGCTTTGGAAACCAATCCTGATACTATCCCAATATGAAGGACCACCCTAAAGTTTTATGAGCTAGTATATCTACTGTATTTACACTATTTATGAGAAAATAATAATTGAGCATTTTGACCCAAAAAATAAAAGTTTTCCTCAAATAGGGATGACAGGGTTAATGTTGTTAACATACATTTTCAATTAAAGGTAGTGAAAGGGTTTTCTCTTTATTTCTTTGGTTAAAAAGTTAAAGCTCTATATTCTGATGATAGTAGTCATTGCTGCAGAGGTTTTGTTCAATAACAGGGCTTGTCTCTTCAACTCTTTAATAAACAGAAAATAAATGTTCAGGTGGGTTGCCAATTTCAGCCAAACAGGAGAGAGTACCCGTTTATCAGCTTCAATTGTATCGTGTTCCATTTCCAATTTTGTCTGCTCACTTCTTTGTGTTAACACTTCCAATTTCACTTGTTTATCCTGTATATAAGTTATCTCGATCCTGATTGAATTACATTCTTATCCCCACCTGAACACACATTTTCTGTTTACAAAAAGACCCCTGTTACTGAACAAACACTCTACAACAATTGTTGCTATCAGAATATAGAGCTATTTAACACTTATAAAACACACACACACACACACACACACACACACACACACACACACACACACACACACACACACACACACACACACACACACACACACACACACACACTTACACTTACTGCTCCTTTATATTGTATAGTGTTTCATAAACATGAAAATCAAACATATCAGATCTAATGCATGTATTTAATTCAATCTGACCAGAAGCAATGATTAAACATACCCCCCCCCCACCACCCCCCGGCAATAAAGAAAATAATGACCAAAGATGGGATATCCCCATGCACCTCAAGCATATTGAACCCTGCCGATATGACTGGCTGTGTGAGACTACAGATACAGTACATCCACACCTAACCACATCCACACCTAACCACATCGTATCTGGCCTAGTCTGAGCTTTAAGATAAAATAAGAACAAGACAAAAAGTCCATGCCAAGGCTGGCATAATATTATTTTGAACTTATTGTCAAAACAGCCTACGAAAAGCCCAAAACTGATAAGTAAACGCAAGCATTGCAATGTTCCTGCAGTGATTCGTTTTGCGATCTCCCCACCAGAGTGTGAACAAGGCAATACATGCTTGGAGACAGAGATCCATAAAGCACTTCACTGTCACTTCATAAAGCTCTTATAGTTAAAATGACAATGCAATTACGTTGCATTGTCATAATTGACAATTATCATTGTCAATTATGTTCATCATCCAATACAACAGCAAGGCTCCGTGACTTGCTTGAACAGTTTTTTAGAACCGATGGTTCTATGACTCCTGGATATGAGTTATATGCTGTAGATGAAATACACTTATAAGTAGGATCATTTTATTTTTTGGTTTTGGGCTTGTGAATAGTACCAATGTTGGGCGTAAGATAAACTTGAATATCGCAATATAATGTTTTGTGATACTGCATGGATTCTCAAAAACACTGTCACTAAAAGGTTTTTATTTTTACTGATGCAGGCAAGCGTTAATTCCTTTGCCCAGATTGCACAAAAAGTGCTATGATGTTGGATGTTACAGGGACTGTGATGAATACAAAGTCAGATCCCACTGTTCTGATTGCATAAAAAATGAAACATTTTCATTCAGATTTTATGCAAATGGTGGCATGTGTCCTTTATACCATTTTTATATACAGTGTATCATATATTCTATATATTGCCTTGCTTACAGTATAGCAATATATCACAATACTGTATACTGAATAATTGTAACCGTATTATCGTGATACGTATCCTTTTTCTTTTCTTTTTTTTTTTGCAAAAAGAATATAATTTAAAATCACAATGTAGCCATTCTATAGTGCAAGTGTGGTAGCTAATGTTTTCTGTCCTGACAATAGTAAGTGAGTGAAGATTCTATTAGCCTCAACAATTTTCCCAAATATTATCTTTAATGAGACGGGTTCTAATTTTATTGCTTTCGTCTTATCCAGGCATCAGTCAGAATGGTCCATGCCTTGTGAAGATTCTGAAGCAGTGGTGCGAGGCGAGCCTTATCAGGGAAGACAGATGGGATTGTCGATAGTTGACAGACACGCTGATAGCGGATTTGGTTTTTTATCTCTAATCACTTCATAGGGTGGAAATCCTGACAGACTGCATCTTCAAAGCTACAAAAGGCCAGCAACACATGGCGCTCTGACAGATGGAGAGGGTGTGTTTTTAATAACCTCGGTGCCACGAGGCCTCGGGTTGACACCAGACACGGGGTGTCGGCGAGGGACAGCACTACCGATGTTCTTGTCCTGCTCTCACAATTCGCAGGGCAATGTACATGAAAGGCAGACAAGCGGTGGGCTGAAACAGGTGATAACATCTTTACCATGTGTTGCATTTAGGAGTGAAAAATGTCAACATGATTGGTGGAGAAGCTCTGACATTTAGATCCATCTGTTTTCACTGGAGTGTTTAGGATGGACGCCCAGTGGATCTAGCCTGGTAAAGCCCCTCCCTCCGGAATTCTCATTTCCATTTGATTTCAGGAGTGAGTCTGGCCTGAAGGCTTATCTGGGCGTTTCTTGCTCGTCCACCAAATGGACTCTCCAATCAGCGTCCTCGCTCATTGTTTTGTGATTGACAGCGGAGGTAGGCCAATCAGGTGGAACCCGAGTGGTTCACACATCATTAATCAATACACCTTTCATACAAGCTGCTCGTTAACATCAGAGACAAACCAATTACTCCTGGTGATAATCACTGCAGCCTAAAGTGGCTTAATTGGACATCAAAGGGCCACTTGGACATCAAAGCTACATTACTCCCGCCCAGCTCCAGCCCACAGCCAAAAAGCCAAACAGGCCCTCATGCCAGACTCACTCCTGAAATAAAATACAAATGAGATTTCTGGAGGGAGGGTTTACCAGGCTACAGTGGATCATCCCAGGAGTCCTTTACGTTAGGCCATCGTTTAAACACTATTCAGGTCGTTACTTTCTAAATGTACTGTGGTGGTACAGTATTACATATATACCCATGCTTTCAATTAGAAGTAATAATACATTCTGTTACAATATAGCTTTCTGTGTAATGTAAGTAATGTGTATATAACTCTTAAGTTCTTTCTAGTTCGGAATTCGCCAATCAGGCTGGAATGTGAAAAATCGGACGGATCCGTCACTTGACTAAAGAACATGTGTACCGATTTGCGTGGAATTTGCATAAAATCTGAAGGAGTAATATCCAAAAATGTGTTTTACATAAGTCTGCCTCCTGGTGGCGCTATAATAGGTAGATGCGAAAAATGCAGGGCAAAGGTTTTTCCTTAGCCTATAGCGCCACCATGAGGCTGATTTGAAAAATATGCAAAATATCACTAAAATGGCATGCTGTGTTCATGATTTGAGGCATTTTGTTCAAAACTTTGGAAGCCATTCTTAGACAATCAGGATGGAATATGAAAAACCCGAAAGACTCGTTTGGTTTAATGACTATAGAGATACTGTGTACCGATTTGCGTGATGTTTAGACCAAATCTGTAGGAGTACTGTCAAAGAATGTGTTTTGCAAAAAGCAGCCTCCTAGTGGCGCTATAACAGGCCCATGTGAAGCCCCAAATTTGGGGCAGAGGTTCTGAATTGCCATCCAGGGGGTGTGTGTGCACAGTTTCGCTGCGATCAAGCAAACGGTGCCGGAGATTAGCTGTCTACAGACAGAAGGACACACACACGGAAGGATGGACGGTGCAAAACATACTCTCTCGCCATGCCTTTCGGCCTGACGGAGACAATAATGCCATAATGATGCAATCTCTGCATATTGCATTCGCCCCGTGTCTGTCTGTCTGTCTGTCTGTCTGTCTGTCTGTCTGTCTGTCTGTCTGTCTGTCTGTCTGCCTGCCTGCCTGCCTGCAGCTAATCTTGCAAACTACTTGGCTGATCAGCAATCAGCATCATATTTCTTGTGCACACTGCCAGCAGGCCAAGGAACTCAGTTCCCAAATAGTTTTCAAATCGGTTAATGGAAACTATGCTCTGTTTGCGAATTCATAATCTCAGACCAACCATCCCTCTTGGCTATGGGATACACGCTCACAAAGCTATGGAGCAGAAATAGCCACTCGGCTGCAAGCTTGCCATCTGACTTAAAGTATCTACACTATAGCCAATTTGCTCCTGTCCCTTAGGCTACAAACGTGCAATAATACTTGCATTGTAGCTGATCATCTATGCATTTAAAAATAGTTTTTTTTGTCAAGTATTGTTCTTGTGAAGTAGTATTGTTCTTATTGATGATTATAAAGATCGTAACAAGCGCGACTGAGTGACTGAGAGAGACTGATAGAGACATACTGTGAGAGAGATGAGGTTTGCCATCTCTCCGTCAAACAGTACAACACCTACATTTATAAACGTGATAACATACATACTCCCAAACCCCTCAAATTATGAGAGAGATTACAATTCTCATCACAACCTTCAGAGTATAAAGCCCCTGTCCGCTCCTGTACAAACATAATTGACACAAGGCATTAGCAATCAGCATCCTTTATCATAGCCCTTCCCCCATTGCTTCAAGCCTTTTCATACATGTGCACAACCACAGAAGATTTTTAAAACACGCACCACACACACAGAAAGATGGAGGGAGGGAGGATGTGCCTCCTGGTGTAGATTTGCGCTCTTGTGAAAGTAAAGCGCTACTTGACATACAGTAGAAACTGTAATTATATTACCTAATTTGCAAAGATAATGTGTTTTTACTTATTACTTAATTACTCAGGAAAGCAATAATACTGGGTGGGCCAATGCTGGGTTCAAATACTAAAACTATCTAAAGGTCACATTCCTTTGACATTGCTTTAATCAATTGATGAATTGTATATTGTTGCATGTGGCATGGTGTCTTTGCCAATTGAGTACTGAATTGTATAGCCAACAGCACAAGTAGAGGATGAAAATTCGTTCAAAACCATTCATCTTCAGCACCAAACCTTTATCCATCTGCCTTCCCTACAGTTCTAACATCTCACAGAGTTTCGGTAAAGCTGCTTCTGCTGTCTTGGTGACTATTCAAAGGGAGCTACTTTGGTCGCAGTGGGTGTTCATGTGATAGATTTTTGCCACAACAGATGACGGAGAGATATATTGCAGTGAGTCTTACTTTCATCTTTCATTAGCATCATATACAATATTACTGACTGCTCCATTGTGCAATTTCTCTAATGGCATAATGCTGTGTGCTAACATAAAAAAAAAAAACTTACCAACTCCTGGAGGTTTCTGGTCTTCTGCTGTACATCTGTGGCTTGTATTGCTCTACTCTGACATCAAAACAGTTTAAAAAATGAGCAACTCACTCAAACCAAGACACTGGGCTCTAGAACACATCACATATTTCAGCAGATGTGTTGAGGAGAGAATCGACTATTGACAGGCCAGTGATAAATAATGCATTACTCTGCGGTATTATAGTTCGATGAGAATTGTAGACTACAGTAGCTGTTCTATGAGGTCCTCAATGTTTAATGGGAACATTGTTGGAAATGCATTGATGCATCTACACAGAGGATGGAGTCAGTAATTACTTTCAGCCATTGGCACTGAGCACTGCATTCATTTTGAGAGAGAAAATGGAAGAGCAAAAAAAGAAAAGAAAAGAAAGAAAGATGTGCATAGCATCTACTGTACTTGTCTACTAGTATGGACTATGGACACACGCGCACACACACACACACACACACACACACACACACACACACACACACACACACACACACACACACACACACACACACACACACACACACACACACACACACACACACACACACACAAGCGCGCGCACACACACACACACACACACACACACACACACACACACACACACACACACACGCACACACACACACACCTCCACCCCCACCCCACTTTGGAATAGATTAGATTAGATCTAGACTAAACTAGATTAGGCTGTATTTCATTATACTTCTGATTTCCCTAAAATCTAAGACGCAACCTCTAAAACATATTGTGTATAGTAATGCATTGTAATATATTTGCTTATCAATTGAACATGTAAAGGAAAACAACACATTCAAACAGTACAATGCTCGACTACTGTAAATAGTAGGACAAATGGTTTGCTGTCCAAATTCACCTTTAGCTCACTGCATAAAGCTGTACACTTTCAGCCAGAGGGTGGTTGCTATTACATCAGCGGTGCCCACATTTCTGCTGAAGTGCCCTTGAATGAGGTACCCAACTCCAATCTGCTCCAGGGACACCGTGTACTCCACACAACCCAGTGGTCTGACCTCTCTGACGAAATGTATATTTGTAGTGCTGTTTATGTGTGTATCTAGGGAGGATATGTGGGAAGGCAAATACTTTTTCACCTGGTGTAAGTGGAAAATACATTTGTCGATGTTGTTCCCTTTCTTTTTCATCATCTTCTCCGGGGCTAGGTTGTGTTTGTCCACTGCTCTCCCTGAATCACGTTGTGCAAATATAGCCTGCATGGCAGGGAAGTGACAAATTTGTCTTGTTTAATATTTTGCCTGAGTCACCTTTTTCTAAAAACACTGCACAGAACTGTGCCCCTGAAATAACAGTAGACCATAGAGGAGCTACCTATGTGCGTCTGTTGGGCAGGTTTGTGCAAATGCATTATTATTAATAATACTCCCCTCCCCTTAGGGCAGGGGTATCAAACTGGCAGCCTGCCAAATATAAGTAATCTGTAGGTTATGAAGGGATCCAGTGCAACCTGCAGGATGAATTGGCAAAGAAACAAAATTAACACTCATTTATTAAGTGTCTGAAAAGTCTTCATCAGAAGTAATTCTCACTCTTAGAGAAATGTCACAGGGCACACATAGAAATTACATATGTCAACATCTCTCACTCTGTCTGGTTTCAGGGAAAGGGGTAAGATGCTGGGGAAATAAGTCTTTACAGTCAGCCTCTATGATTTTATGGAGTCACACCTGGTGAGTTGTCTTCCGCGGGAGAAGAAGACACCCTCCACATAGCCTCCCCCGCAGCTGAAGCGTTGGATGCCCTTTAAGCGAAACAAATGTCTTCACAACGTCCACCGACCCCAGCGCTAGCGCTTCTCCAGCTCAACGTAGAAGGCCTCACCATTGCCAACTTCAACATCCTTGAGCAAATAGCCAGCAAAAACAATGTGACAGTGATCACCCTTTACTTTATTTGTTTATTTAGACAGGACAGATCATATTAATGAACGTCACATGAACGTAAATACACCGGATTTAGCAAAGATGCAAATTTTCATCCGCAGTCCTCACACAAAACATAAAATCTGAAAAACATAACATCAGAAAACAGACAAACAGTGGAATACATTTACATAACATTACATTACAAAATAAACCTAAAATATGATCACAAATGGTTGCAGCTTTGGTTTTCAAGGTTGTTTGCCGGTGCGGCACTTCACAATCTCCTCGAGTGGTTGCTCTGGTACTGATTCCTCTTTCAGGCTTCCTTTTAATGAATTCCCTTTGGGGGGGGGGCGGGCACAGACCATGTAATGTCTTGTATATGACCCCAACCTGTTTGAACTTTTTGAAATTGTCAAAGCAAAAAAAATTGAGCCTCCTGAGTATGTTACAATGATGATAAGAGTGAGGCTTCCTGTCAAACACCTTGAGCGCACTTTTGTAGAGCTGTTCAATGGGTTTTAGAATCGTCACGCCTGTGCAAGACCAGTTTCTTGTCTAATTCTCCGTAACATACTCACTATGGGATATCAGCGCCCCCTGGCGTTGATGCAGAGCTACATACCATAAACTCCCGGGCCATTCATTGGCTGAGAAGGGTATGTCACGTGTCCGGTAGACCGGAAGAGGTATAAAACCTCTTTCGTGACGTGGCTCATCCTCTTTCGCTTCTCTGCATGGCAGATGCAACAGCTCAAGACATACCTTAATAATAACAAACGTAACTTTGATCAGGACAGAAACCAGCTTTAGCCCACTCGGTGGTACTTGTACTAACCAACGGGTTTTCCTCCTATTAAAAAAAAAAATGTTTTATTATTTCCGCTCCCGCGGCTATCTTCTGTTTCTTTCTTTTACTGCTAAAGCAAGTTTTCCTCCTTTGAGTTTTCCGCGCTCTTAGCCTTGCGGCTGAAAGCTAACAGGTTAGCTCGAGATGGAGGTTCCACGTCCCTGCGTATTGCTGCTCTGCCGCTTGATGATCGCCGGGGATGACCCTCATGGTTTCTGCATCTCGTGCCTCGGTCTCTACAGGGCCGAGGCATTTCCAAGATGCACCGGGACGCTGCGAGGACTGCGCTCTGTTCTCCACGCTGCACCTCGATAGCCGCTTAGCCAGGGCAGCGCCCTGGCTGCGGGAAGCAGCGACGTCTCGTCCCCGGTCGTCGCGGATCCAGCAACACCCCGCATGGACACCGGCCCAGGGAACGTGGGTGGTGGGGCCCACCACGTGCGCTCACAGTCCACAATGGGCCCTCCGGCAGTCCCGGCTGCGAGCGGCGTTAGCCACCGCTCGCAGCACCTCCAGGCTGCTACACAAGCCGTGCTACGCAGCACTGCAGCAGCCGCTAGCACCGTGTCTGGGGGAACCACCCAGGTGCAACTACCTAGCGGCACTTCCTCCCCCTCTTCCCAGCCGTCTACTCCGCTGCCACAGCAAGCGTACCGGGCCAGCGGTGCGTCGCCAGGAGACAACGAAGGGGCTCCGGCGACGGCAGCATAGGCGAGGGGAGAACGAGGCAGAAGCTCGTGAGTGAGTTAGCCCAGACTAGCTACGTTAGCTGCTTCGCTAGGTTAACGTCGCCTTAGTCAGGCAGTGTTTTTGTTGGCTTAACACCCATGCAACAGGTTATTAACAGAGTTGTCCTAGCCTAGCTTGCCTCGCTAGGATAACACCAGCTTGTTAGCCTTCTCACTCTGTGTATCGAGCAAACCTCGGGGGCTTCTGAAGACCTTGGACAGGCTCATCGGGCGCCATTGGGACACATGTTGTTTTTGTCATAAGAATATGTTAAAACGTTCATGCTGTTTACTGTTTCTGTGCCTGCTCTTGTTTCATACTCATGTTCCAAGTACATAAAGCACGTTAGCACATTAGCAGACTCTCACCGGTGCACAGACCGGTTCAGCCCCCCTCTCCCCCCGGCCGTGCTGGGGAAGAGGACCGTGGCTTTACAGGCCTCGATGGACAAGATGGACGGCTCCTCGACTGCCAAAAGGCCATGTTTAATGAAAACGAATGTGTGTTTAAAAGTACAATTTTTTTTCTGCCAAAGAAATAAATGTGTTACAGGTTACAAACGATCTCGTTCTTTCACGTGGATTGAGAGCAGCGGAGCAGTGGAGTCCCCTACCGCGGGCTTCTCTGCTCCAATGCTCTCTGTATATAAGCCCATAATGTCTGTGATGCCCGAACTCCGGTATCCCAGACATTGATGGGATAATATCTGTGCATGTAATGTAAATGTATCAACGTTCTCAATTACATAAGCCCACACTGTCTAGAACACCCGAGTCCCGATGTTCTAGACATTGTTGGATAACATCTGTGCATGTTTTTGGATCATATGAAGGTAATATAAAAACCCACATCACCCCTGTCCGCCAGAGGGCGCAATTGCGCCAGTCGAATGGGGTCACGCCGGTTTTTGCCTTCCGTCCCACAGGAAGTGCCCACGCACCACTGTGAACCGGAAGTACTTCGGTCAGACATGACCCCTTGGCCGTACCGCCTCACGTTCGCCGCTGGAGGGCGACAAAGCACCTCCTAGAGGAGGACGACTTTGTGATAGCGGCGGCCAGAGTAGGTTAGGAAGAGAGTAATGACAGTAGCGTCGATCCCATTGTGAGAATGGAAGGCGGAAGTGCTCTGTCTACGTCAATGAGATAGTTCCAATGTTGGAACTATAGCCCATAGAGGCCCGCTTTGCGGCGAGATCAAAGCGTGACGTTACTCTCTTTTCTACATTCTGGCGACGGCCAAGGTAGGATTACTCATAGATATATATATCCAGTGGTGTGATCTAGTTTTCACTGTATATATTTATGGGCTTAATTCTGACGCCGGGGTTTTTTCCCGTGGCCAATCACGTGACTCCTCCGAGTCCTCCGTTGGCCAGGGCTTACCAGCGCTACTAAACGAGGGCCACACACACGGCCCCGTCTGTCCAGCGTCGCGTCTGTCCAAGTAGCAGTGCTGTTGGTTCCCATGGGAACGAACAAGCTGCGGTGACGGACAAACCGGATGCTGACGTCAGGCAAGGTCCCCGTGACTAGTCACATAGACCCCGCGGGGTCCTTGGGACAGACCGTTAGTACCTCTACTGCCTCGAGCGGTCACCTCAGGGTTAGCACCGCCGGCGGCAGTGGCAGCGTCACTGGTCCCCATGGCAACGGTCCCCATGGCAACGGTCCCCATGGCAACGCTCCCACTCTCCGAGCGGCCGTTGACGTCATCGTCCAATCCACTCGCTCGGTGTGTGAAGCAATGGCAGGCTTGCAAGCCGAATGCTTAGGTATTGCTCTCAGGCTGCATTTCTCCACAAAACCCCCCGTGACAGAAAAAGTATTGTTTTCCCGTGCAAGGGGTCCAGCAGCCAATACTCTGAGGGAGGAAGTCTCCTTCCTCTTGAGCATGGGCGCTATTAAAGAATTACTTCCGATACTTCTGTTTACTATCCCAGTACATCAGCGTTACACTGTGTGTGTACAGGGTTTTTCAGTACAGCAGTGACACACTGTGATTGTACTGGTCAACTCCCCTGATCCGCAACAACACATTGTGGTTGTACTTGTGTGTTTTCCACGTGCTCTTATGCATATAGTCTCCTATGTCGGACACGGTGTTGTTCCTCTCATGCGGAGGATAAGGCAACCATGTCTCTGAGAGAGGGGGTTCTCTCTCTCTCCATAGTGAGAATGTTACGAAGAATTTGTCAGGAAACTCAAGGTTACGTTGTAACCCCGGTTTCCTTAGAATTCAGAGTAACATAGTCAGAGAACTATCTATGAATCGGAACCAACTGGTTTTCTATTCGTAGTATTTTCTGGTGGAAAAGAAGGGGGGGGGGTATGACCCATTCTGAATCTGAAGGGTCTCATTAAATACCCCTTTGCCGTACCGCCTCACGGACTACAGGCCTCGTTCGCCACTAACGAGCGACAAAGCACTCCCTACGGGGAGGACGACTTTGTCGACGCTCCGTCCGGAGCCTTTGGGCTCAGACGAGAGGGCGACGGCCAAGGTAGGCTTATTTCGGACGGCCCCGTTTGTCAGAGTGACAGCGCCGTTGGTTTCCATGGAAACAGACAGGCTGCGCTGGCGGACAAACCGGATGCTGACGTCAGGCGAGGTCCCCGTGACCGGTCACGTGACCCCGCCGGGTCCTAACGGACCGGTAGTACCTCTACTGCCTCGAGCGGTCACCTCAGGGTTAGCACCGCTGGCGGCAGTGGCAGCGTCACTGGTCCCCATGGCAACGCACACAGGGTTAGCGCTGCTAGCACCGGTAGTAGCGTCTTTGGTCCCCATGGCAACGCACACACACAAAAATAAAATAAAAAACGGTTCCCTTGGAAACGGATCTCAACGTTTCTTGGCTCATGGTGATTTAGCCTTGACTAGCTTGTTAGCTGCTAGGTTTGCATAACCTCCAGTCAGGCTACTGTTGCTTCGATTGGCGGCTAACTGGCCTCACTAACAACAACACATTGCAGTGTTGTTTTTTGGTGCAGCGCATAGCCAGCCCCGCTAAAGCAACACCACGGTGGCCACCTACCACCGCTACCCTTCCACGGTCTCTAACGGCCCCGCATGTGCGGGTCCGCTGGATCACGTGGCGACATCACCGGTCCAGTTGGAAACGTGTGCGTTGTCCGCACTGGGTGACATCAGAGCCCCTACTAACTCGCTTGCTGAGGCAGCTTGTTTGAGAGTTTGCAGTCCGGAACTGTTTACTATCCCGGTACTTCAGTGGTACACTGTGTGTGTAGGGGTTTTTCAGTACATCAGTGACACACTGTGGTTGTACTGGTCAGCTCCCCTGATCAACAACAACACACTGTGGTTGTACTGGTGTGTGACCCTCTTTGCGGACGGTGCGTTAAGGAGATGGGTGGACCAGCATTGTTTTCAATGCTTGTTTCCACGTTCCTTTCTATCCACCACGGTCAGGAGGTGGCGCGGCACACCGACGTGACCGTTTCCCCACTTGACGTCGCGGGGTTTTTCACCGTCACCGTCCGTCGAGCGTCTTGGTCCCGTCTCAGCGGACCACCTTCATAGGGGATCTCGCTGGGCTAGACCAGGCTCACGGCGCGTCTGTCCCGGGCGGGATAGACAGCTTTTTGGCCTATGGTCTTCTCACGTGAGGCGACAAGTCACATACAGGCTATGCGTGCAGGCGACGGGTCTCATGACTTCGGCCTTACACCTGTTTCGTTTGGACAAGCCCCACATGTGACCTTTTTTCCCCGGAGGTGGATGTGGGCTCGTGGAGCCCCGTCCACCTGAGGTTATCGGAAGGTCCGGGTATCCCCACGGTGCGTGGACACGCTTAGATCGTGGTCAGATGCAGCCCTTCTGTCCAAGGGGTCAGAATGGGGGCTGTGGTCTCGCGGAAGGTCATTACCACGGACGCCAGCCTCACAGGAAGGGTGCCGTCCACGAGAGCCGCTCGGCCAGGGGGGTGTGGGGTCCCAGTCTACAGACGGCCCACATCAACTACCTGGAGCTTCTGACGGTCAGACTTTGCAAGGCTCGGGTTTCGAGGTTGTCATGGCCTGGTCAGAACCGACAACACCACGACCGTGTGCTATGCCAAAAAGCAGGGAGGCCTGGCCTCTCCAGTGTTGGACAGGCTAGCTGGCGATCTGACGCTGTGGTGCGACAACCAGAGCCTCACAGGTACCGGGCCTCCTGGCCAGCGGAGCGACTCTGTTGTCCAGGGGCATTTTTTGGTACGCAGATTGGCCTCTCCTCCGGAGATAACAAGCCAGATCTGGGCCAGGTTGGCCGACTGAACTGCTTTAGGCATTCCCGTCACTGGAGTTGGTCCTCTCAACTTGGAGAGGGTCAGACTCCACGGACTGTCAGTGCCACTGGTGGCACTGGCGTGGGGCACGTGGAGGTTAGGAATAATCCTCTCCTCTACAACGAGCCCTGGGCCCTCCCCCCGATCAGAGATCTGCTACGGCAGGCAGGGGTCGGGATTTTCCACAACCCACCGGTCAGGACCTAGACCGGTGGGCTTGGCCCGTGAGGGGGAGACCTTGACTTCTTATGGCCTGCCCCCTGAGGTGGTAGCTACCATCCAGGGGGCGAGGGCCCTTTCCACGAGGTCTGCGTACGACGACAGGTGGAACCTGTTCGTGTCATGGTGTCTGAGTCAGTCACCGCTGGTTGAGGCCTTCCGGGCCTCGGTACGCAGCATCCTCATGTTCTTGCAGGACAAATTGAACCAAGGTCTGGTTTTCTCGACGGTTAAAGTGTACCAGGCGGCCATTTCCGCTTGTCACGTGGGTTTCGATGACATGACGGTTGGCCGACATCTGCTGGTGCGTAGTTTTCTAGGCCTCTGTTCCCGGCCTGGGACCTGGCGGTGGTGCTGGGGGCGCTTTGCCTCCCACCGTTCGAGCCTTTTCACTCTATGGATCTGGAGATCATTAGTCTCGAAACGGTTCTTGTGGTTGTTTTCACTACAGCTACACGGGTCAGCGACATACATGTGCTCTCAGTAAGTTCGGAGTGCATGAGGTTCTTGGGAGACGACAGCAGGGTTTGGTTAAGCCCAACATGGCGTTTGTTCCCAAGAACGGAATGGTGACCCAGACACCGGTTGAGCTGATAGTTTTTCATCCGCCTCCTTTCGCTTCTGCAGAGGATAGGCGGCTGCACTGTCTCTGCCCAGTGAGGGCGTTGAAGCTCTACTGTCAGAGGACGGCGGTCGGCCGGTCGTCGTCGCAACTTTTTGTCTCCTTCGGCCCAGATGGTCGGAGGAAGGCAGTGACTAAGGCGACGCTTTCTAGATGGAGTTTGGATGCCATTAGGCTGGCCTACGTCAGTAGTGGCGCTCCAGTTCCAGAAGGACTGAAGGCTCACTCTACTAGAGGCGTGGCTACTTCCTGGGCCCTCTCCAGGGAAATGTCGGTCCAGGAGGTGTGCGCGGCCGCAAACTGGTCGTCTCCATCGACTTTTGCGGCCTTCTACAGCCTGGATGTGGCAGCGGCGTCAGTGGCGCACGCTGTACTGGACATAGCGGCTGTCTCTAGTTAGGGTAGGGGAGGTTAGGCAGGTCTTTTGTGTAACCCGCCTTTTTTCCCTTCTCTACCTTCCTTCTCTTGAGTCCCCTCGGAACCACCGTTGGTAGGTTTCCAGGGGAGGAGGCCCTGTTTTCCTTGTTTTCACTTATGGGTCAGACTTGTGTCTGTTCATTAGATGAATAGGCAGACTTGGTCTGTCAGGGTCCTTTTCTTTCAATTATATACCGCACCCCGGCCCGGAGGGCTGGGGCGCCCGTGAGGCCGAAGGTCACGTCCATGGGGACGGGGCCTTATGGCTAGGGGGCGTGCGGACCTGAGATTCGGTATGGCTATAAGCCCCACGGGGGTTTATGTATCCCATAGTGAGTATGTTACGGAGAATTAGACAAGAAACTCAGGGTTACGGATGTAACCCCGGTTTCTTTAGAATTTGGAGTAACTCACCTAACACCCCTGTTTGTGTGCATCTGCATGCAGAGAGCGTGTTAAAGAGGATGAGCCACGTCACGAAAGAGGTTTTATACCTCTTCCGGTCTACCGGACACGTGACATACCCTTCTCAGCCAATGAATGGCCCGGGAGTTTATGGTATGTAGCTCTGCATCAACGCCAGGGGGCGCTGATATCCCATAGTGAGTATGTTACTCCGAATTCTAAAGAAACCGGGGTTACATCCGTAACCCTGAGTTTCCCTGCAGGAGACCCATATGGAAAATAAGAACAACCTGAGGGTCCCTGGGTACACCCTGGCCGGTCACATTGCCAATAAACACCATGGTATTGCAACATTTGTCCCCAAAGATATGGCCTGGTCAGCCGCCGGACAATCTCCAGAGGGTACAGAGA
Source organism: Gymnoscopelus braueri (assembly GCF_963280865.1). Taxonomy (NCBI): domain Eukaryota; kingdom Metazoa; phylum Chordata; class Actinopteri; order Myctophiformes; family Myctophidae; genus Gymnoscopelus; species Gymnoscopelus braueri. Next base: position 24,549,178 of record NC_137605.1, read on the forward strand.
TAGAATGGATGGCCCGAATTGCTGGCCTTGCGGTCCGAGCACCTAGGCTATAGTGTAGCCTGACAGTGCATCGCGGGTTCGAGTCCCATTCTCGACGACCTTTACTGCATCTCTCTCCCTGTTTCCTGTCCATCTTCACTAATAATCTATAAATAAAGGTAGAAAAGCCCCAAAAATACAGGGATAGAATGGATTACAACCAAAGTGCAAGACACTACCATCGTCAACATCTATAAACCACCACCCAGCAGACTGGTCCCATCGTCCCTGCCAGATGTCCCAGCCCTTGCTGTGTACGCTGGTGACTTCAATAGCCACCATACAGACTGGGTTACAGCAGCTTCATAATTAAGATGCTGAGAAACTGCAGCTTTCGGCTCCCCACCAGCAACTGCCAAAGCAGCAGCGTGAGAAAGCCCAAGAACAGCGCCCCGCAGGGCTCAGTGCTGGTACCAATGCTGTTCAACGTCTTCATCCACAACCTACCCGCAACAACATCAAGGAAGTATGGCTATGCAAAAGATCTGGCCATTTTGCTCAGCAAGTCATCCTGGGAAGCAGTAGAAGAGGGCCTCTCTGAGGACATGAAAATCCTATCTTTATATCTGAAACTGGCACCTCAAGCTCAGTGTTGATAAGACCATATCAACAATGTTCCACCTCTACAACAAGGAAGCCACCCGCAAAATTAGCATCATGGTTGACGATGCTCAGCTACAGTTCCAGCCCTCCCTGACATATCTTGGGGTGAAGCTTGACAGAGCACTGTCATTTAAACAAAACCTAGGAGAGTGTCAAGGGAAAGACCACCGCCCGTGCCACACTGATGCGGCGTCTAGCCGGTACTATGTGGGGAGCCACCACAAAGACCACCACAAAGATCTCCACCGATGCTCTGGTGTTCCTGTGCCCCGGTCTGGAACCGTAGCCCTCATGTCAAGAAGCTGGACGCTGCCCTCAACACCATCCTACGGACTGTCTCCGGATGTCTACGAGCCACTCCAACTAACCAACTGCCTGTCCTCACTGGAATCGCTACAGCAGAGGTCAGTCTAGAAGCCCTTGCTCGGAAGACACAGATGAGTGAATCCCACCTGGATATCATGTCCAGTGTGCTTCCTTCGTGTATCATCGTCAAATGTCCAACTCGCAGTGTTATGTAGCCACGCCCTTGTTACCCACTTGGAAGAGGCCGGCCTCTGAAGGTGGTCTGTACAGGTGACAGGTGGTGATTATGTGTTCTTCTGTCTGCTCAGGCTCACCACACTCGCATGCCAGGCCCCACTTCTTCATAGTTGACTTGAAGCAACCGACCCCAGTACGCAGGCAGTTCAGTCCATTGCCAGTGTGGTAGATCTTCTCCTATGACGCCATCTCACTGATGTAGCAGTGGGTATGTGAGGACCCAGAGGACTCCCACTCCTGCTTCCAGGATGTCGCCAGCCATTCGCTTATAGACAAGCCCTCAGAGACAGAACCGAGCATCTCTTTTGCCGCCTTGTTGTATGGGTGGTTGAACTATTTTCTACTTGAGGCGTCTAGAGCACTCCACTCCAACACGATGTGGGGCGCTGGGGAGAGGAGTGCTCCAGTGCATCTACTACTGTATACTGTAGAAATGCATGGCAGAAAAGCGCTGGCAGCTCAAAGCGCTTTCTGTGGACACGGCCCCTAATTCATCGCTGATGTATCTTTCCATTTCCATTGCTTCTAAGTCCGTGTGTGGTTTTACGCCACTTTCTCAGACAACGCACTTGAGGCTTTTTTTTCCTTTTCTTTTTTAGAGCTCATTAGTTTAATTGGCAATAAACTGCAATTATTTCTACAGCTGGAATTTTTTTTAAACTAGTATAAACATTGTTGGGCTGGGGATTGAAACGAATGCCAGTGCCAGCTACAGTGGATTTTTTCCCCTTCCCTCCATCCTCCATGGCTGTTAGGAGATATATAATTACTAGTGAGCGGGCAGGCAAGTTCATCTTAAAAGTTCCCCAGCTCCAAAGGAGTCAATTTCTTTTCCCTGCTTTCATAATAATAATACAGTTGTGGGCTTGTCTATGGCTTTCCATGACTCAATAAAAAATAGATGAATAAATAATATGCTCAATTGAAGGCACTTGGTAGATGTGCACGCTCGAGCTTCTTCTCTCTTACACACATAACCTCCCTTTTCCCTGCCCGCATGCATAATTTATATGTTTATGGAATGCAAGTATGTGTTTGGACATAAGGGAGGGCATTACACTGTAGTACATGTACATACCTTGAGAATACTATAAAATATGTTATCTTAGAGTGTAAATAAAAAAATACAACAACTTGTTTTTAGTTATCTATTTTACAATTTTGGAGACTAGGGACAAAAGTAACACTTATTGTATTTGCCTTCATAATTCACAGACTACTTGAAATATTCTAGTCATCTTTTGCTATAAGAAACATATGTATGTGCCCTAATTAATAATAACATTTTTAAGCTTTCACTAATAAGGACAAGACTAAAATATTAATTTGAATGCAATTGCCCCTGTGACGGGGGCAGTTGTAACAGTGGTTGGGGGCAATTGTAACACTGTAAAAATAAGTCATATTAACACACTTTATCTCAAATAAAAGCACATCACTAAGTAATATGTATTTTTTATAATTTAACATTTTTACTTACGAATGTTTTATATACATAATTACAATTATTTTATTTTTCAATTTAGTTTTTTCAAATGTATGTCTATTTTTTATTTAAATGTATTTTTACTTCAAAATATAGTGACATTTAGTGAAATATGTTCATTTACTAACAAACGTATGTAATCCCAGACAAAAAATCTGCATGCATTGAAAACACATTGTTACAATTGACCCCGGTCACTTTGTTACAATTGCCCCCGATGGGGCAACCATGATAAAATCCCATACAGTACCGCGGGAAGTAGGGGTGCTATTTGGATAATAAATCGGTAAAATCAGGCAAAAATAAGAATTAAATAACATAACTCTAACCTAACCCTAATCCTAACCTAACCTAAAACCGAAATAAAGAAACCAAAAACTGGGAAAAAAAACGAATCCAATCCGCCCAGAACCGCGAGACCTAAAAGGTCTTCCCGCGGCTATGATCCCATATTCTAGCTAGAAACACCTATACTAGCATAGGCTGCTGATGTTAATTTGTGACCAATAACATAGAGATACAATTCATCTAAGTTTAAATTAGCTGACATCTTATCTTTAGACAGCAGAAGGAAAATACTGTACACTCAAAAATGTACGTTTACACCTCAAAATCAGTTTTTTGTTGAAAACTTTTGCTGAGATGAAATAATCATTCTATCCTTCCATAGGCAGAGAGAGGACCCTACTGAGCATGTGCACAAGAAGTCTCACCCCTCTAGCTTATTTCTAATTAGAATTATTGAGTGTGTTACTTTTGCCCCCTGTTACTTTTGTCCCCTGTCTTCCCTACTATATGTTTTATAGATCGTGCACCTGAACTCGTGCCGTACCCAATTTCTACAAGCTTGCAATCCTTGAGTTTGAGTTCACGTCCTCCCAGATCCTCAACCTGATCTTAACCACACCAAACTCATACCTAATGCAACCATCAGTAACGTAATGCCTAAACACAACCATTTTAACGCTACACCTGAAGTTAATGCATCATGGATATGATACTGCTGGTTCAGAAGCAAGAAAAATAAATATGAGAAAATGAAATAAGAAAATAAAATAAAATAGAAAAAGTGGCATATTTTTATTGCATTCATTATCAGTCATGTGACTGCTCATGTCATGGCAAATACTACACAAAAATTCACACATCTTATAGAACCATGTAATGGACTGTGACACTAATAATAAGAAAACATCAAAGCGTAAGGATTTCTGAATAATTTTCTCATTGGAAGATGAGGGTTAATGTGGGCCTTTGAGGGCAACCACAATACTGTAGAAAGAGTCCTAGAGAGCGTTTAAGGCCCTTTCCTCTAGAGACCAATGAATGGACACCCTGAGGTTAAAGGGGACCATGGTGTGGTTCAAGTGTTACTCCTGTGTGTGTGTGTGTGTGTGTGTGTGTGTGTGTGTGTGTGTGTGTGTGTGTGTGTGTGTGTGTGTGTGTGTGTGTGTGTGTGTGCGTGCGCGCGTGCACAGTAAGTGCTTATTATAGCCTGCACCAGGAGCAAAGGGAGGCAAAATAGATGTGTGCATGCGTGCATGTCTGTCCCCACTTGTGTGCATATAACATGCACGCCTGCATGCACATTTTGTGCACAATCGTACCTTTATGTACAGGCGTGTGCGCATGTTTCCCACCATGCATGTGTGAGTATATCTCTCAGGCAATGAGACCTTGGACAGGAGAGTAATTGATTCAGAGAATCTTCAAATCAATTCCCGGACAGCTGGGGCCGAGGAGATTAGAAGTGAAGCGCAGGCGGCCCGGAGTGCAGTCAGACAGGCCCCAGAGCAAACAGTAATCTCAGGATTATAGACCTGGGGGAGATGTACCTGTTTTCTCTCATTTCGTTCCCTCTTGCTCTCCCAGCAGTGACAGTCTATATTCACCACTAACCACATTCTAACACCCAACGCCACCCCCAACTCTGTGCTCACACCTCTAGGGGGTTTCTACAATGAGAAATATGACTAAATGTCAGTGCTGACATCGAGGTAATATTTCAACAAGAGCGTGTATGAATAGAATGACTTAGCGTAGCGTTAATGTGGAATGACTCATGTGTGCAGTCGGGGGCCTTTTGGCCTTCGCATTCAATGCGCTTTTCTTTCGAGAGAGGATCATTCCAAAAGACGCCAACTCAGAACGGAGTGGACGTCGTCGCACCACGCAGCTCAAAGGAACCACTTAACCTAATGAAGTAAATAAGGTAGTGTGTTCAAAGGTCATTTGTGTAATTGTTTCGGTCGAGCCAGCACGGCGGGGAACGGTGCAGACCTTTGTCCTGGCTGGAATATATCTCATTGCCCTTTCCGACTGATTGAATTAAATCACAAGAGTAAATCTGTCAGCTTAATAGTGGAAAGATTGGCCTTAGAAGGAGGTAAGGAGGAGTAATTTTAAAAAGAGCTTCTGAATAGCAGCACTACAGGCTACAGTTATAAGAAACCCCATGACTCGCAATTCACTGCATGTTTGCAGCAGCCATGGAAAAAATACAGTACACAATATCTAATTAACTTTCCTTTCCTACAGTAGATCCACTGTCCACTGCATGCATTTTTGTATATGTCAAAGTTAGAGAGGGGAGATCCACCTCCATCAGTTTGCTAAGTTTTAATTGTTTCTAGCGTGATTTTAATGAACAATGCTAAACTCATCAGGTTCCGTCAAATTGAAATGAAAGGCTTCCATGTTTCTCATTACTCGTTTTAATGTACACTGAACTCAAACTAAACTGAAGGCACAGGGAACTTGGTTTGGGGATTCAAACTTTGGTCCTTATCTCCCACAAATAAAGTAAATACACATTGACAATGGCACATTGTGCCTCTTGCCATGACAATGTTAAATGTAGGGTGGCTGTTTATTTCCTTGCCTTAACAATAGCTCTGGAGGAAAGAGATAACCCATTTGCAAAGAATGAAAATGGAGACCAAAATGGTGCAATTAGGCTGACAGTACCTAATGAGCAATTCACATACAGTTTTATGCTCCTCTGGGACAAATGAGTCTCCCATTCCTGCCTTATCATCAAACTACCTGATGCTACCCATCCAATCTTTTTTTTTTTTTGATGGGTAGGCTTTTTTAAAAGCCTAACAAACATCCCTGCCACGCTGGACACAATGACTATGGTAAAGTATGCCAATTATAACTAATTGGAAGATATGAAAATCAAGAGTACCAAGAGTCTTCAGTATTAGATTTAGATTAAGCAAAAGATGGAGGACACATGCACAGTCTAACTATCTATAGAGGTAGAGAGAGAGGTCTTTATTGTCTCCTTACGGGGTGATTCAGGAACAAACGATATCCTGCAATTAATTCGACTTGGCCGATGCCCGTTGGGAACACGTTTCCTCCAGTTATCCAAAACCCGTTGTACCCGTTGTCAGAGTACCCGTTTTACCTGTTGTCAGGGTACTTAGTGTAGTACCCATTATCATGGTACTTAGCGGCCAAACTATGACGTCATATTGCTGACATCAGGGATCTCCATATATGGACATAAAAGAGAGACAGGAAGACAAGACAAACAAATACAGAGATCTCCAGATATAGGCAGAAAAGGGACATAGACAGACAGACAGATCTGGAGATTTCCCATGAAATGAAGATATGAAGAGATTTTCGTACATTGTTGTCTCCGCCAGGCCGAAAGGCCTTCCGTGTGTGTACAGCTAATTCCCGGAACCGTTGGCTTGATCCCAGCGAAACTGTGCACACACACTCCCTGGATGCCAATTTTTTCACATGGGCCTGTTATAGCGCCACCAGGAGGCTGCTTTTTGTGAAACACATTTTTTGACAGTACTCCTACAGATTTTGTCCAAACATCACGCAAATCGGTACACAGTATCTCTATAGTCATTTAACAAATTGACTGATTGGCAAAAAATTGCTAAAAATGGCTTCCAAAGTTTGCATGAGTGCGCCGTTTTGAACAATATGCCTCACATCATGAACACAGCGTGCCATTTTCGTGAGATTTTGCGCGCACATTCCCACTATGCCGAGGAAGAAATGCCACTTGAATATTTTCAAATCAGCCTCATGGTGGCGCTATAACAGGCCGATTCGCGTTTTTACCTATAACTGCACCGATCTGTGTAAAACTTTGTATTTACACTCTTTACAGGTCAAGGAAAAACCTACACGGGCGGGGGAAACACAGACATGTATGCACGCAGAGATTCTGCGTATTTATAGATATACATCTGCCTCATTTTTATTGATGTTTTCCTTAAACTGTGCAGTTATGTACTTATGTAGGTAAATGTTATTACATCTGCTATTCTGTATGTACAGTATACTGCCCATAATTAATATCTGACTCTTTCTTTCTTTCTTTCTTTCTTTCTTTCTTTCTTTCTTTCTTTCTTTCGGTCGGTCGGTCGGTCGGTCGGTCGACGGTCTGTCGGTCTGTCTGTCTGTCTGTCTGTCTGTCTGTCTGTCTGTCTGTCTTTCACCTTTTTGTAAACTGCAATGATGGACCTTGTATGAAAGAATTTCACCACCGTTTTTACAACAGTAATCCTGTAATATAATAATAATAATAATTACTTTATTTGTATAGCACCTTTCATACAAAATTGCAACCCAAAGAATTGGCAAACAGAAACATAACTAAACAATGTAGTTAAACAAAAAAATCGGGCATAGGGCAGATTTATACACAATCAAAAATAGAAATAGCAATACAAAATCAAAGTAATAAAAATAATAAAAACAAAACGTGAACACAAGATGAATTTAAATAAATGCCATATTAAAATACTGAGAGAGCTTGCCTTTTTAAGCTCTAGTGGTAATGTATTCCACAACTTAGGGCCATAGACCCAGAAAGCAGCCTCACCAGTGTTTTTATGAGAAGCATCGGGAACCTCTAGTAGGAGAGCGGAGGAGGACATATGTGACATAAACATTTTGTTGAGATGAATTAAATCTATTTGTGCTACCTCTAGGCAACAGGTATGTAGAGGGAAGGAGGGGAAACTAAGACTAACTACAGTGCAGAGTGTCCTGAAGAATATCCTGAGCTTTCACAGTGACCCTCCGACACACTCGATGTGAGGTCATTCAGAATACAGCCTGTGATCTAGGAGCTGGCTGAACATGTCACTGTTGAGATCGCTCAAAACCATAACAAAGAGAGGAAAACCACATGAAAGCCAAAATCCTAGACATGAAGTGGGATTCTTTTTTTCTTCTCTTTTTTCTTGCGTGAAGAAAATGAGCTGGGGGACATCATACCTGTATGTCAGTCAGCATATTCCTGGCAGGCTAGGTTCTCTACTGTATAACATCCTGACTTCTCTCAGCTGTTGCAGTGGCTTGGGGTTATGGTCACATATCTGCATCAGAAGTGGTGTAGCCAAGGCGTTAGACGTGTCAATTTCTCATGTTGATGAGGAGCTACAAGTGAAATGCCTGCCAGGTGGGGCCAACCGCGATGCTTCTTACCTTTTGGTTGACGCCCGATGCGTTGAAAGCGTTGTGTCAAAACGCTGCAACAGGACGCTCCATCCCTTGCTCCCATAGAATGGACCGTGCCCTAACGGTGCATCCCAGAACATCTCTGTTGGGGTCTTGTCCAGTTATAAAGGACCATACTGCCATCAACACACATGTCATTGTCTATCCCTATTTTTGTCTTGTCGCATGCACGCACACACACAGACAGACAAACAAAAACATGTGTGTGTGTGTGTGTGTGTGTGTGTGTGTGTGTGTGTGTGTGTGTGTGTGTGTGTGTGTGTGTGTGTGTGTGTGTGTGTGTGTGTGTGTGTGTGTGTGTGTGTGTGTGTGTGTGTGTGTGTGTATATATATATACAAATACATACGCACGCACACACACACACACACACACACACACACACACACACACACACACACACACAGTATATAGTGATGGAACATTCTGTGAACTTGTGGATCTGCATTGTTTTATTATAACATGCCCATAATAGAGATACATGCTCAGTGCACACAGTACGAGGATGAATTGGTCTATAGTGAAATCATTTAAAAATAATCTCCAAAATAACCTCTTTTTACCCCTGACTGACATAGGAGCTACTAATTCACTGTCTGCACCAGCAGTGTGGAGAAGAGATCTTTGAGGTTAAAGAAGTCTTACCACTTTAGTCATCATAAAAGCCTCTACCTTTCTGTTTCAGTCAAACCCAGACACATATTTTGTTCCTTCCCAAAGAAGAATTGTTTAAAATAAATAATACAATTCAAAATATTATTCTCAAATCCACCGTGGTGCATCCGGCTTTGTCGAGTGTGTACACAAACACAATTGGCCCGTGTTCGGGGGAGTGAAGCCGGGCGGGGAGGGGGATAATTGTCACTGCACGTAATCCTACGGGACGTGGGACGAAGGCTCTACCTCCTCCCGGTGGGGGCTCCTCATTGGTAGGTGAGTCAGTAGGATACAACAGCAGTCTGTGTGGGGAGAAAAAAGGGGAAAAAATGAAAAATATATATTATGATTAGTATAATTCTTTAATGTCAGGAAGCACAACAAATCATGGAATGACTTGATGCATTTGAAATGCACAATTTTTACACATAACATGCACCATTCTGCTAAGAAAAATGTATACTAAATAAAATATGTGCATAGAGCTTGGTGCACAATTGTGCGGTATTAATGCATTTTGCGTTAATATGCAGCATGAATGCATGATTAGGTCTTCTGCAATTGAGGTCTTCCTCCCTCATTCTGACTTGATACTGCGTAGTGAGCATTTCAGCGTTCTCGCCCATCACCCTTCATATGCCGAAAGCATCAAAATGTATGCAGATCTCATTGCGGTTTGCACCACATGAAATACCTCCTGGTGGGCTGTTCTTTCAAGATGGCAGTGAATATCCTAAGATTGGCACTTTCCACTCATGAAAAGGTGAAGGGAGGGGGGGACAACTGGGGTGCTGATGGAATGCTAGAGTCTCAGGCACGTTCTTGGTTTCTTTCAGAAAAGCACCACACAGACGAGAGGCACGGCAATAGTACGGGCTTCAGAGCGGGGGTCGGTGGTTGGGGGGGACTCGAATTGTGCTGCTGCTGCATGTGTGCGACTGTGCGCTGATCCAGACGATGGGGAGGGATCGGATCAGGGAGAGAATTGGGAAAATCTCCTCAGTACATGTTAGCAGTTTCCCACTGAAAGGGCCTGGGGGCTGACAGAACTGCGTGCAATTTATTCTTGTCACAATGTATAACATATGCACAAGATGTAAAATGGATATGACAACAAAACCCAGCCGGTGGGCATGGGACGACTTGATGTTTTCATGTCACCTGAAACAGGGTTGGTGTACTAATAAATAACTTGTTTGGAAAGAAGTGTGCAACCTTTGGTAATTCATTAATGGTCTCTGCACCTTTATTATGCATGTGTGCTCTTCAGCTGAATAAAATAATTCTAATAGTGGAGAGGAATAGATTTTGAATTAACATTGTGGCAGGCAGCTGGAGTATACTGTATCTACTCTTGCTAAAAAACTAAAATTGGAGATGAAATTCCTTATTCTCTCCCTCGCTTCTTTAACATTGCCAGCGGCAGCACAAAAATCAATAACTCCAAAATAAGGCTGCTGTTCTTCCAAATCCACTATGATTACTCCCACGTCCCCCAATAACAACTGCAAACCCCGTCCTTATCCTGCATGGCCTCAGATACGCTGATACATCGTTCAGAATGACCCGCTCAGAATATGCACCCTCTCCAGAGACTGTAAGAGCCTGTGCTCTTTCTGTGGGGAAAAGTCTAACACGGTGAAAACATTGTTATCTACAATGCACCACACATCAATTTTTCCTCCACCTTCATGATAACATGATGTAACCCAAATGCGCAGTACTGTAAATCTTCCCGGGTATTGTTGGCTGTGGAGTATTCTCTGGCTGACTTTTTGCTTCCTTTATCAGGGGTCCCAGAGCAAAGCAATTGGCCAGGTCTCATTCCTAAGCTGTTTCAGCTGCACGGGTTTCAGAAGGATTGCAGAGGGCGTGGTTCCCATCTTGCAGACAGGCATATGCTGGCTGGCAACACTCGCACTGTGGGATTCTGGGAGGGATTGTTCTGGCAAGGAAAGGTGGCAGTAGTTCAAAGAATGTGGAGGAAAATCCTTCACACCTTTTTTGTTTTTCAACACCACATACAGTACATATGTCGAACATCAGCCTTTATATAAATCACAGCATTTGTGTGAAGAGATTCAATTCAAATGGGTGAAATATGGCTAAAAGTGATCTTTTGTTTGCTATATCATTTGATTCTCAAACTCTTTCTGCCTTTTCCCTACACCTACCCTGAATTCTGAATATCAATCATACCGCATTGGATTTCATGAGTTGCTCATGCGTTCATGCAATTCCTCTCTCCAATTTTTGGAAGGAGGAGTGCATTACTGTGATTAGCAGGTGGGCCTGAAATGTTGATAAATTGTAATTTGATTCAGGGAGATAATTTTGCGCTAATGCCTAATATTTAGTCGATCCAAAAAACAATGGACATTAATTTGCATCGTTATAACGGCTCTTGGCATGAAATGTTCTCATTACCCATTCCCATCCAATTTAACACCAGGGAAGGCACACAGAGAGAGCAGAAGAGAAATGACAAGAGAGAGAGAGTAAAGAAGGAAGACAGACAGCAGAAAAGAGAGTGTGTGTGTGTGTGTGTGTGTGTGTGTGTGTGTGTGTGTGTGTGTGTGTGTGTGTGTGTGTGTGTGTGTGTGTGTGTGTGTGTGTGTGTGTGTGTGTGTGTGTGTGTGTGTGTGTGTGTGTGTATCATGGCATGGGCAGAACAAACGTTTGAGGATTTGTATGTGGGACTGTGAATAAGGTATAAAAAAGACATGTGCCCTTGCTCACTAATGCCTGAGTTAGTATTTTGAGAGTTTTTAATTCGTTTCTCAGCTCTCTGCCATTTCAGACTATACATACAGAAGGAAGCATATTTGGTCCCTGTGTTTAACCACTTAAGCTCTACATACTTTGTTGTACGATGAATAGCAAAAATGGCCGATCTACAAGCTCATAGCGCATTTCTTATAGATCAGCTATTTCTGACAATTTTGAACGAAAAAATAATTATATACTTAGATATATAGATCATTTAAACTAATATATAATGTATATATAATTTGTTGAAATAATCTAAAATTGTTAGAAAATGTTTGAATTGATTTGATTTCTTTAAGTTTGCCTACATGCCCAAATGATGGAGGCCAGGTTGAAAGGGGAGTGGTTAATTATACTAACTACTAGACTAAGGCAGTGATTACATTGCATTGCATTTTAAGTTTTCTCATATCCATGACATCACATCAATCGAGGTTATTGTATATGTCATCAAAAGATAACTTAATGAGTAATATCCTGGACATAGTGTGCCTGACAACTGGAGTGCCTGGAAAATTATAGATGAATGATATTTTTGACATCCCGTATTCAAACAAAAACTATTTTTTAGAAGACAAAATAAATCATATTTGGATGTTCCTGAAAGGCGATGGGTTTGTCTCTATTCTCATCACAGGCTCATTTTCATATCCCATTTCATAGAGCTCACATTGGGACTTCTATCAAAGTCTCACCTGAAAGAAGAATAGCAAAAACTGTCATTTTTTCTTTCCTGCGAAGGTTTAAATTTAAGCACTGATCTAATGCATGTTTTGTGCCTGTCATACAAGTCATAATGTTTGGTTAGACAAGGAGAGCTTAGGAAATGATAGAGGACCTGTGTGATGTTTTTCCTGTGCATGCTAAATAAGAAAACAATAAACAAGCCTATAGGGGGTAGACTGAGAGACTGATAGGCATGCAGCTTTGATCACCCAACCAATAGAAGCTGCCACTTTCACTATGCTGCGCTTTATGCGTGTTTGTGTTTATGAAATTGCAATCGATTGTTTCAATTACATGCGCGGCTGGCCCAGGCCGTTGTCACAACTGACATGCTGCTGTGCTCTAAGCAAGCCCTTTTAAAATAATCATCTAATAAGTACACCTCTGTACAAAACTGAGCAAAGTTTCTTCTTTTACAGGCAATTGTCATAGCTTGTAATGTTACCTTGTAGCTTTCATTGTATCATGCTGCAGATGCTTGCTTTCCCAAATACACTTAGTTGCTGTCTGTGGCATTTGAAGCAGTTTGCAGATTGTGCTGAAATTATGGATGGGGAAATGTTTTTGATGTGTTTTCTCAGATGACGTTGAAATCCTGCTTAACCCTAACCCCAATTCCAAACATAATTAATGATTATGATATAATGAGAACTGTTACATATTGCTACCAAATATGTTTTGCTTTGTTTCTCGGCTGGTGCAGAGGATTACTGCCTCTGCACCTGTGTTTGAATACTGTATGCTGTGGGTGATACCTACCAAGGTTGATTTGATTTTAGTAAAAGGAATACGAGTAAAACAATCCAACAATATAACTTAAACCCAGGATATACACATACAAGTGTAATAAAACATGTTTCCAATGAAGTTAATCAGCTTATTAATGTGGCCTGTCTAAATATCAGATATGGCGAAACAAAATGTGAACTGACTGCACAGTCCATAAAATGCAGTCCTGTTCCCATTACACTGATCACCGTATTGTGAATTTTGCAGCTTCGTTCGGAAACTGCATACCTAACTTGATAGCTAAATATTGGACAAGGAGGCCATGCAGTTATTAAATTATCATGTCTTGCTCTCTAAAATGTAATAGAAAATGTAATCAGTGTCAGTGAGTGTAACCAACCAGGATACTGCATGGTGCCTCTTCAATGCAATGACAAAGCATTCTGCCTGTACACAAGCTCCAAAATGCCGGCAGCAGTTCATCCGACGTGGATAGCATGACCGAAACAGTGCACAGTGCACCATTCATTTAGCCCCTCTATCCAAGTGTCTTTCAAATGACAGATTACAGTTTGTCTTCTAAAAGTGTGAACTGAAATTCCATTGACTACACAAATCCCTGGTGTCTAATCCTTATAATTCCACCATATTGTATTGTCATTAGCCACTCACTGGCGGGTAAATACAAATCCCTTCACCTTTCACTTTGCAGTCCATGGATAATTACTGTATTCCCTCCTTAGAAGGGTTCCCATGGGAACAACAAACCAGCACATTTGAGCTAGACACGGTAATGTGGAAGCTACCTGTATACAGGAAGGAAGGAAGGCCTTGTACAGCTGTTCTGCTGCTGACAGCACAGACACAATGGTTAATTGGACCTTTGCAACACCAAGGTGGTAAAAAACTTAAATGCTTCGTATTTGAGCTGGAGCTGTGGTCTTTAGGGCTGCTCCCTTGTGGGGTTTATCGATCAAAATGGAGGATGCTCTTGTAACCAAAGCTCTACGGAGGCGATAATGGTGGCGGAAAGGAGCTTGAAAGTCGTTTATTACAAATCCATGGATTATAAAATGTGAAGTTGAGACAGTTTGAAAGCCAGGCAAATTAATGGTGTCAAAATGCCACAACCAAGAGGTTCACATCAGTCTGCACAGCAATGAACCAACAGCTGGGGCGCTTTAAGCCATACCGTGTAACTTTTTCAATTGAACAAAAGTTTTTTTGATATAATTACTTAACTTAGTTATACTGTAGTTATAATGAACTATTCCACATGTATGTGTTTTTTGACAACTTCTCTAAACACTATTACATAATACTTTTGTCTGGGATGTCGGCCCCCAGACACTCTTAATCTTATTATGTATTTTAGCGTTAATAAATACAGTTTCTGACTATGTGTTTTTGCGTTTCAAACTATCCTCGAGCGATAGGACCCCGCAGCATTCATTTCCCTTCCATATCGACAAACATTGTAATGACACGGAGCTACAAGGATGTGTCACCAAAATAAGACTACTGAAATGAATGTTACACAATATGGCTTTTAAAAATGACAATGAATGAAGTGACTATTTCTGAATCTTAAAATGTGGTTCTTTAAAAAGAAGGTTTACAATGAATGGAGATGGCACTCTATTCCTGCAGTGTTACATTCATGTTGGGTCATCCACTCATCCTGTCACAAGTGTCTGTCTTTTAAGGAAGTACTGTAGCAGCACTCAGTGGCACCACTTCCCAGAGGGCCTTCAAGGGACGGGACGCCGGGTGTCATTCCGAACAATAAGGGTTAATTAATTCCTATGAGAGAATGAGCGGCCCGATTTTATTTCAGAGGACCTTACGTAACAATGCAACAGAACCAAATAAGCTTAGAAGTGATGCTGATATTCTTCTGTGTAGCCCTAGGAGCACCGATGGGAACAATGTCTTCTTTCTAGAGGAAGCCAAAGTATTTCCTCAGCTCCGGTGGGACAATCTCACTCAATGATTTCAGTTCTCATTCTTTGATCTGCATTGCCATGCGTCTTTGTTTTTAGCTTTCCAAGAGGCTGTATCTCAGCCTATTTACAATACAATTTACTTTAGAGTGAAAAGGTGCAATGCTGTAAAGGGTAAGCAGGAATTCCAAAGCCCTATTTAATGAGGTATTTTTGCCTTGTGCCTTTATGTCAGACCATATACTGTAATTCCCTTTTTTATGATTTCAGTGGATTATTGTTTCAAACAGTGCCATTTTCTCACTGTAGGCATTTGAACAAAATGAACTCCATAATCGCCTTGAAATTTCACGGTGGTCCTCTGCTGAACGGAATCAACGTCAAACTGTAACCACATTGAAGCATGATAAACGGCTTGACGCAAGCATTAGGAGGCCCTTTGATGTACTTGGCTCCTTGCAGATAACATCACAAACATGATCCATCGTATATCGAGTCTGAGTGAGACTGACTCCTGTTACTCAATATATGCAAATGTCAGCCAGGCAAGGTTCACTTGTAGCGATTATCCATGTACAAGATCTTTGATTAAGCCGGTGCCTTGCTGTGTGGATTGATTGAGAGAGCAAGTTTCCGAGTGACCCTTTTCACTTCTTGTTACATTCCCATTACACCCCCCCCTCCTCCTTTAAACTCTCGCTGTCATTACTTCAGTGAGTGTGGTGGTCATTTTCCACTCTGTCTTCCACTCATGGAGAAATAATCGGTCAAGCATTAAATAGGTGTTAAATACTGATACAAGAGCGTACATCAAATTTCACGCCTCGTGATCAGCCTTATTTAAATATCCATAATACATCTAATGAATCCTCTGTAAATTATGTGTTTTCTATGTGTGTGTGTGCTAAATGTGACAACCTATCTGAGGCAGTGAGATACTGAATGTAGAACACAACATATTCACATCTAGCCCACTATTCCATGTATCTTTTTATGTAGCCTAATTAACCACGTAAACCTTTGTTGACTGCAAGTCTCCCAGGGGTCTATACAATTGGTCCCCTACTTTATTCGTTCCAAATCTTTTCACAGATCTACAAGCTCACAACAGCATCTGGTGAGCTTGTAGATCGTCTATTTTCACCAAATGTTCACCAATTATAGACTACTGATCACCTATTATGACATGCCTGATGCTTCAAATGGTTAAAATCAATATGAATAAGAAGATTATTGTTATAAAGCTCAGTCTGTTTCAGTTGGCACTATTTTTAAATGAATTGTCATCGCTTTAGAATTAGAATATGAATGGTCTTTAATGACTAAAACAATGTCTGCTGAACACAAGTGAGCAATAGAAAATATGAAAAAAGCCTACCTATAATAAAGGAAAACTAAATTCAACAATCAAGAGGTGGATCTACAGTTTTGCATTGGCCAAGATGTGTTTCTTCCATAAAAGCAATGGTGTTGGCTGTGGCTCATTATATAATGGACCAAAATGGGTTGAAAAGCAATCACACCTACGGGTGCTCCTTGAATCACACGTGTGACACAAGTCAGCTGAAGGACGTGCCCAACATGAAGCTGTGAGTGACATGCCGCGGGTAGGAGCGTGCTTCACTTCACACCCATCTGCTTCTATGATGATAGACAACACACACACACACACACACACACACACACACACACACACACACACACACACACACACACACACACACACACACACACACACACACACACACACACACACACACACACACACACATACTGTGTACACACACACACACACACACACACACACACACACACACACACATACTGTACACACACACACACACACACACACACACACACACACACACACACACACACACACACACACACACACACACACACCCCTCCACAGGGACAGCAGTTCCAGACACAAGCCATACAAGACATAAATGATCTATGGTGCCTGAGGAATACTATGTGTCACTGGGTTGCACCATGTTGACAGTGGACCCACCCCCTTCACAAACCTCTCTATTTCCCCCTTTTCTCCCTTTCTTATGAAACACAGCCCCACTGTGCTCCATAGCCGTCCTCTATGACTCTATCCGTATAGTGGTACAAGTACTAAGGGTATGCTGAATTCAGCAAATACTACCATCAGAGTTTGTCCACAGATTTTAGAAACAATACTAAACAAAAATTAACAGGGAGTTTCATAATTCAGGAAACAATGTAGTCTACAATACGCAAGTGAATACATTAACTCAAGGTTCCAGTTCAGCAGAGCAGTGCACTTTGTAACATAATTAAAAGTCGTCCAGGGGTAAGGAATGCTGCAGGGTACAATTACTTATAGCTGCCAATGTGATAACATGAAAGTCAGAGGATCACTGTATTGGACAAATTCAAGAACAATTTAAATTATGAGTTTAGGGTGGGTGGCAGAGTTGGCAATTTAGCAACTTTTTTGAATACCCTAGCAACGTTTGTTTCAAACAGTAGTTACTTTTTAAAACTAGACCCGTGCCCATTGGACAGCGGCCTACTCGGGAATGATGCAAGTCGGTAACGACCATTGTATCCATTGTCAGAGTACCATTGTACCCGTCTGTTTGTCAATATCCCTTTTATGGCCCTATGGCAATTTCGTTATCTGTTATCATCTGACTGTGTCCTTTTATGCTCATATTTGGAGTTACGTTGGGCATTCCCAATATGGAGTCCTGGCCAATGTATGACGTCAGTACTATGACGTCATATTGATGACATAAGGGTCCTCCATATATGGGGAATGGTGGATACATACACATACAGTAGCGCAGGTATCTATTTCATAGTACGCACAAGAACCACCCCGGGTGCATGTTCTGTGCGCACTATGTGTCCCATGACATGTGTGCAGTCACACATGCAGTCTACTCAGCGAGCGAGTTCATGCTATTCTTCCCCCACTAACGTTACCGATAGAGTACAACAACTCCATACTTCTGATTAGCTACCTACCACACATATCTATTTCAAAGACAACTTCCAAATTTTTTTTACCAGTCAACAGGTTTAAAACTTTAAAACTTGCCATCTACTGTACAACATACCACAGAGAAACGTGCAACTCATTAAACATAAAGCCAATGGATTCCCTCATTTAGCAATATCGTAATAATAACACCTAAACATAGTACCTATATGCAACAACAGCAGCACCAAACCAAGCTGCAACAATAAAAAAGCCAGATGAGAAAATCTAATATGAAAAATATATAATAAATATCAAATATTTATATTTATAAATATTATTATTTGAAGTTAATTCTGCATCTACCCATCATAGCATCAAACTCTTGCAGTTTAACGGCGTCCTCATCAATTCTCTTATCATGATTCATCAGCGCACGTCCACTCAGTGGATACAGACATCAATGACATTGTTGTCACAGATACAACCCACCAATACTAGACATGGCTATGACACAAGACAGGCTATGGGTGGTCAATTTACTTTGGCTTTAATACCTAGAACTAATGCACTTAAAAAAACAGTAATGTATAGAGCAGGAACATATTGGAATGGGCTACCACCACATATAATACGGATAGACAATAAATCAAGCTTCAAAAAGAAATTGAAGGAAGCCGTGATTAGTCAAACAGTTAGATTTAGTTAGTTGTTTAATGTTTGAATTATGATTAATTGTATATACTATTTTATTTAAAAAAAATTGAAATTATTTTTGTTTTGTTTAATTTCTTGATTTGCAAACTAAAAGGTGCTATACTATGTAATCATTTATAGAATTTGTGAAGATCAAAATCTTCAATCATTTTTTTTTTTGTTGTTTGTTTTTAACTATGCAATGGGAGAATTACATTGTATTATGTTTTAATTGTATTGTAAAGTGTGAATGTTTGGACCCCAGGAAGAATAGTCTTCACTGTGGTGAGGACTAATGGGGATCCGTAATAAACTAAACTAAACATCGTTAGGAGAATCTTCTTGACAGTAGTGTTTGTTTGGGTAGAACTCACAGAGTTCAATGGCAGGTGTATACCTGTTGTGCAGACTCCATAGTTCAAGCTCCACAATTGCACTGTCAACACAATGGGCATCAAAGCACCTTTATCTTCTGCATGCCACGCATGTAGCTGGGCTGGCTGCTTGGTTCTGTTGTAACGTTAATGTTGCTTGTGTTGCTCTCGACAAGATAACCACTGCTTGGTATAGATTGCTCTCCGTTTTTCAAAAGCCTGAAAATAGGTTACACAAATCACCAACTTCTCTATCAAGAACCAGAAATGTTGAATGACCTACAGGCTACAGTCACACATTTGCATGAGACGTGCCCTCACAACATGTTGCGTTGTGAGCTTGTAGATCGGTTATTATTGCAATTTTTTAAAACGCTTTGGGGAACCAAGTGAAATATACCCCCCCCCCCCCCCCCATCCTCCATTGATTATTTTTATTCAACTCGATTATCGATTAAAAAAAAAAAAGTTATCAATTGATTATTTCGATTAACAGCTTTTCAACATACTGTAATGCTTGAAGGTTGGATCTGTTACAGTAGCTCCCTTGCCGGTAAACAGTCATGGGAGGTGTCATGAGATTACCATGGCTGTTCTCCCGTGAGTGCTTGTTTGTATGCAAGCTTGATAGTCATGGTCAGTCACATGGTCCACAGAAGTTGCCAATGCATCTTCATTTGCGCTTATTACATTAACAATGGTAATTACTAGTACACAGGAATGCTGCAGACCGAGAACGTGACAGCCCGCTGTTTATCCAACATATGTACTTTTACGATGATAGTGAAGTTTGACCTGTGCCAAATGTCAGTGTCCTTCAAGCCATACATGAAGGAAAACCTCACTGCCATGTGATCTCATTACATAGCACAATGATGCTTTGTATGAATGGCAGCTCCATACCAAAGTGTTCCGCAATGGTTATATCATAATCCATCTACCATTAAACCAGAAAGTATCCATTCCAGATTAATAATATACATCAAATAGAGATTCTCACTGGCTCTGTGCACCATCCTGACACCTGTTTCCTGCCCGATGGCCATTTTTCACAGGCGTAGATTTTTTAATGGGCCATTGATTTGGCAGACGCGAACGAAAACAAAGTGGAAATGCATTCTTAACCATTTATAAGGTACTTTTGAGCCCACTAAGCTTGTCTGGGAAGGATGTTGCATATAATTAATTTCTCATTGTTTGTGTTAGACAGGGTCATTCAGGTTAATTGAGTCTTACTTCAAAATCCTGGCTGGGAGCCACGCATGCAGTCTTTACTGTATATCCATTTTAATTAATATAAAAGGAGTAGGCAGCCAGCCTTGCCAAGCCCTAATGATGGGCGAACGCTGTGTAAACAACAACAAAGGCTGGCCCTGTTCAACTGCATGGGTTATATTAGCCAACATATTGGCTAATCGGACTGTGGCTGTCACTGCCGTTCCCTTTTGGTCACTGACAGATAGGCTACTCGAGTGAACGGAGTGGGGGAGTGAAGATAACCTCCAAAACAAAGCCGTTGGGGTATTGGCTGCTTGAGTATTTGCTAGGCATGTCAGGAACTCAGGATAGGGGCCTGCTTTTGCTCTCTTTCGCTTTGAAGCACAGAACGGAATCTGCAGAGATAGTAAACACAAATTAAGGATGCTTTACACCAATGACTTTTTCTGTCAGTTTTCAAATAAAAACAGTAATTATCCATATCTTTTTGGTTCAGCAGCTTGTCGTCCTGTCAACTCCTCCTACTCCTGATACATTAGCTCCATGACACACCCAAACGCCCCTAAGAAGATACATATGGTGGAGGATTGGCAGCAGTACACTAATGTACATTAACTCCCTGATGTTTGGCTTGTGCTGTTTTTTTATTTCAGCACAGTACCAGTATAGGCTACTTTATTACATGAGCATCTGTCATTATGTGATAAGCCTTACTTCACAGTTCAGCCTAATTTTATATTTTTTTATTTTACACGTTTCCATTGTATCTGACAAATTCATTCATGTCCCTGCTTGCAGTAATGCATGGCTGGGTATTGTAATTTTAAGAATCATAATTGTGACAACTTTGTATCTGATTTAAAGATACAGTGTAAAGAAGTGGGTGACATAATGTTTTTCATTATTGTCTCTGCCAGGCCGAAAGGCATGGCGAGAGAGTATGTTTTGCACCCTGTCTGTCCGTCCTTCTGTCCGCCGTGTGTCATTGTCTCCACCAGGCCGAAAGGCATGGCGAGAGAGTATGTTTTGCACCCTGTCCGTCCGTCCGTCCGTGTGTGTGTGTGTGTGTGTGTGTGTGTGTGTGTGTGTGTGTGTGTGTGTCATTGTCTCCACCAAGCCGAAAGGCATGGCGAGAGAGCATGTTTTGCAAGCTGTCCGTCCGTCCGTCCGTCCGTCCGTCCGTCCGTCCGTCCGTCCGTCTGTGTGAGTGTCATTTTGACTGTGTACAGCTAATCTCCGGCACCGTTGTTTTGATCGCAGCGAAACTGTGCACACACACTCCCTGGATGCCAATTCAGAACCTCTGCCCCAAATTTTTCACATATATAGCGCCACCAGGAGGCCGCTTTTTGCTAAACAATTTTTTTGACAGTACTCCGTCTCCTACAGATTTTGTCCAAACATCACGCAAATCGGTACACAAAAAAGTGTATTTCAGATTTTTCATATTCCATCCTGATTGGCAAAAAATGTCTTCCAAAGTTTGTAGGTGTGCTCTGTTTTGAACAGAATGCCTCAAATCATGAACAAAGCATGCAATTTCCGCATTCCCACTAGGCCGAGGAATAAATGCCACTTAATTTTTTTAAGTGGCAAGGAAAAACCTTTGCCCTGCATTTTTTACATCTGCCTTTTATAGCGCCACCAGGAGTCCGACTTATGTAAAAAAAAAATATATTACTCCTTCAGATTTGATCAAAATTTCACGCAAATCGGTACACATGATCTCTATAGTCATATGATCAAGACCGATCTGTTATATTTTACATATCCCATCCTGATTGGCTAAGATTGACATCTAAAGTTTGCAGGAGTGGCTTGTTTTGGAAAAAAAATCTGCAAATCATGAAAGCAGTTCGATTTCGGTGAAACTTTGCAAGCACATTCGAACTATGTTGAGGAACAAATGCCACCCTTTTAACATTGCCCTATATAGCGCCACCAGGAGGCCAATTTTTGCAACACATTTTATTTTATATTATTCCCACAAATTGTGTCCAAACATCACAAATCGGTACACATTATCTCTATAGTCAAGTGATGAAAACGGATCCGTCCGATTTTTCATATTCCATCCTGATTGGCAAATTCCGAACATTGCTGGCCCACAATAACCTACCTGATCTGGTGGAGACCTGCTCCGAGGAGCACTTTTTCTAGTTTATAGTTTGTATTTTTTAGGAGGAGGATAGAGATAGAGGAAGAGCAAGGAGAAAAACACAGGGCAGAAACAGGTCAAACTATAAAAAGTGCTCCTCGGAGCACAGGTCTCCGCCAGGTGAGGTATAGGTTAGTGTGGGCCAGCAATGTTTGGAATTCGCCAATCAGGCTCGAATGTGAAAAATTGGACGGATCGGACCAGTCTTGATGACTTGACTAAAGATATAATATGTACCAATTTGCGTGATGTTTGGACAACATTTGTAGGAGTTATATAAAAAAAGTTGTTTAGCAAAATTCGGCCTCCTGGTGGTGCTATAATAGGGTGGCATTTGTTCCTCAATGTAATGCCAATGTCCGCAATCAGACGCTGCATTCATGATTTTGCATTTTGTTAAAAACGGGCCACTCCTGCCAACTTTAGATGTCAATCTTAGCCAATCAGGATGGAATATGAAAAATCAAACAAATTCGACTTGATCACATGACTATAGAGAGCATGTGTACCGATTTATGTGAAATTTGGATAAAATCTGAAGGAGTAGTATCCAAAAATGTGTTTTACATAAGTCGGCCTCCTGGTGGCGTTATAAAAGGCAGATGTTGAAATTGCAGGGCAAAGGTTTTTGCTTGGCCTCTAAGGAGTGCACATATAAAGCTTTACACAGATCGGTGCAGTTATACTGTAGGTAAAAACACAAATCGGCCTGTTATAGCGCCACCATGAGGTTGATTTAAAAAATGTCAAGTGTGATTTCTTCCTCAACCTAGTGAGAATGTGCGTGCAAAATTTCACGGAAATTACATGCTGTGTTCATGATTTGAGGCATTTTGTTCAAAGTGGCCTCCTGGTGGCGCTATAACAGGTCCATGTGAAAAACTTGGGGCAGAGGTTCTGCTCTGGCATCCAGGGAGTGTGTTTGCACAGTTTCTCTGCGATCAAGCCAGCAAATTAGCTGTCCACAGACGGAGGGGGCGACGGACGGACGGACGGACGGACGGACGGACGGACGGACGGACGGACGGACGGACGGACGGACAGGGTGAAAAACATAGTCTCGGCCATGCCTTACGGCCTGGCGGAGACAATAATCAAAAAGATTTACATCATAATCATGTAGTTGCTGGTATGTACAGTATGTGTGTTTATGTGTTAGGAAGATACTTTGAGAAAAACCTGCCCCGAAGACGGGCTACACCTTTTGGGTAAAAAAGGTCAACGGTCACAATGAAGGTCAAAGTCAAAATTGAGAACAGATGAGTGTATTTTTGTGAAACGGTCATTGTCACAATTAAGAGATGATGAAGAAGCGATGTTTGTGCAGGCAGGGTTTTCAGTGTTTTGGGTGACTTTGCAGCATGTTGTCCATTAAATAGTAAGTTATTCGGTGTACACATCACAGAGGGCCTGTCCTGGAAAATTTACAACACAGAGTCTGTGGCAAAGAAGGCGAGACAGCGGCTGTACCACCTCAGGCAGTTAAGGAAATTCAAGGTGTCACAGAAAGTCCTGAAGTCCTTCTACTCTGCTTCCCTCCAGAGCATCTTGACGGGGGCTATCACTGTATGGAAATAGCCATTTCTGGGATCTGCAAGTTTTACAGAAGGTGGTGCGTTCGGCTGAACGTACCACAGGGAGCTCCCTCCCGACCTGTCCCTGCTGGATATTTATAACATGCTTGAGTAGAGTAAGAAGGATATTACGAAGGACACGCACCACCCCTTTAACGGACTGTTTCTAATTATGCAGCCTGGCAAGCGTTTGAGGTGTCTATATCTATATCTATATATATATTATATATATAAAAGCCTCACTCACAACAAATACATCAGTCAACGGCTCCAATTCATTTTCAGTGCAGAGCACGCAAAATCTGACATTTGGTTGAATCCAACCAAATTGAAATTGGGTGAGTTCAATGGAACGCAGCCGGCTCCCCGTGAAGTATCATTCATAGTCGGACGTAAGGATACGTAACGAGCGCCGGCGCTCCTTACGTTGTCGTTTTTGTCTCCCCCTCCGTCACTTACGGCTCCAGGATTTCCTTCCGTGCAGTCGACATTCACCGTCAGGCCGACGTGCACGTTGACTGTAGTACCACTGGCGCCCGTTGGCAGTATAAGGGGGGAAAAGTTTCCCTCTGCCCCTCTTTCTCCACGTTGGTGGAAGTACTTGAGTAAATGTACTTAATTACAAAAATACCGTCGATCCATTGTCTGTGACAAAATGAACCCAGCCATTCCCTAAAGTTAAACACACACACACACACACACACACACACACACACACAAATAATATAGAGCACAGTGCAGTAGGGGTCGAAACTCACGTTTTGTAGACAACCATTGTTTTTGTCTAGTTTGTGGACAGCTCTGAAACTTTTATTGCGTTGTTTTGGCTAGATGCTACAATGGTAGCTTCATGTTGTTAGCTGCGCTGCGCTGTTGCCAGGTTTTGTGAGAGAAATAAGCAACCAGGTCTATGAAGACAAGCCCAAAAGAATCGACTATGCCACATCACATGAAAATAGCAGATCTACAATATATGTTTGTGAATCACTGGTTTAAATAATAATTGGCCCAAATAAGCAACTACATTTTAGAAACAAGCCCAAATAAAACCGCAACCACCAATACAAAATTGGTTGTTTGTTTACAAGCAACTTTACCGAAAAATAAGCCCAAAGTCGCTTATAATAAGCAGACATGGCAACATTATGGGTACGTACATAATCTCGCAACTGCCATCTAGTGGATGAATAGGTGTATTACGCCTGTACACTTTAAAATAAATAAAATAACCCCTAAATAACGTGAGCGACTATGCATGTGTCCGTAAAGAACGGACGGAATCCCTCACCCTGTGACGCACGTTTCAGACCCATCTAGGGACTTTGAACGGGCCTTGATCTGGTCAAACAATCAAAGTAGAACGTGTTCAAATATAATTCAAGCTTGTGTTTCTCACCTCAAATGTTTTCACACACATAATGTATGGTATTGTCTCTTGCACACCTACAAAGGCGACAGGTGCATAGGAGAAGACCAAACGAGGGCCCAATGCACTGAAAAAGAAAAAAACTCCTCTTCAAATACAATTAAAAGGTTTTGATGGGAAACAACCATGACAGTCCATGACAAACAAAACAAAACACGATAATAATAATAATAATAATAATAAACTTTATTTATATAGCACCTTTTTAAAGTGCTTAACAACGTAAAATCAAACAGTGAATCAAAGATCACAGACAATTACAACAATAAAAACAACACATAACAGTATCAGTGAGTATAGATGCACCGAATTTCTGCTGTTTAGGAGGTGAAGAAGGCCTTTCTATAAAAATGGGTCTTTAATTATGATTGAAAAATTGTGATGGAACTAGCAACCCTGAGGTCCAATGGGAGGCTGTTCCAGAGCCAAACAAAACAAAAACACAGCCCAAAGAGACATACTGCACCGCCCTCCAGCCAGATTATAGGGTAGTCTGATGTGTCTAGAAGATGTGTCATCAATGCATTTTGCCTTATTGTACATTCTACATGCTAAACTACCGCACTCCCCCCACAGCTGCTAAAGGTATTCCTCATGGAGCTTTATCTTTATCTCATTCCTTGTTGGTATTCCTTTGAATTCAATTGTTGTTGTTGTTGTTATTATTATTATTATTATTATTATTATTATTATTATTATTATTATTATTATTATTATTATTATTATTATTATTATTATTAATTATTATTTTGGTTTCGCTCCTGTCCTGCCGTTAGAACAGATTCTTGATTCTTGATAGTGGAAGAGTATTTTTTGTAAAGCAACCAAAACAGGTTGGCGGTTGGTATATGCAGTTTCATAAACCATTAATTAATCTAACCCATCATAACCTTTTCCACTAATGAACTAAGATTTCACTATCTCAAAATCTGCTGTCTGACACTGTTAAACATTTCAGTTCAATAAATCATACTTTAAACAAAGCAAACAGCAGAGCAAAAGTGTTTCATTAGGGTGTGCAGACTGCAGCCATGGTTTCAAACAGTAAGTACAGTATGTAAATGAGGTGACGTCACATCACCATCAGGTCAAACTCAAGGTGGTATCCCTGATGGCATTCTGATGACAGCCTGAGGGTGGTCAATTTCAGCAATGCATACACAGTCAAATCAGTGTTCATTCAACTCTGAGAGTGTACCAAGTGGTAGTGCTGTATTCAAGACCACCTAAAGCGAGACCGTGGGGTGTGAAAAGGGGGGGGGGGTCAAAACCGAATCAAGTCAATCATGTCCCTGACCAAATTATTGTTTTTCAATAGAAACATTTTAAATACAATAATACAAATAAGCATTTTATAATAAAAGGCAATCCCTTCAACTGAAACACTGCACTGTGTTAAACAGCTTAATACTGCTATATATAATACTGATAACTGACAAAATGACAACTAATACAAATATGTCTGTATTGAAACAAGCACAAAATAGATTACACATAAATTACTCAAATAATTAAGTCATCAATATCTAGTAGTTAAGCAATTTGAAAATGAACCAAAACTAAAATAGCACTCTTAGTAAATGTCTTACAGCTGCAGAAGCCAACTTTGGGGAATTGTAAAATAAAATAAAAGAAAAAGACCATTCTGAGTCCTCTGGTCCAAGAGGCAGAGAAGAGAATGAGACTATAAAAGTGTGGTCTTGAGAGCCACAGCCACTCTCAGAGTTAATGGACAAATGAACACTGAGGATTTGACTGTATATCACGAGCAAATATAAAGAGGAATGTAAAATAAATAGTGAAAATAGATCTACAAGCTCACATGTCATGACGCGAGCTTGTGGATAGGCTATTTTTTTTATTATATTTTATTATTATTTTTATTATCGTACAATAAAGTATACAGTATATAGGCAGGGGTTCCCAAAGGTGGGGACACTGACGTTGGGGTCGCGAATTTATTTTGGGTCATTATTATTATTATAATTTTTTTCAATAGAATGGATGAAATACAATCTAAAAATGATTACAAATAGTACATTTTACCATTTTAATACATTAGAAATGCGCACCGAACGTGCAAGTTTATGTGCATAAATTACTTCCAGGGTTAGGTTGGGTCGCGAGTCAATGGACGCATTATTTTGGGGTCGCAGGCTGAAAAGTTTGGGAACCCATGCTGTAAGGCATAAGCGGTTAATCAGTCCTGATTACTCCCTATATATAGGTGTTGAAGTGAGCTTACAATTACTCATTTTCAACCCATTGACCTTAGAGATCACTTTTGAATACAAAAAAATATTAGATTCGACACACATGTTTAACCTTGTTAGCGAATACATCCAAACATAACTTATATCACAAACCTAAAGACATGAATTACAACGATAGAGGTTCATGATGAGTCATACTATGAGATAAAAGGGTCGGAAGACTGTGACTGTTTTCCCCCCCCCTCTTTTTTTCCCCACAGAAGCACATAAATGATTCAACCATTGTAAGCTGGCATTCGATTGTTATCAAAGATAGATGGTAAGGATGATAAGGATGATAATAGTCATCTTGGAAAAGATAAATCAGGATGGTCAAGAATCTATTATTACCCTGTCTCCTTCTCATCTATAACCACTAGGCTTGAACCCCACGAGCAGTCATTTCCCCATCCCAAAGACTGCCTGGATGACTGATCAGGCTTGTGATTGTCTCCTCTCTCCCTCTCTGGGCACCACCACATACAGTACGTCAGTAGCAGGACATACATCTCGAGCCCCGCTCTCTAACTCTGGGCTAGAGCACACAGTCTGGAGCCACGGTAAATGTTGTGATCAGCGCCAGAATTGGGCCAATTCCTCATAACCTTGTCTGCACATGGCACCTGGCCTTGAATCATATACGAGTCTGGGGCAAGTGTTCAATTTGTCAGAAAAGCAGCAGTATTGCCCCCGTATAGCTGAAGAGGGTAAATCGACATTTAATTATCTGTGTCTGCCCACTAAAGCATCAAGGACGTTACAGCCCCAGTGTAATGGAGTTGCCATAAACTGTCATGACAACCATGTACAGTATGTACAAATAACGTTGTGGCTCGCCTGTGGAACCAATGCAATACAGACATTTAGAATAACATGCAATTTCAGGACACGGCTAACAGTGGACAGGTGCAGTGAAAAGGGTACTGTATGTTGAAATTGCTGAATTCAATTCCAAAGATCAAAAAAGTAATAAACAAAACAGAGCCACACAATGAAGTCAACAAAATGGAATATCAAAACATATTGTCTCTTTCTACAATACAGAACTTCTCCATCATTTAAAAAGTTTACTGTAGCCCTGTGATAAGACTTAAGATTTTGTTTGATAACTTTGTCATTAAAGAAGTGACTCTCTTCAAAGAGTGCTGAAAAAATACATCTTATTCATAAGCACATTAGACTTAGAGACAAGTTCCTATTGACCCTTTGTTGTGGGGGAGATGTTCGATCTTAATCATTATGTTCAAGCCTGGTGGCAGTGTCTTTTATATTCCTTTTGAAGCGAGAAGGAAAATCAATGTAGAAAATGTTTCGCATGATTCATTCAACATGTTGGATTGCACATCTTCTCCTGGCCAATCATAGGTGTAGATTATAGGCAGCCACTGAAAGGCATCTTGTTGGACATTGATTGTCTCTTCTTTCTCCTTTCATACCAGTTCTCGGAAAAGAAACAAAATGCACTGATCAATCGGCTCAACTAAGTACACCACTTGCCACATGTCTTCAGTTTTACAATGGGGACTTGATGTTTTCTGAACCATTACTTATGACAGACTTGCTACAAGCCATTGATCGCTGGAAGCTTGTAAATGTAACAGCAATCATTTCGCTGTGGGAAAAAAAGCTGAGTTGACCATGTCATCATGTTGCCAGCTTAAAAACAAGACTAGGTCAAAACCTAGTATATGGCTGGACTGTGCATTAAATGCCGTAGGGCGACAGATACAGTCAGTGATGTTCAGGTTTTAGTGGTATCCTCATAGAGGTTTGGCCAGTTTAATAGATCATCCAGGCTGACTGGAACCAAGGGTCGTAGATACAGCATGTACTCCATGGCCGCACATGTAGCAACGGCTGACCAATGGGGTAACTTCACCACTCAGGAAGAGATTAAAAAAAGGCAGCTTGAATTACCTTTTTAATTTACTAGAAAGTAGAGCTTGGACTGAGTGAATGCAAAATAAGGTATTTGGACAGGTAAAAATATACTCGGAAGACAATGCTCTTTCACCCTTGACCCTTTGTATTCGGTACTTGGCCCGGCGAGGCTATTATCTGGCAGTAACTCCTCCACGCCTCGCTTGATCAGGCTGGGTGATGTTAAATCAATCAACTGGACAGTTTTTACTACTGTTTGGACTGTTTTAGTACCATATTATAATGATTTTAGATGTCTATCTAAAAATGTCTAAACCACTTGGACCCCAGCATCCCTATTCTGGGGGGAACATTCGCCACAAATAAGCAGATCTACAAGTCCATACTAGGTCGCAAGCTTGTAGATCGGCTATTTTGGGCGAAGAGATTTGGTGTAGACAAAAAGCTTTAATAATATGTATATTCAAGTGCACATTTTCTTCGTATCATCCTGGACTGTATAATGTCAGTATAATGTCAGTTTCATGGACAGTATCATGGACAGTATCATGTCAGTATCATGTCAGTATCATGTCAGTATCATGATCAGTAGCATGGTCAGTAGCATGGTCAGTAGCATGGTCAGTGTCATGACAGGGATGTCAGGCCCTGTTACAGGGCTGGTAACATGGTAACATGGTTAGTAGCAGGACATACATCTTGGTCACCCTGAAGAAGGCAGCTTAGTCTGTCTGATAACCGAGCATAAGGTTAACACGAGAGGGGCCTGATGTGACAGGGCCTGAAACCATATATAATTGTACATAGGACCACAATGGAAACAAGCCCTCAGCGCTTTTTGTGTTATCCTTTTAGCATTATTGTATAACTGTACCTCTGTACTTTTTGCAAACTGTTAATACAGTATTCAATCAATCAAAACTTATCATTGTGACAGGCTTTTTTTGTTTCTCTCCTGGGGAAGTAGGGTATTAATAACATAATAATCTCATACAGTGGACAGTCCAGTTAATCTTATATTTGGAAATCAATTAGATGTTTTTGGAATGATCTAAGCAACACAATACACAAAAATACAGCTTGTAAACATTTTAATTGGTTGTATTTTATGATACCATTTTAGTACTGTATTATACGTTTTTTTAGACATCTATTTCTTCTTTGTTGTTTTGATGTAACACCTTAACTTTACCTCTGAATGAATAAAATACCTACTTACCTACCTAAATTATTATAGTCCAGATCATATTCTATACGCTCTCACATTAATCATGCTTTTTTTTGTTTACAGGCAAAAAGTAACTGCGAGTTACAACTGCTCCTTTTATTCAGCTGATACATTTTTGACAATCCTGCCAATAATGCACAAAGAGAGATTTGCACATTGTTGCTCCCACTAGTGGTTCAAATCTCCCATTTGTACTTGTCTTGGATATTACGGTTTACTGTACATATAAATGTTAACATGTGAGTTTAACCGCCCTCACTGCATCATTTAAAATGCTAGATATAGGGGTGTAAAATAACCAAACACATCTATAAAGTATAGCACTTAGACGCACAAACAATTCAGACCCACTTTGATTCACAAGCATCCCAAATTGTAGTGCTTCTGTGACTGTCCAGTGTACACTGTAAATTCCCGGGTATTAATTCGACTCTAATTTAAATCTGAGAGTGTACAAATGGAGCCAAATGGACCCACTGATTTGTAAACCCTGAGTTCAATTAAAGTTCCTATCTGAAACGTATTTAAAAAAATAACACCAATTAATAATGTAGAGCATGTTAATACAATATAGGCTACATCTGCAGTGGTTGGAGGTGATCTCCTTACTCTTCCACTGACAAAATAGACTCTGGTCTCGGGTAGGACATCTACTGGTTGACAAGTAGTACTGCCTGAAAGTCATAAGTGCAATATCTCCCCATGTCATACAAATATGTGGTAGAGAAGTTTGGTCTCCCACAAGGGAGACCATGGGTTTGAATCCCAGATAGGACATGAAACCTTTGAGTCCCTGTGTGTGGATTGCAGCTTTAACACTGAGGATTTTTCTGTGTATCTCTCTGTGTGATACAATGACTATACTGTGACTCACCTGCTCTAGACATTGATCAGCTTCACTGACCCATAGATTAGCCCAAGTGATTGAGAGCACAGTCACCCAGTCTCTGTATAGAGGGCACCCATATATACCCCCAACGTCTTGTTTGCTAGAGCTGTGTACATTTTGTATTTGAAAGAGCAGCAAGTCAATGAATCTCGATAATGCGAGAGCCGGGCCACATAACTCAAGTTGATAGTCCTTACATTGTGCCAAGAGGCCATAAATCTGCTCTGGGAGACATGAATATGCAGTGGCAGTCAGTTTGTCTTGTTCTTGCTTGCATGCCCCCTGATACACACAGTGTGTGTTTTTCTTTTTTGTCTTTCTCATTCCAAATAGGAAAATAAAACCAATGAGCCACGACACTGTCTCAGCGGCATTGATCTGTGCTCATTAACAACAAATAATTATAGCCTTACAAGGAATACAAAATGTTTAATGATTCCAAATCCTCACTAATTAAAATACATATTTTAAAGTTGTAGATATTTGGGGAATAGTCTTTTCCAGAATAGCCTACTTTCTCACATATCTGTTTCAGTAGTGAATGTTATGTCAATACAATTGCAATGAAAAATATATCAGGATACATTAAAGTCACATGTTATTATGCTAAGGGAACTAAAATGGATATATAATACATTAGCCTACTAGAATTCATAACTTGCAGAATTCATAATGGCTTTTTATGAAACACAAAATGGCACAAAATGCACAAAATGAATTCTATTGTTAAATGATTCCATATTTCCACTCACCACTTTCACTGCAGTGGTGGGGGAACTGTACCAGAGGAAAACACACCATAGCCTACATGGTATGATACAGTTAGGAGGTCTTAATGCATGCATTCACTGACACAGACAAAACACCCCCAATAATCGGAAGCCTGTTTTGTCAGTGACCCAAGCCAAGCCCCAGCTGACTCTTATTCCCCCCTTGGAAATAATTAATTCTATTGAGAGCCTGGTAGGCTACCTGCAGTTTATATATATATTTTTCCCCCTGTTGTTTAGTAGTGAACTGATAAACTGCGTGATACTTTGCAGCACAGGGATTTAAATAAAACATTACTAAACGCAATTGCACGATTTTCCTTAAGAATCTTAAATCATGCATTTTACAGTCTAAATGAAAGAATGGGGGGGGGGGGGGGGATAACATCTTACAGCAATAAGCAGCTCAGACTAGAAACTAAAAGCAGGACTCAGTTGGTCTAACTCAGTGGTTCTCAACTAGTGATCCCTGAGGCTTAATGATGGAGATGGACCCTTATAGACCCTTATAGATCTTTAACTTGAGACTGAGAGTGTAAAATGAAACCAAATGGACCATTTGGTTTGATTTACGCTTAATTTTATGCTGCTTTCATTTTACGCTTAAATTATTGTTAAACATAATGCATTAATTACTTAATTCACAAGAAGTCTACACAATTAGATAATGTAGAGGATTTGTTATTTTGATCAACCTGTCAGTGCCATATCTCTCCTATGGTACCGTACCACATAAACACAGCATGGAATTGTGGACAAAATCTCATCCAACAACAAGTCTTGGGTCTGAGGGGCTAAATCAATGTCATCAAATGGTGGTTCCGTGGCTCAAATGCCGAAGAAATAATGGACCTTGATATGAAAAACGGTTGAAAACCACTGGTCTAACTCCTTCTTGGACAGCTGTCAACGATGCGTAACGACGCGTGCCTCTGCCTCTAGTGGCACCGTGGTGAAGAAGGGGTGAGGGTCGTACTCATATTGCTCTGGACTGGACCTACCGCAATCTCCAATATCTCTAGATTGAATAATAATCCGACAAAGACCCACACTGGAGCAGGTTTGAGCATTCTGCAACAAACAGCTCCGTGCCATTGCCGTGCGCTATAGCAGAGAGAGAACGATTTATCTTCTCCAAGCATCTGATCTGCGACGGGAGCAGCTTTCGTTACCGGGGCTGATTGTTTTAACAAAACTTGCATTACGCACATGATGATTTGAGCGTGTGAAAGCATTAAGTTCAGGCATGCATTCTCTGGCATTTATTGTGTAAACGTGTCTTTTTGGGGGCAACTGTATAACGCTTCGAGGTGATCGCCAAAGTTCCGCAGGCGCAGTTCCTCTCCACAGTGGGTACGGAACGGGTTGTTGTGGTGGTGCACAGATAGCATCGACGGGTATAGGAGGAGGAGACGCTGGGACTCCTGCGGGTCTGATCGTTCGCAGGTGTATCAGTGATCCGCTTGTGACGGGACTGGAGCTTCATCCTGATCGAGCCGTTTTAAAAGACTTGACTGTCAGTGAGAGAGAAAAAAAAAAGAGAGAAAAAAAACACTGGGGGAGAGAATGTTGCACCAAGTACAATGAGAGCAAATTTGTCGCAGCTGACTCCAAAATCCACATATGACATCCGACGAAATCAAATTTGATGAGCAGTTCTGAATCGTCTTTGGAATTTTAAAAAAGTGGATCCCACGACTTTACAATCATGCGAAACACCACTTGGTTGTTGTCTCCGCGGAGTTCAATTTTGGAATACTGGACATCGCTCATTGCGTGTCTCTTTTGGATTCAGTACTCTTATGGGATGCCTAATGTTATTCGAATAGGTAAGTTATTCACATTTACACACACATTGTACGATTGTTCTTTAAAGTTGCATCCCATTCTTCTGCAATATAGTCCCCGTACGTGTGCGGCGCGGGAATGACTGGTACAAATTTCAATATTCCATTACCACTTTGCGCATAATTAGTATTTCACGTGAGTGGGAATCAAGATTAAGATGCACATGTGTTATAGTAATTTCTTTAGTCAATGAGCTCCACTCAGATGTGTGAAATACAGGTGTTTTAATTTGACCTCTGCATTATTGTTGCTTTCCATTTTCAGTCAACCATTTGTCTATTTGACTAAATATACTGCCGTTTCGTTTGTATACAACCAACACACTAGGACTATATTAGGCTTATTAGGCTATATCTCTCGAGAGTAGCCTGCAGGCCTATGTTCTTTTAAATCAGCATTAAAACCGCAATTAACAGGCACAGGAACGGATCAGCGACCTTCAGAAAGTTCTTAAATGTTACAAATGTGTCATTT
Organism: Gymnoscopelus braueri; assembly: GCF_963280865.1. Lineage (NCBI taxonomy): Eukaryota > Metazoa > Chordata > Actinopteri > Myctophiformes > Myctophidae > Gymnoscopelus > Gymnoscopelus braueri. The sequence goes on from NC_137605.1 coordinate 24,583,917, forward strand.
TCCATGCGGACAAACAGGACAGCATCCGCAGAAATAGGATAAAGTAATGTAAAAGTGAGATAAAGTATAACAATTGCTGTCAAAACGCACAGATGCAATCAACAGGGTCACTTGTGACCACTTTCTGCATCCTTTTTTTTAACAGCCGTTTCTCTCTCATGTGAAAAATAAACACGTGGTCGGTAGATTCTGTCTTTTTTTTTTCTCCTTCAAATAACTGCGTGAGAGAACAATGTGAGAATTGTCATTCGTAGCCTGACGATGCGTTGAAACATTTGGTGCCACTGGGAGACAGGAGCAGAATTAGGATCAATACGTTTTTGTCTCGAGGCAAATCGTTTTTGACATTTGGCAGGGTGCCATGCAGGACAATTACTCACAATGGCATTGGCCCACATTAACATACACCCGTACAAATCCCAAAGTATAGGCTACAGCTGGGGAGATGTCTTATATTATTTGAAAATAAGGACCTAGTCTAGTGAATATTCTTCATTCACAAAATTATTCAGAGGGGAATGGACCAGCCAGCTGCTTCTTTCACTTAAGATCAGGAGCATCCCAGTTCCCACTGACATTTTGTACTCTTCATCATTAGGACATACTGTCAAGGCCAGGAGATGGTAATTGAAAAGGCATTGATTAAATTAAAATGTATTAGATTTCTGCTGAATAAACCACTATTTATTGTATTATCTTTACAGCCTGCATCAATACCTCTAATAGGCTATATGCAATACAAGAGAAATGTCAAGAAAAATATGTAGTTGTAGTTCTCTTCTCTATCGCACATCACCCTGTGATTGACTGCTTCACTCTGAAAAAGCTATGACTTCTCTGACCTTTGGTGATGTCTTAGGAACTGCATAAATGTCACCATGCTTTGTTTTGCAGTGATGTAAACTGAAAGGTTTTAGTCGAAGGGACATCTTTTCTTTTTCGTACAGCAGCAATGAAGACATGAGACAGAGTTTGACAGGCTTTAGTTTTGAAAATGGCAGAATGCTGAGACACATTTACCTTGAAATATTCTACAGTCACTGCTTTTTTTAAGAAACTGTCTTTTGGTGCAGTACAGGTTAGTCAGATTTATGTGTTCTTAAGATTTGTCTTTTTGACAACTGACTGCGGAGAGGGACATGTTAGAGCAGGCTGCTGGATTTGCCTTGATCTCTTGCACAAACAAATTCAAAGGCCCACTGAGGAATACATGTGCATATGATCTTCGAAAAAGCACAATATTTGTGTATGCACAAGAGCCCTTTTTGTGTAAAAATGTTTTTGCACCATTTGTCCTGTGTAGCTGAGAAGTGGACTCACAGGGATGCAATAATGCGTGAATCATCTTAGAATTTAAAATATCGATATGGATTGGATTGAAAAAAATAATTTCAAATTCAATTTCCTGTAAGCATGTAAATAATGCTCATAGCCTATATGAAAGTGCCTTGCAAGTAGTGTACAACCTTAATTTGTGTGAGTGCCAATTGTCACCAACAATGTGTTAAATTAGGAGGCATATTCTATTGATTTGTACAGCTATACCTATTTTTGTATGTATGTATTCAGTGGATATGTTTATGTATCTATTTGTTTAATTTGTATTATTTAAATAATGTATTTTCTTCCAACCTGGTACTCCAGGTACTGTGTGTGTGTGTGTGTGTGTGTGTGTGTGTGTGTGTGTGTGTGTGTGTGTGTGTGTGTGTGTGCGTGCGCGTGCGTGCGTGCGTGCGTGCGTGTGCGTGCGAGTGTGCGCTTGTGTGTGCGTGTGTGTGTGTGTGTGCACGTGTGCGCGTGTGTGCGCATGTGCTCCGTGTCACAGCAATAATGTTGACTCCAGCAGAGGGCTCCCTCATAGTCAGTGCAGTGTTTTGCCCAATGTAAAACCTTTACACTTGCTTACCAGCTCAAACAAACCAGTAACAATCACTGATGTGGGCGGTGGCTTTAGTTCAGCAGGATGCTCTTGTGTTTCGTCTGTGCTGTGGGACTGCACTCGGTTTAGGTATCCTAAAAGCAGTTCTCCAAGTACACCATCTGGGTAATGGTGGGTATCCAAGGTGGAGTTGATTTTAGTGATTTTACAGTGCACCGCTCCAAGTTGAGGCCAGATGGTCGATCAGACCTATTCTGCAAGCTTGAGTTTCAGAGGGAGAAAAAAAGGACTATTCCAACTGCACTTGTATCCACCCACCCGCTGTGGTTTTCCCTCTTAACTATCCTCTTTTCACACCTTTATTTTCCCTTGATGGTTTAAGGAGAGATGTTTGAAAACGCGCTGTCATTTCTCTGAGCCATTTCAGCAGATAATGCTGTTATATTATTAAAAATACTTACTGGTGTGCTCAAGTGCTCTGATTTGGCTTTCACTCACATGAGTGTGAGTATAGGTTCATTGTGATCCCTGTATTTAGACCATTGCTTTGTAGGGCTTCATACAGAAATGTACTGAAAAATCTGCCTATGATTTCAGTTATTTTTGCTACTTTGGCATGACACTGTCATGTGACAAAATCATATATAGAAGGGCATTCATTTATGAAAAAAGGTGAAATATGGAGATACAAGTTTTCTTCCCAACAGCGTTGGGAACAGTTACAATAAACAGTAAGAGTGACTATCAACTCTATGTTCTGCATACTCCCTGTGGATGGCTTTTTATTGGCAGATTTCATTACCATCCCCTCTACGCGTTGCTTTCTACTCCACCAGAAAGGAACTGAATGATATTGCTGTGAAATGAACCTGAAAACTCCCAAATGAAAAGATAAAGCAATTCAGCTTCTAGATTGGGTTACTATTCTTAACAGTACTACTCCATTATTTGTTACAATTACAGCACGACAGTTGGAATGCAATCAAGACAATCTCACAGAGTACTTTTTAGCATCACGCAGCCATGTAAAGTCACTTTCTATGTGTGAGGACTGGAGGACATGACAATCCAGAAATAATGCAAAATTGCTATCCAGACAGCGAGGTGCTATCACACACAGTACAGTACAATACAGTACAGTGATGACATTTCATCTAAGTTCTTTATTTGAATATTAATATATTCAAACATTGAAATATTCATAACAGCCGATAGTTATGCTATGTCTCTCTGCCATCTGTGAAATGATGAAACGAATCTATCGTTTCTTGTCCCTTTCCCTGTGATGGTATTCTCTGCCTGTTAGAGATTTATTTATTTATTTATTTTAGCTAATAATTTAAAACACTCAATCAGTGGCTGTTCATCAATCATATTTTCAAGTTGTTTCATTCTCCTCACTCCTCAGTTTGTAATAGCTGGTCACAACATTCTCATTCAGTCTCCTAAAAAGCTTTTGTAGTGGGTGGGTGCGGGGGGTGAAATAGGCTATCGCAGGGTTTCCCAAACATTTCTATACCAAGGACCCCCACATAGCCATAGCTTCTGGCTGTCACCCCCATTCCCCCCACACCCACACCCACACCCATTGTGAAATGTTTTTATTTAAAAACAATTATGAATATAATGAAAATAGACAATCTAGAAGCACAATGAAAATGTTGGATTAATATAAGATTTTGACATTAATGACATGCCCAAAACAGGGATGCCATGATTACATTGTTTAAACAGGCACCATAATGTCATGAATTGAATTTGATTGGATTTTGTTCCCCAATGATTTTTGTTTTCCTCTCCTTTCCTATTGCCCCCCCCCTGAAGCCTCCTGGCGGCCCTGGCCCCCGCTTTGAAAACCACTGGCCTATTGTTTCAGAGTAAGCCCTCAGCTGTGAGGTACTGATAGCTGGGCGAGATGTGAACTCTTGGAGGCTTCAGTAAGAGGAATCGGCCCGCGCTCACTGCTGTGTTGAAGACACACAGACCCACATCAGAGAGCTGCCTTCAACCCTGCAACATCACTAGGGATGGAGATGGGGAGAGGGAGAGAGAGAGAGAGAAGGCTAGAGAGAGAGAGACAGAGAGAGAGAGAGAGAGAGAAGGCTAGAGAGAAGGCTAGAGAGAGAGAGATGGAAGGAGGTTGAGAGGGAGAGGGAGAGACGTGATTAGCTCTCGCAGCAAACTGGAATGAGTGCACTCCCAAGTTGCACACTCCCTGAGATCAACCTCGTCTGGGTTTGTGCAAATGTCTGTCATCTAAAATGACAGAAATATTTCAGGACCACGACGATGCCGTAATTCTAAGAAGGTCAAACCCAGTGGCCGGGGGAGATGGTCTACAAGTGTTGCAATGAAAGACAACAACGGGGAGGTGCTACATTAAGAGTTGTATCATATTAAGATGAACATCAGTTGCTGAGTAGAGATGAATATTTCATTTTCATCTAAATTTAATCTATCCCCAGACGCTAGCAGCAAGCAGGGAGAAGAAGCCTGTCGGATAGGGGCTCGAGGCTGGGGAGTTGTCGTGGTGAATATGAACAAAGCCTGGGAGAGGTCGCAGAAGAATTGGATCCAGGGAGAGACTTCTTTGATGTGTAATTCCATTATCTCTGTTAGAGGAAGCAGAGATTGAAGGGGGAAGGAAACAGTGGTTGTTTTACCTGTGCTAACACACTCCCCTTCATCCAGTTGTATAAACATGTAGGCATAGAGCAGACTGGAAGGAAAGAGTAGTGTTGCTTAATGTTGCCCTTTTAGTCCAGGAGCTCAGTGCTTTCCAGTTTACATTCATGTCTTAAAATATCTTGAAGACAACACACACACACACACACACACACACACGCACACGCACACGCACACGCACACGCACACGCACACGCACACACACACACACACACACGAGATACACACATACAAGGGCATGTGCTCGCGTGTGTACGTACGTACGCACGCACGCACGCACGCACGCACGCACGCACGCACGCACGCACGCACGCACGCACGCACGCACGCACGCACGCACAGACATGTGCACACAGCCATACAAACCCATACTCCATCCGCTAACGTTTTCCAAAACATATGTCTGGTCTCACTGGGGCTCTTGTACACAATCCAATTCCATTCTCTCTGTCAGCACACTCGCCGCTCGTCATTAGCTTCAATCTAGCTGATGAGGAACGGCAGATGTTCGTTTGGTTCTGCAGAGGGCCTGTCTCTGTACGTGCCATTTTCTGTACTTGCCTGTCATCCTGTTTATACACAAAAGGAAGGAGCAACGCTCTTTTTGTAAAAAAAATACAGTACATGCTTCAGCTTTGACAAAATACTGTCTAGTTATGGCCAAAAAGTGATTTGTTCAACTGATTTTGATATCATATTAACTCATTTTGCTGCGGACCCCCTGGAACCCCCTCAAGGACCCCTGGGGGTCCCTGGACCCCACATTGAGAACCACTGCTATAATTAATGTGTAAAATGAAGCCAAGGCAAAGCGCGATAAATGTATAATGCGCCATAATGTCTGCTCATAATGCACTTGATTACTAACACTAATAAGACTTTACTGTACAAGGGAAAGCACAGGTACTTAGCTCCTTGTTCAGTCACACATAATAATGATCATCCGCTAATCCAAGCCACTAGGGGCTAATAGAAAGGATCTACCAACCGGCAAGATAATCCTATGACACAGCAGGTCCTGTATATAACCCAAGCTAGTTTAGCCTAGCGACCGCTCGCACACCAGATGGTGTTTTCACATCATACTACAAAGTGTGTGCTCTACAGCGAAAAGGTCTGCTGTAAGCATATGCTTCTGATAAACATTTGAATAAATAAGGTGGTGGTTGTCATATTTTGCATTTTTCTATTCTAGTGAATCCCAGTGAGGCAACAACTTTCTGTCACAGTCAATCTTTCCTACAGTAGGAATTTGATTTGCAGATACAGTATTAATTTTAGGCTATTGAGCAGCAGCAGTTGTTCTTCATAACTGTCTCAGTCGGTATGGTGCCTGGCAGTTTTTATAGCACTGCATAACTTTAAAAAAAGAAAAGTCTCTGAGAACAACAGCTTGATTGATTGGGTCCGCAATCTGTGTGTGAGTGCCCCCTGGGCCCCTGGGGACTCAATGTCATTATAGCAGGATGTGTGCTTTCCTGGATTTGACAGTGTTTTGAAATTCATGACTTGTCAATGTTAGCTATTTCCCCACGAATGTTTCTGTACCAAGGCACTGAATCAAATTTCATGCTCTAGCCATTTGTCTTTATTATGTGCCCTTGTCCTTTCCATTTGACTCTCCCATCTCAGGCTCCTCGGGGCTCTGCTGGAAAAGTCAAATAACATGAAAACAGTTGGAAAAGGGAACGCGCGATCACAGCTCATTTTACTTCCCCGGTCACGCTATAAATAGTTAATTAGAATGATCTTGTTGGAGGTAATTTGGCGGGTATTTGTTACGTTTCAGCAGGGGGGGGATTTGCTTTTCCAGATATACATAACGTATATGACAGAGTAGATACACAAAAATGCACACAAAGTGTTGCAGTGAGGGGGAGAGAGAGAGAGAGAGAGAAAGAAAGCAAGAAAGAAAGCGAGTGAGAGAAAGAGGGAGTGTGGTTGTGTAGATGAAGCTTGGGGGACTCTTATTTAGCTTGTTAATTAGCTTGAACCTTTTGATCCCAATTTTAAAAACCCGCCACGCTGCGAGCCTTTTGTGTGTTGCCCTAAACAAGATAAAACAGAGCTCTATTCCTGCACCTTTCAAACACCATGGCGTTCAAGGGAGCAGTGTTAGTCTTGCCATCCGCAAGACCTCATCCTTATCTATCCCCAGACACTGTGTGTAAACTTCGGCACCTTTGACACTGCTGTTACATGCAGTTGCACACATGCATTACAATAGCGAGACCTTTTCTTCTCACTGCTGTATAGTCATCAGGAATTTGACACTAGGTATCAGTGGCCATGCACAGGTTTAAAACCTATTTAGTCTCGGCCCCAGACAATGAGCAGAGGGGTGGGACCAATTCATTCTGCCCTTTTTTAATCAAGCTCTCATTGTTATAGGCGCACTGGAAATGTCAGGTCTCGGTCGTGCTCGGTGACTGTAAGGAGTGTGTGTGTGTGTGTGTGTGTGTGTGTGTGTGTGTGTGTGTGTGTGTGTGTGTGTGTGTGTGTGTGTGTGTGTGTGTGTGTGTGTGTGTGTGTGTGTGTGTGTGTGTGTGTGTGTGTGTGTGTGTGTGTGTGAGAGAGAGAGAGAGAGTGTGAGTGAGACACTGTCGATGTGTACGTGTCGGAGTCTATTTTTTGGTGTGCAGGCTTCTCCATGTATGCGTGCCAAGGGGTTATATAAGGGGACCTAGCTCAGAGTCCCAGGGTGCAGGGGTAGAGCAGGAGTTACTAATCTACAGTGAGGGAGTGGACGAGAGAATACCCACCTCCCTCCCCATAGAGACAATGAGAAGGACCAGATGAGACAAACATCCACAGGCTACAACCGCTGCAAATGAATGACTATCACCAGGACATATCGGGGGTCATTTCCACTACTCAGTGTTGATTTAACTCTGAGAGTGTACAAATGTAACAGAATGGACCCTAGGGGTCCATTTTGTTACATTTGTACAATCAGTATTACAGTACAAATGGATACATTAACATTAAGGATTGCACCATGGCATGTACATTCTGCCTCGCTCCTCTTTTTGTTTTGTTTTGCTTTGTTTTGTTCTTATCCTAGCAATAAGAGCTACACACTACACGGCATGGCAGCTGTGGAGAAACTCTCCACCCCAGTGTGCTTATCCCTGCGCTGATAGATACAGGCAGGCAGTGAGCCACCGTCAATTTATTTAACACAGCCAATACCCAGAAGATTCCACACAGCACTTCCTGCTGTGTGCAGACAGGAGGAGCCGGGGATGGTCCGCCTTGACTGACTGAATCTTTTACTTTCTGTCGATCTGCCGTCCAAACTGTCCTCCTGGGAGCACCGTGGCAAAACCACAGAGTGGACACTGTGAATCATCTACAGACAACTTGTCTGCATAGAATCAGGTTCGGATATATGGACTGCAAGATGGAGGTTCTCGTGGATGCAGTTGAGAAGGGAGAGTTGGATAGTGCATAGCTTGGGTAGCTCTAGAATTGAGTGGAGCTATTAGTGAGATAATGGTATGTATAAATTAGGCTATTTAGTGTGCAGACAGTAGAAGTATCCATTGTAGAAGTCCCACTTTCCACTGCATGCTTGGCGAAATACTGCTGCACATTTACTCCAGCTTTAAATGGAATGCATGAGAGAACGGAATAGTTCACCACAGAAAATGAAAATGTGTCTTTGTCCACATAATTCAAAAGGAGTTTGCTAGCAAAACATCTCAGCAGCTTTCTCCAAAACAACTGAACTGAAGACTTGAAGACTTTTAAAGTCAAGGACTTTAAAAGATAAAATAAATAAAATACCATGAAATTACTCCATTCACCTTGTGCAGCATAATCCAATACAAGTCTTGTATTGGAGGGGGGGGGGGAATCCCCCTTTTTCTAAAGGGTTCCCAGATTGACCGTAGTGTGACAGAAAATGTATATAAATTAACATTGTAGGTACATAACGAGCCTTGGACACAGCAACTGTGTCACGCATGTAGCACAACTCACGCCAGTAATGCAGTGAATGAAGCCAACCGTCTCATTATGGATAAAGCCTACAGGCAAACAGCATTCAAACAGGGCTGCATGGGCAATATATTAATCTTATATTGATATTGTGATATTAGACTATTGTCTGGGATTTGGGATATCCTAGTTTTACAGGCTGCATTACAGTAAAGTTATGTAATCTTCTAAACTTACCTGCCTGTTCTATAGCTGTTCTATTATTTGCCTTTACCCACTTAGTTATTATATAGGCATTAATGATGATTATTTATCAATATTTATTGTGAAAACCCTAATAATCATCCCTACAATATCATTTGGTCAACATATTTGACTTTGTCCATATCACCCAGCCCTATATCCAAATAAAGTTAAACAGTTGTCTGTCTTCCTGGAAATGTTTTCCACTGCCTTGTAATTTCCTAGTCATCTCTTTTTTATCAGCAACGCCTTTCATTTACATATGGAGACCAGGCCATTAGATTAAGAGTGAAACTCAACAGGGGTTTAGAATACAAAGCTTTTAAGTTAATATTTCCTTTCCGAGGGAAAACCAGGGTTTCCACTGTGTAGAAAGGACCAGCTAACCCAACGATTATGCATTCATGCTCTAATCAGCGACAATGTGAAATCATTTGGCTTCAGAATACTTTTGCCCTTTTGGTAATTTTAAAGGCCTGTCACTGTTGAATCGGTTGTGATCGAGAAAGCTGCAACAGCACAAAGATTTGCTCGTAAACTGCATGTGTGTTATGTTGATAAAGAACATTATCTGTGTTTTAAATGGAATGAAGGTTAATAGATAATGACATCATTTCCATTTTTCTCTTTTCAGCAGTGCCATGTCATTAGTCCGACGGCCCATTATTCCGACGTCCTGTTGCTCCGACTGGCCCCATTCCCTAACCCTAACCTCACACTAACCTAACGTTTGTTGGACTATTGAGACTAATGGGAGGTCCCCTATGAGCAGTCCCCCTTTTCAGCTATCTATAATCATAACAAATAGTCTGCAAACTAACTGCTCAATGACAGAGCTTTATGCTACAAAAAAAAATCTATTGTAATTTTCCAGGAAGAATTGGCGGCAGCACTTCTTTGGTCAGATTCAGGTTCAATCCATAAATCAAGGGAGATTCTTACATACTGTATGGCTGCCACCGTACTGACAGAAAGGTTGCAATATCCTTCATGTTATAGCCCTTCACATGGGGTTTGTGGAAGCTCACGTGTCAATGGCAAACATGAACGTGATTGACAGGGATGATAATGACCCCAGTGTTTGATTAGTCCATCGTCTAAGCAGCGGGTAGATGTTCCAAATCAATTCTCTATCACAGAGAGTTAATGAAGTATTAGACTGCTGGTTCTTTGGTAACCAAATCATGTTTTTCCATCACAAATGCTTAAGTATGTGTTGCTCGTCTTTCGTTTCCATGGCAGTTTTTATGTTCCTTTATTGTCATTATTATTATTATTTAGTTATTTGTGGTTGAAGGCTATACCTCCTATAACATCACTTATTTATTATGCCTTCTGTCCCTAAATTAGACTCAGGTATGTGTTTGTTTATATGTGCTTATTTAACCAGTCATCCTGAGGTTTTAAATCTCTTCTTGCCTGGCCAAGAAATACTGCAGAAGCAGCAGAAACTGATGTATAATAGTACTAGTATAGTTTCAGACATTATTAAAGCACACAAAACATCAATGTAGGATAATCTAATTTAATCTAATATGTCTAGTTGTACACATTATACACATGTTATTTCAAATGACTTGCATATGCCCCTCAGCATAATGCATCTTTCATCAAATCCATTTTAGGTGTTGCATTTTGTTCCTAGATGTAAATCCATTCTGGTTATGTCCTCCCAAAGACATATAAAATAAATAAATAAGCATTATTAAATAATAAATGAAGCATGTGCCGAATCCTCAGTATGGGTTATGTCCGGTAATATATAAACTTCAAACTGTCTTTCTAGTACAGTGAGTTTTGTTTGTAGGAATACAAATGAGTACAAATTATTGTAACAAAATATTGAATTAACAAGATATCTCCTCTCTTGGAGAGAAATGCTCAAACAATAAACAACCTCAGAGATGTACAGTATTGTGGATACAATCTCTCCAGAATGTATAGCTTTAGCAAATGGTGAACACTTGCAATTATCTGTACGTTTGTTAGGAATAGATAATCAAATACAACGTGCCGTTTTGTGTCAATCCACCCATGTCCAGTGCACCATGAGAAAGGCCAAACATTGGCTTCTCCCCAGCAGTTACGTCTAGACGTATAAGTCAATTAAGGAAATTTACAGAGCATCACAGTTTAGAAATGTCAATATTCTGTAGGAGATATATAGGTCACATGCTGTTGGTACAGAGGGGGAGCTGCCTTTCTTCTATTTTCCGGTGATCTTTTTTTGGTTATAAATACAGGCATATTTCAGTATTATTAGACTGCTACTGCATCTCTAAGCTTTGAATTTCTACCTTATGAGAGACTCCTACACTGTCTTACCTAGATGTTTCTTTGCTTTTATTTGGTTTAAACTATACAGAATAAAATGTTCTGATAATGTACACAACACAATAGATTAGCCATTAGTAACGAGATGTGTGGGTTTGCTTTGATTGATAGGCCTAAGAAAATATGACCACCAAAGTAGTGCCACACTTAAAATGATTGACAGCAAGCTGATGTCACTGAATTAATGTCCACTTAATGTCAATTTTACAATTCAAGTATTCAGCATACACTTACTACTTACTTATACACTTATCCAGAGCGACTTACAAAGTGCAAGAACGGAGTAAATGGCATGAACCCTAGTCAACAAACGACATGATACATGTTCAAGTAAGCAGAGTGCAAAGTAAGCTTATAAGAGCTACACAGGCAAACACCCTTAGAGTGGACCACAAATTGGACCAACAGAAAATGTTATTTTTGCTTTCACATTGTCAGTTATTTGACAAAGGACTCTGTTGTTTTTCTTATCAACTTCAGCTCTGATGGGGTCTCGGCCATCTTTCTGTTATTGTTCATTTTTATGGTTGGCACAGGCGGTCTATGGCAAACCTAGAGGTCTAAAATACAATGGCAAAGGGTGAAGCAAACCTGGAGCACTTTGTGTTCACAATAACTAAATCCCTATACTGAAACTTCCATCGTCACGTCCTCCACTCCCATCGTTTCCTTGCGCCGCCTCCGATCGAGGAGTTGAGGAGGAGAGGCAAGGACAGAGGAATCGATCAGGGTCGACTTAGCCAAATTCTAATACTCACATTTCCACCTCCTCATCTCCTCCATCCTCCATCCTCCAGATGGTTATGGTGTTATGATTAAATTGGTGACTTACCAACGCTCCTCGCTCACTGAAATGTCATTTTGAAGCGACATCAATTACTTATGACGTTAAACAGCTGGATCACTGGTAGCGGAAGGTATAGCTTATTGCTCAGATGTCATGCCGCGTTCTCTATAATGCTTATGACTTGAGCTGTTTGACATGCATTCTCTCCTAGATCCAGCCATGTTACACAACAAACTGCAGGATTGTGTAAAATGAAACCATTATTGAATGAAGTGAATATTACATTCTCAAATGTTTATAATGAAAGGTGCAAAATTGTGAAAAAGAACAGAGGAATACAAAGGGGGAATAGGCTACATTTTATTCATAAAAATAAAGACATGAACAGTGTGCAACAAACCACAACAAACTTGTAATAGTCTGTAGGACTGAAACTTTCAACTAAAATCTGTGGAATGAGACTGCTTCAGCAGCTTTGATCGCTGTTATTCAGAGATAGGATAGCACAAGCTACATTTTTGCATTATTAGTTATTAATACGAGCAGATCAAACGTTTCGGCGGCTCTAAATCATCCCTTTTAAGTCTGCGGCATGACACAGCTTTTGGATCCCATGAAGGGTACACTTCATGTTTTCTTGTTGATCCTCGCTCTCAGCTCCTCCAAAAGCAAATTAAAGGGTCTACACCATGAAAATCACTTTTTTCTTGGTTTTTTGTATTTTTTGGGGTCCCCAGTGTCTCTTGTACCCAAAAAAATGTTTTTTTTTAAAATTCAGTCATTCCTTCTCATTTCATGGATTTCCAGAATGGGCGTGTCTGAACAGGCGATCTCAGAATGGAAATGTTTATGATGTCACAAACATTATTGATGGCAAACCCAATGTTAAATGAAAAGTGCCCGAATCGCTCCGAAACTTTTTCTACCCCCCCTAAGTGGGGGTCTACGAACAAATACATCGGTCTCGGATTTTGGCTCCGCCCCCCGGAAGTGGGTGAAACAGGCACCTCAAACACTTGGTGGAATTGTTCAAAAATGTTCAAAGTGTTTTTTTTTCGATTTTGTATTTTTCTTAGATGCTTCTTTTTATGCAGAATTTTTCCATTTTTCCCCCTTTTTTTTAATAATTATTTTTAATATTTTTTTGTATTAACAGACAGAATTGCTCAGTAGCCCCCCCTGCCCAAAAGGACGTTTTGGTATTGCAGCTGAAAGCGCTGTATAAGCCAGAGACAATTGACTTGGGATGAGTATATCTGAGTGATGATTTAGGCTCAAACCTTTTGAAAAAGGTTTGAGGGACATACACCATATGATATTAAATATCAAATATCTTTTTTAAATTCATGGTGTAGCTCCTTTAAGCTTTGGGACGCAAACTATTTCTGGGTCATGCTGGAGGACGGAGGTGCCGAGAAGGCAGATACTTATGTTTATGTTTGTTCAGCTTTAACATGATCACAGGTTTAAAAAGACTGGTGCCATTAAAAACACTGAATTATTTATCTGATTACAATATAAAACTTCAATCTCAATAATCAAAAGTTCAGAATCTAAGATTTGGCGACCAGAGAACTCCTTCCTGAGGCGGGGTAGACAATTTCTGAAGTTGGACTTAAACAACTTCCTGGCTTTGGAAAAAGTTTTGGAATTTAGCCAATGTACTGGTTAAGCGAACCGCAACGCAGACTTGAAGCAGAATGTACTCTGACCACCTCCTGAGGAGGCCTGTGTATTGTTTGTTTCAGAGGCAGTTCTTTTGGAGTGCTCACATACTGTATGTGCGAAAAATAGCTGAGTCATGGTCTGAGCCACTTCAGAGGCTGAAAGTGTCCAAGTGTGAACTGAGTTTGGTTTGTTTAAAAAGGCTATAGGCTATGTTAAAACACCCTAAATAGCATACATAGCACTAGCAGATATTGCACCTGTACCTCTGCCATATATAGCTGAGCATGTACAAAAATAGGTAACAACACAGAAGGAAGAGGGCTAGGGGTGAGGTAAAGTATTTTCTGCGGTGGAACATTTTGGAGTGAGTCTACAGTCCTGAATGGGGGAGGGGGAGGGAGGGGGTGGGGTAGTGACTGTATCTCCTGAGTCACCGCCACCATGTCCTGCTCCAACACTGTCTCACCCCCAAAAGTCATATTGTGACTTATTGACCAAACGTTAACATGTGAATTGAAGGGGGGGGGGCACTATATGCCTTTTCGGGACTTCCGCACTCCAGGAAAAGTCCAGTTTTCGTCGTTTTTGACGGTTCGACAAAAAAAAACTGTTAAAACGATGGAGGCGAGTCGTCTCAGCCGGACGTGAGTCACGGGAGGCACCGCCGAGCTAGCTTAGGCGAGCGAGTCGCCGTGCCGAACATTGCGAAGTCCGCCTGAGCCGACTCAGCACTGTCCGAGTGGTGTCAATAGTGAGTAATATTCTTCCAGGAATAATCTGTCATACTGAAGATATAGAGCCTGGCCGATGCCTCATTTTTGGGCCTGATGACGACCCCAAATTTGGAGAGTCCTAGAAGACCACCGATTACCAATGTTTTTACTGATATTTAGAAGAACAGAAGAAAATCAGAGATGAGACAACACGACTGTCTTTCTGCTGGCATGAACCTCTCTCACTCTCTCACCCTCCTGACCGAAACCTGTTTATGCAACGAAGAATTGTAAAACATCACTTCATTGGGATATTCTTTTCAGGAGTAGGCTAAGATCACAGCAATAAGAGTAGATGAAGCAAAGTTCAAGTAGAGACTAGATCCTAGAGTATAGCTACAGTATGAACCCTTGACAGCAATGATGTTGGAAAGTACACACCATCCAAGTTTCCTCTTCACCTAAGTATTGTCTTTTTGATAAGACGGACAATAATAATAAATCCCTCTCTCTCTTTATCTCTCTCTCTCCCCAAAAAGGGCCTCGCAAAGCGCTTGTGGCAGCGAAAACCCGATACTTGTTGCCTATTACAAATCGTACCCTTTGATTGACTGTTGATATTGATATAACTGACACAAGGAAGACCTAAACATGTTAGCGTTCTTGATAAATAGAAGAATGTACATCTGAGCCTGTCTTGCATCTATTATTTTGAATTGCCTCTTTTTCCACTTGTTGTTTTTTGAATTAACAACCAAGACTTTGCGAATTAAAGAGAATTTGAATGACATCAATCAGTTCAGAAATACAGAATATAGTAAGAGCAGGATCAAGAGACCCAGGAATTACCGTGTTAGAAACAGATTATATTAAATCTACAAGCTCAATCTACAAGACCCACACGGTGAGTGTGTGTATCAGCTAATTGTGAAAAAAAATGTAAACTTTAGGACGCTAGGTGGAGAGTGGTTACAAATCAGCTTCATAATTGCTGATATCGATGTCAAATAATGGCCAGTGTATCGGCCAAACAATATATCGGTCTGGCTCTGCTACAGAGAAATTATAAAAGAAAATCGTTCTTCTGACTTTTTCTGATGGAGGCTAGCGGTCAATTAGCAGTCCATGCATGCTTTATTTCCAGTTGTTAATGCACATTCTGTGTCAATATTCTACTCAAGCAGTGGAGTCCTGCACACTACAGAGATCACAGGATGTGTGTGTGTGTGTGTGTGTGTGTGTGTGTGTGTGTGTGTGTGTGTGTGCGTGTGCGTGTGCGCGTGCGCTTGCGTGTGCGTGCGCGTGCGCGTGTGCGTGTCTCGTCTCGTCTCAGTGTGCGTGCGTCTCATTGTGCGTGCGTCTCATTGTGTCTGTGTGTTCTCTCCAGTCCAGATAATTAACTCAAAGAGTTTCTTAGCCGCTGTCAAACTCAAAAACGAGGCCAGAAGACGATATTACCTCCAATTATGGGCGTTAGCGTAACTGTGAAGTCTGGAGCTCTATCAAGCCGTCGGGCTGTCAGACGTTTGTTCATTTATTAATTAATTTACGCGTCACTTCATATTAGAAGTGCGGTGATGATAGACCAAGACCTCCCTTTCTCCCCCTCTGTCGTCCCCCTCCCCCTCCCCCTGCCTCCAGTCTCCAGTCCCCGTCTTCCCGAGACGAGCAATACCTCTTCGTTTGATGTTCTGGACGTTTTACACGGTGAAAGATAAGCTTTTGTTTGGATTTCATTCACTTTCGCTGTACTGTATTTCTCCCTTTCTGCTCGACGAAAGACGCCACCCATGTTAGACATGGGCTCATTGGGCTAATCCTTTTGCCGGGGTACAATGAGAGCTCCCTCCCTCTCACCTTCCTTGACCCATGGTCCCTCTGCCTCAGCTGCTCACTGTATAATGGGGATTACATTTCAATTTTCTAGATCAATCAGAGAATCTTATGAGCAAACTGGCAATTGAGCCCCATTCAATCCCACCCTGCACATTTCCAGCTCATTCATGACCATTTAAAGGATTTAAAGGCCTTGAATGAATCTCTCGTCGAGGCCTGTCCCACCCTCACCCGCCACCCCAGTCATCAGACACTAAAGTCATTCGGCCATTACAAACCATTCCAGACGATTGAAAAATGTTATACATATTCTTTTATGTCACCATTCCTCCTTATAACGAGTAATTTATTCATTTTTTTCGCCCTTTTAATTGCACCATTTCCTAACACACATTGCCTCCATCTGATGCTTCCTTGGAATTTTGCGTACCTTGATTTGTGAGAAATTATGCTGGGAGGGGGGAAAGAGAGAGGCAATGAATAACAGCACATGAAAATGGGCTAGTGATTGCCTTCCCTGGGTGGTAATCGAGAAAGGCTTGAGTGATCCCACCCGCAGATGGAGCCCCCTCCTTGGGGGTTGATTAGCTACGGAGCCCCGGAACTCAGACTGACATGCTGGCTGATCAGCCACCTGCCTCAGCCTGTCAGCGACCCATTGATTGCAGGGTGCTTCAGAATCACCCCCTGCCTTTTTGCTGCTTTAGTATCCAGGGTCTAGCAGGGGCTAGCATCCCATCATTACATGGTGGAATTGTCCCTGAAAGCCCCCCCCCCCCTCCCACACACACATCTTCTGAAAATGTATGTGATTTTTTTTCCCCCCACATAAAGCTAATGCACAATGAACAGGCCATCAAGCAAGTTTGAGTGCATTTGTGCAAGCACAGGTTTTTATACTATGAGGTACTATGAGGATGCTCTTTGAGACAGTGCTTTCAATGTATAGGCTATTCATCACACAGCTCTACCATTCTTACAGTGCCTTGCTGGTCTGGAATAAGAGCTGCAAATCACACCATGATGTCGGTTTTGGGTTTGAGAGAGTGTCTCGGAGACTCCACCGCACATACAATATTATGATAGGCCTATTGCATTGTATGAGCAGAGAACAGGGTTGAAATGGTACAGTAGTTGTCAGCCAATTGTGTGAGGCTGAGGAATGGATGTTAAAGACTGCTGTCTCGCTCTCCCTCTCTCTGTTCGGCTGCACCAGCATCTGAAAATGGGACCTTCTGTAATGACTTTTTTTTTTAGCAAGGCAATTGGAATGGAATATCCATAATGGCATTCACTATTTTGGTCGACAGACATGATTTAAATCATTCAGGAAGGGAGAGTTTTGGCACAGGTTATTTGTTCATATTGTTCATTGGGCAAACCACTGGATGAAAGCAATACATTGAATCACAGATTAAGTTAATTTTGCATTGGATTCTTCATCAGTTTGTGGTAACTCCTTGACTTGTGGTTATGCTGTAAGCGCTACTATGAGTGCCAAGCTAAAATATGTTGGTACTACTAGCTAGTACATCAAATGTAAATCAGACAAACAATTTAGCCCTATAATAATACAGTATGTGTCTTGACCCTGTGGGTAACTGCTATATTTACCATGGATCAGGATGTTATCTGTTATCCTACATCTGTTCATGTCAATAATGGGATATTGCTTTATTATTATTATTATTATTATTATTATTATTGTTTTAATTATTTCTGAAAAACTGTTTATGAATGGACATTTGTGCTTTATTCTTGAAATTGGGTTGGGAAATGAGAGGCTGTATTTTATGTTATTGACCCGAACCTCTGTTCTGGACTGAAATCATTGTACAGGCATTTAACATACAGAATCCCACTGTGATGGCTTAAAGGGGAATACCACTCATTTTCAACATTGAACTATGTCTTTAATACACCTTAGAGCTGTTGTGTGGAAATAAGAAAAACGTCTCCCCCCCCTTCTATGTTGCCTAGAACTGGATAATTGATTGAGGTCATGTGATCAGTGACAAATATACTCAGGGTGTACTTTTGTCTCCGCCCCCTCAGCCAAAAGTACACCCTGCGTATGTCACTGATCACATGACCTCAATCAATTATCCAGTTCTAGGCAACATAGGAGGGGGGGGGGACTTTTTTCTTATTTCCACACAACAGCTCTAAGGTGTATTAAAGACATAGTTCAATGTTGAAAATGAGTGGTATTCCCCTTTAACCGGTTATAGTAAGCCTTTGTACAACGGTATTGTACAAAAATAGCAAAAATAGCCAATCTGCAAGCTCACAAGGCACCGTGAGTTTGTAGATAAAAATCTAATTATTTCAAAATCCTTTGAACTTTTTTGAAATTGTTTGCCTTTTACAAGCCCAAAATAAGGCCGCCAGGTTGAGAGTGGTTAAAAACAGCAACACACGTTCAATTTCAAGCTGTTATCGTCCCCCCCCCAGAGAAAGTTGTTGTACAGTAAAGTAAAATGCATCACCTGGCTGCACTCAATAAGCAAGATAAACTGAAACATATTGGACAAAACCCCTACGTTTTATGTGGTACCACAAGCAGAAACCTGGCTCTGTGCTCGGCCTAGCAAGACAGTTATCTGCTGCCCCGCGGTCCATCCTTCTGCCTCGAGTCGGGGGCCCAGCAGGTCTGCCTTGGCCACGCACCCACCCACCACTGTCAGGCTTGTCCGCCAACCAGATAGCTGGGACATCCTCCAGTCACTCAGCCCAGCTGCAGGCCTTCGCTCAAGCAAGACTGCTCCCCCTCTGCTTTAAGTTGCTGTCAGGCAGGAACCTCTAACTGATCTCCATATTTGAACACACTTTTTTTGACTTAAGTATCAATACTGCAATGTAGAAATACTCAGTTACAAGTAAAAGTCCGGAATTAAAAATGTACTTTTGTAAAAGTACAAAAGTATTGGTATCAAAATGTACTCAAAGTACCAAAAGTAGAAAGTACTCATTATGCAGAATATTCGTTTCACAAGTTTTTAAATGTATAAAAATCTTTTGAAATAGCTGAAAAAGCTCACAATTTGACGCATTGTGAGCTTGTAGATCGTCTATTTTCAAATGGCCGAAATATAGCGCTGGAGTGGGTAATGTTTGTTTTGTAATAATAATGAAAATCTACAAAGTAACCAGTAAACTAGACCATACCCGTCTGGGGATATGAGCACCCAAAGTATGTGACAGTATATCAGGGATCGAAAGTGACACACAAACACCTGCTCATATACAGTTCCAAGACACACACACACCGTTGCGGACACACACACAAAACACCAGTAAACTGAGCACATGTGCTCCCATAGGCTGGGGGGCTGTAACCATGACGACCCATCGGCTGAGCTCAGAATGTCCGTCGTTTACAGCAAAACGCAAATAAACATGTTAAATTGTACCGAAGAGAAGAAGGGGCTCCCTCACGGTGTGCATATGCTAATGATGGCCATGTGCAAGTACAGAGCAATTGCTTAAGCCACTGAGGAGAACCAAGCAAGACTGATGACTTGATGACTGACTGACTTATGACTGACATTCCTAAAATTATAGTGTAGGATAAAGTTTTCAAATAATTGTAGCGGAGTAAAAGTACAATATTTGCCTCTGAGATGTAGTGGAGTAGAAGTAAAAGTACTGGAAATTGGAATTACTCCAGTAAAGTAAAAATACCTCAAAATTGTACTTAAGTACAGTATTTGAGTACATTTACTTAGTTACTTTACACCACTGCTAAACAGTGTCACACAGAAGTAGCAAACATGTACGATGTACAAGCTTGAGCTTGTAGATGGGCTATTTTTGTTATTTCTTTCATTTGAATCCTGAAAAGTAACAGTTTTGGACACATGAGTTTTCCACCCGACAGCAACGTTTTGCTCCTGAGAATCTCGATCTTGTGCTCACACAATATAGGGTCAAAACTCTGGGAGTGAGTCTTCTCTGTTCTTTGACGTGTGCACTTGCATTTAAATTGCCTGTCAGTTAAATAAATAAATAAACATTAAAGTGGCGACCGTGGTCACGTATAGCTTCATGTCTAGACTTTAGACTCACAAAACAGACTTTGGCTTGTTGTCAAGCATGCAGTGCTAAGTGCTTTATTTATTTTCTACACCCCATTGTCTTATTTCTCTATTTTCTCAAGGAAAAGTGTGGCGTCTGATACGGCTGGGGTTCAATGCCAGCGTTTCCCACCCCCTCTGGTCTTGCTCCTTTTTTAAATATATACTTTATAGTATATCGCCTGCATCTGCAGTGTTTTGCATACCCGTTGGAGTGTTGGTGATTTCAAACGTCTCTCAATGCCAAGGTTGCTGTGCGTGTTTACCAGACGTTCAAAAAGGGCAGCCTTCTCTCCCTGGTGTCTCATTGACGCGTGCTAGAGTGTCACAGCTGTCAGATGGAACGGGGCTCTCCATGTCAGACTTGTGTCGACTTATAGACTTACAGAGCGGGGAGTGGGGGAGGCTGTTCGAGGCCGGTTACTGTAAAAGGAATCCGCGATCATATTCAGGCGTGAACATTTACATAAGAAGTACGTGCTGCAGCAGACGAGAGGCATGTGGTGACATTACACATTTGTTCTGTGGAGAATGAGCGAAGGTGTACGGCATATGTCAAACGGGAGAGCCTGAGAGGAAATATTGGCTTTGTCAAGGGCCCAGGAAGAGTGCTGTAATCAGTTGGAAAATAGCATGCCTGTTCACGCCACCACTGCTGTGTGTGTGTGAGTGTGTGTGTGTGTGTGTGTGTGTGTGTGTGTGTGTGTGTGTGTGTGTGTGTGTGTGTGTGTGTGTGTGTGTGTGTGTGTGTGTGTGTGTGTGTGTGTGTGTGTGTGTGTGTGTGTGTCTTGATCTGAGATGAGACACAGCAAGACAGAGATAGTGTGGGTGAAAACATGTCACTTTTTGATATATAGGTTGTGGACCTTGAATATGCTTGTTTGTTGCTCTTGCAGTTGGCAGGTAATGGAGGCCGTGGTACTGGCATGCAGGCATGGATTTCACAGCCTTTGGTTTGAAGACTTTTAGTATTCCTTGGTGTAAAGAGCATCTTCGTACGCACGCACGCGCACACACACACACACACACACACACACACACACACACACACACACACACACACACACACACACACACACACACACACACACACACACACACACACACACACACACACACACACACAGCATAAGTGTATACAGTATGTGTATCTTGCTCAAAGTGTCCTTGAGCAATTGAATTGAATTGAATACTTTATTAACAGTTTGCAAAGACAAGCACAGGGAAGTACAGTTCAATACAAGGTCTGTTAAGAGGATTTTAAACCCAAGAAAGCACTATGGCTTGTTTCCATTGGGGTCCTTTGTACTCAATACTAATTGAATAGAAGTGGAAGAGTAGCAGAAAGGAAGCTTTCATTAGCTGCTTGTCCACACAGACAAGCAATATTCCTGTCCTTACCTCAAACCTGTTTGTACCTCAACCGTTATTATTGACTTGGGTCATGTCTTTTATCTTTTTTTATTTATTTAACTTTAACTTATTTTTTTACTCAAGGATTTATGACAAGGGGACACTGGTCTCTGCCACCTATACCTGAATAGTCAGCTAAGTTGAACTGCTTTCATGTGCCCCACCTTGTGTTGTGCTGACCAAAGCGTGGATATTCCACAGGGATACAAAGGATACAGAAAGAAATATTCTGCACGTAGAATTTAGCCTGTGTCAGTTACTCATGCTCAAATACAGCGGAACAACGATCGTGAATTCATCAAATAAGGTTGGGTCACCCTAGAACATTCCAGAATTATGTGGGCTATTGTACAAATCACAAGGGTTATTTATTTTATATATTTATTTATTCCTTTTTATAACTAACTCTCTTATCTTTCTGTTCCCTGTGGTAAGGATATAAACATATTATTGTGTGTATTTAAAATGTAATGGAAAATTACGCATACATACCTGTGTGAGGTGAATGCTGTATATGTCTCACTCATTCATGGTAATGCCTCCCTGGAGACAGCTCCACACTTTCATTCAAAGCAAAGCATGTCATTTTGTTGACAAGCTGTAGCTGGGTGCCTGTACATTCTGGTGACTGGAACGACATGTTGTTCTACATTCTTGGTCAACAACAGCCAAAGGCATGCCACTGATTCTGTCTCACTCGTGTGTTCCTTGTCAGACTCATCTTCCAGGAGGGTCTGCTGAAATGTAGATGACTTTGTCAAGGCAGCAAGGGCCGATGACAGATTTGAAAGAGAAACAGTTGCATGCGGTGGTACAGTAG
The DNA here is from genome assembly GCF_963280865.1 of Gymnoscopelus braueri. Classification (NCBI taxonomy): domain Eukaryota; kingdom Metazoa; phylum Chordata; class Actinopteri; order Myctophiformes; family Myctophidae; genus Gymnoscopelus; species Gymnoscopelus braueri. The sequence goes on from NC_137605.1 coordinate 24,606,313, forward strand.
CTGAAAGCCAGTTAAAGAGGGCAACAGAGATGGGTCGGAGAGAAGAGCTCCATCCCATGTTATATCATGTACCGATACTGTATACGCAGTTTAAGTTATAGGACCTCACTAATGTTCCTATGCCTCGTGTCCTTGGTCTGGAGGACCTGGAGCCAGTTGCACCACCTCACACTAAGTTTAAACTGAGTCTAGTTATAGCTTAAATGGCTTTTAAAAAGCCATTTAACCCATTTAGCCGGGAAAGTATCTGTGTCATTTTAGATTTCTTTCACAATTCAAAAATAGCAGATATACAAGCTCATAGCGCGGCATCGAGTGCCGCGCTATGAGCTTGTAGATCTACTTTTTTTTTTTTATGTGAAAATTTGTGCAAATCTTTAAATATATTTACAAAAATATATATATTCAAAGATTTGCACACATTTTCACGATTTTTCAAAAAATAGCAGATCTAGCCGCGCTATGAGCTTGTATATCTGCTATTTTTGAATATCTAAAATGACAGAGATGCGTCCCCGGATTGAAGGGGTTATGCTATAACTAGGTTTGAACTTAGTGTGAGGTGGTGCAACTGGCTCCTGTTTCTTATTTTACCAAAAAGATGGTTGTTGGGCAGATGGGCACACATGCTCTTTTTCAGCAAGGCTTGCAATGTTTCATCAGCAACTGGATGTAGTCTTCTACTTTTGGCCAACAATCGCCTCTACTACACATACGGAAGATGTTGGCCAAATATCATGCTCAAGGGCGGCTCAGACTTTCTGAAGGATTTGAACAGTGACCTCCTGGTCACAATGTGCTCTGCTAACCGGAGGCCACTGCTATACAGTATGCACACTTTGTCCCCTGATGTTTGTATGCTATAGAAATGCTGCAAAACAATGCAAAATAAAATGCCTGGTGGTCATTCTGCACATGATGACCTTGTCCCCCATGGAATGAAAAGCAGAAATTGCCGGGTTGTGACACCATGAAATCTCCTTAGCAACATGGAGACCAGTTATCAGCTGGGGTGGCTGTTGCCATGTGAGCATTATGATAAGCATGTCCGGAGGCTTGAGGAACCACATGGAACCTTCATGCCCACGTTTGTATTTAGTTTTATTTTTTTAGTTTTCCGTCTCATCTCAGTTCAAATTTTCTCATGATTCTTTCTAAAACTGGCTGCTTTTCTGTTCTGGTAGCAGTGTGCTAAAATGATCATGTGAACAAATGTATTACCAACTCACTGTAGGCTAGCCTTTCATGATTAGATACGATTGTTGGCATTTTTGAAAATCAAATAAAAAAAAGAGCCAGATATTTCTTTAAAATTGTAAGCTTGTAGAACTGCCATTTTTTGGACAATTTCTGATAATGTTAAATCTCTTGTCACACTATGTGTGGCACTCTATGGCTGACAGTATCTCAGCATGCTCAGGATACACATGATACTGTAAAAGCAGCAAACTGTTCAACTGTAAAGGTCAACAGAATAGACATTGAAATGCCAGGCATAATCATCTTTTGTCTTCTTTATTGGTTCCTTTCATTCCACGAAGCCACTGAAATAACGTTGCCCAGCTTTACTCAAGATGATCCACAATCATTTAGCATCGACTTCACATGAAAAGCCCATAGTAATAGTCATATTCCCCTGTGTACCATGCATTTAAGTTTCCTTTGTTCCAATCAGTTTGTCGCTGCTGTTTCCTCTTAGGTTCCCCTTAAATCATATAGTTAACAAGTGAACAAGCATAATGCTTTAAATCCTCGTTCATATCACCCTCTGGTCGTAATGGTTTTTGACAGTGTGTAATTGGAAGTCAGATGTCTGTAAATTCATTATCCAGTTTATGTTCTGCATTGGCCTCAAAGTGTCTTGATGGAAAGTCAAACTTGCCAAAAAAATTATTCTTGGAACACACACACACACACACATACACATACACACACGCACACGCACACACACACACACACACACACACACACACACACACACACACACACACACACACACACACACACACACACACACACACTCCCAATCTCACACACTATTAATGGGGAATGTGCCAGGTTTTATCTCTCCCTGTCTCTGTACATACAGTACAGTATAACAAACCCCCCCCCCCCCCCCACACACACACACACACACACACACACACACACACACACACACACACACACACACACACACACACACACACACACACACACACACACACACACACACACATTGGTGAATATGAGACAAACCATCCATTATAAAAGCTAGATTGGTTCTGCAGTGGCAAATATGGGCCCTGTTTAATTATCCCACCACCACCACGCATGCACGCATGCACGCATGCACGCAGTTCAGCCCCGTTACCTGGCCCAATGGCCCCCTTTTCATCATTTTCTTGTAAGGCATAGCCGACAACCTAATGTGAGAGGGCATGCGCAGCGTAAACCGTGGACAGGTTTTTGATATGCCAGTGTAATAGAGTAATTACCCCGCAGTGGGGAGCCGCATAAGGCCGCTAAACCAACACTCTGGTTCAACTATAAGGGTGGAGCCTTTTGAGGATCTAAAGGAATCTTCAGATATGGTATTTAATTTTTAATCAACAGCGTGCTTTGGCCTTCATGTTTTGTTAAGCATCTGGTAACCAATGGGCAGATTTTCACTCTCAGTTTTCATTTCCAGTGGAAAGCCTCGGCTATAGGGAACGCAACAGAATCTCTAGGCTGCTCACAGTCTGCGGCTGCAGCTGTATTGAAAGAGGATGATTAGCTTTAATGGTATGTAGGGAAGAGAAAAGCAATGAATAAATAAGAGGTCATACAGTGGCGCTATTCAAATCAGCCGCAGATTCAATTTGTCGATGAAATGGTAATAAGGAGGTCAGAGAGTGCAGGCAGAAAGTGCTGTGTGATTCTCCCCACCTGCCTGCAGTGCACCGTGCCAATTCATGTTTCATGCTGTGTAAAATACAGGCCAAGCCATTCTTTCTCTACCCCTGTAACCGTTCTGGCCTGCCATTAGGCTGGCCTTTTTTTTTTCAGCTAGTTTTTTCGAAATGATTCTTCCCCCCAAAGAGCACCCCCACTTCGAAAGTATTAACAGCGGGTATGACTGTTTCATGAATAATAGTCAAAATCCGATCAGCCATTCGACAAGTAGCCGCACAAGAATGTCGATTGGCTAAAGTGGCTGGATCATCTTTGTGATTTCTGCACAAAGATGGTTCTCTTCAAAGACCTAAAAAAAGTGTGTGAGTGAGAAAAGCAGTGTAAATGGCCCTCCTAATGACTCTCAGCAGGACTACCCCTTGTATCTTTTATGAGGCAGGAAGAAAGGCGCGCATCATTATACAGAGCCCATCTGAAATCCACCAGCAGCATGATGCTCAACAAAGAGAATCCCCTCCTGGCAAATCGGGCGTAATGGGACACATTAGCGTATCATTAGCCTGTTAGCGTGCCTGGAGGTCAGGCACTGGCTGCCATGTTCCTGCTGCTGCAAGAAAAAGAGCAGCTAAACACCAGATAAAACAGCAATGCAGACTTGTTTCTCATTTGTAGGTTTGAACTGTTTTCTCCTCGTACAGTTTAGTGTGGGGGCGATAATTGGGAGACACGTCCACGGCTGTTGTATGTCCAGACCCATCCTCCTACTCATCTTGAGTCGCCAGTATCCATCAATGCATCCATAGCATGCCGCCATCCATTGGATGAAAGCGTCGCAGCATCAAATGGCAAAATTGTCAGATATCTCTCAAAGTAAACACAGGCTCCTCAGTGTAAGAGCTTCTCCGCAGGAAGAATGATACACAAAAGCTAGGCAGTAAGGAATATATTTTTGAAGTAGCTCATGGTGTACAGTACACAGTTCTGCTTGGCCTATAGATAACATTACAATAAATTCTACTTTCTGTTAGGCCAGCCCCCTAAATCAGGAGCTCAACAGAGAAAAACAGTAATATAAAAGTATTGGTGGCCATGGTGCTCCTATAGGATCAGCAGGTCTCACTTTGCCCTGGTGAAGATCAGTAGGCCGAAACAAGTAGGTGTTTAGCCAGGCTGTAATAAAGGCTTTTAAGATTCACGTCCTCTCCTCCCGCTCTTTGAGTGGCTGGATCTCCCCCCCACCCACACAGTTTTCTTTAAACAAGTCGACAAATTGAAATTCTTGTTCAGCAATTCATAGGTTCTGGGTTTGTAGTGCGCCCCCCCCCCCCCCCATCCAGTTATTACACTGGCCCGGGGCTCAGTCCGAAGAAAGAGAAAAGAAAGAGACAAGAGAAAAACATAGGACAAGATAAAGAAGACTAGACTAGGACAACAAGACAACAATTGTGTCTAGTATGGAATGCTACAGGAAATAACAGGGGACACAGTGTCAGAGCAATGTTGAACGGCAACACCCTGAATTTCCCCCACGGGGATCAATAAAACTCTATCTATATACTAATATACAGCATGAAGGAGCACTAAAGGTCTTTTTGTCAGCAAGAGGGATGCAGATTGAGGCACGGGACGGGAGAGGAAGATGGATGGAAACCACGGCAACAGATGATGTGCAGATGGGTGGACAGTGCCAGAGATAGATGGTTATGGCTGGAGAGAGGTTCCTATACACAGAGAGAGAGAGAGAGAGAGAGAGAGAGAGAGAGAGAGAGAGAGAGAGAGAGAGAGAGAGAGAGAGAGAGAGAGAGAGAGAGAGGATGGGAGGAGGGGAGGGCGGCTGTCAGTGCAGCAGCCACCAACCACCATCTGTCACTGACTCTGTGAGTCTCTCATGATGGGGCCGCGCATTCCAAATATCATCAAATTGAACTTGCCTTCAAAACGATACGCACCACGAGAGGCATCATGGGCTACATTATATGGCGAAATGAATTCAGAAGAGCAAAACCAATAGGTTTCTGGGATACTGTGTTTCTATTTGCCAAGGAGTATAGCCCAAGAGGTCCTTCAATTGCCATGGAATAAATAGTGGTGCTTCAAAGTGCCGCTGTGTTATAACAGCATGGGTAGAGGGGGCGAGTTGGGATTCGTAAGGCTAACAAGTGCAAGGGCTAGTTAGTGGATAATGGGAATGTCTATGAGAGATGAGTATCAATTAAAGGCACTTAAGGTGCTAATGATCAGCAAAGGGATCCTAATGAGGAGATGTGAAGGTGGGATCACATTTCTCGGAGTCAAGTGCAGCAGTTGCTCTACACACCACACCATCAAGGTCATTTGACACTGTGATCAACTTTATCTATCACCGTTTCAAGGGGAAATAGAAGTGCTTTGCTATATAATGAGAGATGGAACAAAGCCCAGAAGTTTATCCCACTTTGTATCAGAAGTGAGATAGCAATTTGCATCTGAGTGCCTATCTTACATGTGCTGATGCCTTTCATGCCTTGTAGGAGCACGTTCATTAAGCGTGAGCAGATGACTTGTTGGTTTAAGTGGGATCTAGAATAGAGCTTTTTCATTACCTATTCCCAGGATCTCATACACAGTAAAACCCTGTTAATTTACCCATTTCTTAGAAATTGTACAAGATAATTGAATCAAATGGACCCTTACGAGTCCATTTGGTTCCATTTGCACGCTCTCAGAGTTAAATTAACGCTGAGGATTTTACTGTGTATGATAGAAAGATCTCATATAATTATGACTAAAGAATAGCAGACCTATATAAGCTCAAAGCGCGTCGCGTTTTGAGCTTACCGGTTGGCTATTTTCGGCGCGCGACTCGTGCGAAGAAGTATGAATCAGGCTTTAGTGTCCAGGGTAGGTTGAGCCCTGCTCGTCTGTGGCTGTATGACGCAGACGTGTGTGGACAGGTCAGGGTTGCGCTCTCAGTCAGCGCTTGCGGTTATTTGATCGTCTCCATAGAAGCCTCCTCACTCATGACCCCCATTACCCCACTTGGCGCCCGGGTCAGGCGAGCGTCTCGTCTAATAAAACGAACTTCCTGACAATCTCACACGAGGCCACAGAAGGACACAGAGAGCCAGAAAGAGGGTGCCCAACGCTCAACAATGGGAAACAATTCAAACAATTCAGTGGAAGGCCTATCACAATTATTACATTATCGCCTAATCGCGATTGTTTGAGATAATCGCGATTATTTTGCATAATCGTCATAATCGTTTCCATGTTGAAAAATGTTCATTAATTTTCAAATATTTTCCCAAAATGGCAGAAATGGCAGTCAGATCTGCAAGCTATTTCAACACGCCTTTTCTGGATCAGGGCCCACTTCAAAATCTCGAAAGGGGTCGCGGCCCACCCATCTGACCACTTTGCATGGCACCTGATAGAATAGTGATCAGATGGGTGGGCAGCGTGCATTTTCAGAGCATGTTTATTTTAATGATCAGTCAATCAGTTGTGTTCAAGCTTGGATCAAGGGAACTAACATAGTATGATTTACGTTCCTATTTATTGGTATCGCAATGAAAACAATTTTTCAAGGTTTTAATGAAAAAAATACAATGACATTTTTCACACACATTTTTCTTTATGTTAATGTTATATTATCATTAAAATGTATGAGTGTTTTGACAATTATATGGAGGCCCACTTGCATTATCCCAACCAGTATCCCAATCATCACAGATGACAGATTACCATCCTGCAATTGACATACTGTATAAATTATAATCATTTTGATTACTTCATCAAAGTAATGTATCCTGATTACATTTAATCACATTTAATTACATTACTTTCTAAATTAATGTTTTAAACAGTGTCCTCGTACAGTACGTGCAACACATATTGACAGGAGCACTGAAAGTTGTTTACTCTCAGGATTATTTTGCTCAAAGTTCTTTTGATGAAACATCAATGAAGGTTGTCCAACAAACACAGAGAACATTCCTGTCTGAGGACATCATATTTTCGAAGTTACCGCTACCCGCCTTGAAGTCTTTGCTGCCTGCATAAGCGCTTCCCTGACCTTTCCCTGCAAAGATACAGCAAGCACAAAAATGCGTAATGGCTTTTACATTAGCAGAGGGCACCATTAAACCCATTACTTGGCAGAAAGGGGGTTGTTCTAAAGTGCAGTAAGATTTGAACAGTGGTCTTTTCATATGTCTTGTTGGGCTATACTGCATTAGGCATTAACTAAATGATTCTGAATGAATAATTCAAGTGAGTCAATTGGCTTTTGTTTTGAGCAGCGCTGTAATAGAAGGCAGATTTATATCCTTTTTAGTCTTTAGTGTGATGAAGGGGTTCTTTAAAATGATTATTTTGTCTGATTGAATCATAGACAATGGACAACTCGGACAACTTGGCTGATGGAGCCTATATTATGTTCTCTATATGAGTCATTGATGGGCTTTTTAGCATTCAAGACGAGAAGGAATCGGTTCCTCCAGCTAATTCCTTCCCATCTCCTGCATCTTTTTTTCATGCAGTACCCAGAGGAACTGCCATGCTCGCAGCTTCTATCACGCATAAGACACCTGAGGTATTCCTTTTCTGAGCTGCAGTGTTCTGCGTCACCCAGCATGAAATATGGGGGCACAGTGGGTTCTGCCGGTCCCAGATAAGTGACATGCTGTCTTGTATGTGGAAAGACCTATGATGGAGGCGTATGTGACCACGGGTTAATTGTGTCCACGCAGGAATATGCCCTCCTCTATCGCTGGCTCTGATATGCCTGCATGTCACAGGCACACACACCTCGTACCCCAGAAGTAGGACAAAACGCAGAGAAATAATAATGACAGCAGGAAGACGTGGCTCCCCCTGTTGGCACAAGCAGAGTACTGTATCATCTGACCGAAGATCAGCGCTTCCACATAACGTCAAACTGTGTCCTGAGAAAAGGAAAAAACACAAAAAGAAAAAAAAAGGGAAATCAGGCAGTGATTTGTTGTGAATCATAATGATCACTATATCTTCCACTTCGTTTGTCTTGACAAAATAAAGTGGCAAGTGCAAATGTCTGTCATATGGCTGTTTTGGAACAGACGCAAGTCTCCACATGCCAGGCAGCACTGTGGTGATTGATGATGCATTATGTGTTAAAACTGTCCTTAGTGACAGCAAAATAATCCATCTAACATCCTTTGTATCATCCTAAACGTAGCCACATTATGTATTGCACTGGTTCTCAAAGTGGGGACCGGGGACCCCCAGGAGTCCTTGGGGGGGTTCCAGTGGGTCCCCAGCTAAATGACTGATAGGGAACCAAATGGACCCTTACGGGTTTGTACCAATGGAACCAGTATGTATACTCTCAGAGTTAAATTAATTAGATTTGGACTAGATTTGGATTTTACAGTTTACAGTTGGACTGTTCAACAACAACCCGGGTATCTGTGTATTGTGTCTGTTTGTATGTTGTTTTTAACCACTGCACAAATGAAGTTCCGAAAGGAAAATATAGTAATTTGATGTTTAAGAAAGAATGTATCAAACGGGGGTCCGTTGTCTAATGCATATCAAACTTCGGTCCTTGAAATTAAAAAGAGAATGAGAATCATTGGCTTGTGGAGTCCCAGAATCATGAGCAGGTTTGCTGTACTGCAGCCCTCCTGAATATGAACCTACTCCATGGCCCTCCTACAATGGGCTCTTAGGAGGCCTCCCTACAGTAGCACCCTCCCACACCTGCCACTGACAGGCTTTCCTTCGCCTGCTTCTCTTCTTCCTCCTCCCACTGGCAGCAGGGTGGGCGGTAATTAATTTCCACATTTAACTGGGAGGCAAAACGCTAGCGTCCTGGGACTCAGGCGCATGCCACTAGCCTGCATCCTGGATTCCAGGGATTAATATAATTAGCCCCCGGAAGAGTGGGCAAACAGATGGAGAGAGGAGATGGTGCACTGCGCAAAAAACCCAAGAATCCCTAGATATCGTTGCCCGAATATTACCAGATATGATGCAAATATGATGATATCCAAATGGGATACTCTCCGAACAGTATTTGAAATATATTTCATGGTCGGAGCATATCAACTACGGATGTGGGACCACTTTTATTCTTGATAGAATATGGAGTGTATCATCCCAGATACTGTATATTACCACATGCCATATTCGGGAAATAATTCTAATCAGTGTCTAAAATATCTCATCAGAAATGGACAGCTGTCATATGTGGAGATGATTAGTTACTCATATCCAATGTCAAGATATGACCACTATCCATATTTGAAGTCCAAACACCAGTTGCAGCTTATGTCAGGATATTGCATTGATACGATCTGTAACCATATTTGAAGTCCAAACACCACTTTCATTTTATGTCAGGATATTGTATCGATACGACCTGTAACCATATTTGAAGTACGACCTGTAACCATATTTGAAGTCCAAACACCACTTGCATTTTATGTCAGGATATTGTATCGATACGACCTGTAACCATATTTGAAGTACGACCTGTAACCATATTTGAAGTCCAAACACCACTTGCATTTTATGTCAGGATATTATATCGATATGACCTGTAACCATATTTGAAGTCCAAACACCACTTGCATTTTATGTCAGGATATTGTATCGATACGACCTGGAACCATATTTGAAGTCCTAACACCACTTGCATTTTATGTCAGGATATTGTATCGATACGACCTGTAACCATATTTGAAGTCCAAACATCACTTGCATATTATGTCAGGATATTGTATTGATACGACCTGTAACCATATTTGAAGTCCAAACACCACTTGCATATTATGTCAGGTTATTGTATTGATACGGCCTGTAACCATGGCCGATCTACTTTGAAGATAAATATTAAGCTAAAAATGACAACAAAAAATCACTTTCAAATGAGCAATATTTATTTTTTAACAGAGCTGGGGCCAAGACCTCCAAAACACACACACACCTCAAAACTCTTCTCCACACACACACCTCAAACTCTCTCTCTCTCCACACACGCACTTCCAAACTCCCTCTCCACAGAACTAGGAACAAGGTAGGAACGACGGGTCAAGATTGGGCAGAAGTCTCTGGAGAACTGAACTGACTTTTTAAACGGAACGGGGTGTGAGTGATGCTAAAAAAATATTAAAATAAACATCCACACACACACACACACACACACACACACACACTACCCTAAACTGTTCACAACTGTACTCCTAAAAACAGTATTAAAATAAAAACATCCACACACACCACCGTTAACTGTGCACAACTGTACTCCGAAGCTTTTGAAAGGGTGCATAAATGTTTCGTGTTCCAGTTCAGTTCCCCATAGCTTTGTTTGATTGGCTCAGCATCAGATTTGAACCAGAAACATAATGACACCTTCACGTGTTTCCAGTCCAAATCTGCCGCTAAGCCAATCAAACAAAGTAAACTGAACTGGAACCATTTATACTCCCTTCCAAAAGCTTAGGAGTCCAGTAGCCTATACACAAATCCACAGAGCGCTGCCCTGTAGGTGGCGCAGCTCCAGTGTCGCCTTCTTCCTTCTCACTCTCCTGCAGATAGTGATGCTTGCCCTCTGCAGCAGGGGGGTTTGTCTGGTGAAGAGTTCGTAGTTTGTGCGAACACGGTTGGACTTCGGCTCCACACACTTCCTTCGGTTTTCATCCAGGGCAGTTTGACATGAAGCCATTATTTTGGACAGCCGTCCGGCGCGCCACTTTGGTGAAGTTATTTTAAAGGCAGTCTTGTCTTCATCACTCTCGACAAAGTTCGCGTCCGCACCACTGAGGTAGTCCAAGTCCTCTCTCTCTCCTCCCTTCTGCCCAATCTTGACCCGTTTCTTGAAAAGCTGTGTAACAGATGAGAAGAGGAGGTTAGACTTTTAAAGCGATCAACAAAACTAAATAAGTAAATACAGTATGAGGGTTATATTATGGCTAGCTCTAGTCCCGAGCATTAGAAAGTTCTCGCTAACCTCTGGACCAGGAACAGTGCATTTTCCATTGACTGTAAAATGAACAGGTGTACATTATGACAAGGGCTCCCAAGCTTTTCAGGCTGTGACCCCCCTTCATAATATTTGAACTGGGGACCCCCCACCCTGACAAGCACTTGGAATTTTAGGAGTTGAGGCATTACATTTAGTTGACACGGTTCCACAGATAAATGTTGTGAAAATAGCTGATCTACAAACTCACAACTTGAGGACGTCCTCAGAGTTACTACAGGGGGTCCGCCAAATCTTTGTTTGATATGATTTTTTTTTTTTACATTAACCACTTGAACCCTAGCATCCCTTTTCTGAGGAGAACTTTAGCCAGAAAAAAGATCAGCAAAAGTTTATCTGAAACACAATTTTATACAATATAGAGGGGGTCCCTGCTTCAACTCTCTCTCAGCTTGGCCTGAAAACGTTGAAGACCCCTGCGTTAAACAGTATGTTGGTTTGTTTACTGTCGAATGAGAAAACAATGTTGCACTAAAGTAATTAAAAGGTCCCCGACCCCCAGTTTGGGAACCATTGAGAGTAGGATCACTACATTTGAGAAAACCTAAGTATGATTTTGATATTCACTGAAACAAGGCAGTTTTATGATGCTGAAAGCCTATTGTCTATGGTGGGAAGCCTTTTATAACCCCACCTTTTGTGTAAAATGCACTTTTTGGCCAGGAAATAAAACGTCCTGACAGAAAAGCTTTGATTCACTCAAGTGTGCCACCGATCTGGACTGGACAATAAAAAAATGCTATGACAGATCTGTAGAATAGGCTTAAAGGTAGGGTAAGTGATTTGCTTTGGTTAAAATAAGTGTTAAATAGCTCTATATTGTGATAGTACTCATTGCTATAGAGTGTTTGTTCAGTAACAGGAGTCTCCTTGTCTCTCCACCTCTTTATTAAACAGAAAATACATTTTCGTTTCAGTTCAATTTTATCCAACCAGGACAGAGAACTCAATCAGGATACAGATTAGGATACAGATTAAACAAGTGAAATGTGAAATGGAAGTGATGACACTAAGAAATGAGCAGACAAAATTGGAACTGGAACACTATACAAATTAAGCTAAAAAAATTGTACTTTCTCCTGATTGGCTGAGATTTTGACACCTACCGAAAAATGTATTTTCTGTTTATTAAAGAGCTGGAGAGACAGGGAGACATCTGTTACTGAAAAAACACTCTATAGCAATGATTACTATCAGAATATAGTATTTTAACCTTTTAACAAAATACTTTTAGTTTTAACCAAAAAATATCACTTACCCTACCTTTAAGATCAGAAACCCATGTTTTTGTTTTGGCGAGTAGTGAAACTAGTATATTGTTTATTTTTTACTACTAATATAGCTCTGGACCAGAGCTATATTATGGCAGCTACACAACCCAAGCTATAAACATTTGGACTGTATGACCCCTCTGCTTTGTCTCCTCCAGTGTATTTCTCAGTAATTACCACCTCACTGTTATATCCCTTACATAAAAAAGGTAATTGATAATTCACGTGATCAATAAAATGCAACAGTAATAGAGCAGGGCAATAACTCACCCGATCTTTCCTGCTGGTATGGGTCTTTATCCAGTTCCATCTTCTGAGCGGCTTTGATGTTCTCATAAGCCCTGTTGCAGGCTCCTAGTGAATGAAAATTACAACACAAATACCAAGTTATGAACTCTAAATGTATTATAGTAAGGCATCTCAAAAGGATAGTGATCACAGATAGTTTACATTTTGTCTGCTCAAAGAAATGAGCAGACAAAATGTAAACTGGCAAACAAAATGGGGGTACTCTCCTGATGAACATTTATTTTCTGTTTATTTGAGAGCAAGAAGAGACCCCTGTTATTTAGCAAACACTATAGAAATTACCATTTGAATAGAAAACTTACCTTTTTAACAAAAACAACAATATAACATTTTGCAATATTAGATGGTTAGTGTGCCATCTGTTATCTTTAACAGTGTCAAATCAACACTAATCTACAATGTAGGTATTTAGCAGACGCTTTTTATCCAGAGCGACTTGCAGTAAGCAAGGTAACGCATACATAGAAAATACCTCACGATCACAGGTAAGCAGCAGGTCATCCAATTGTTAAAATTACAAGCAATTTAAGGACATAAGTCCCCAAATTAACGTGATATCAGACTTACTTCTGACTAGGCTGGTGGTCCACTGGGGCTCTGAGTCGTGAATAGCCTGCATCACAGCCTGGGTCACCACCTCATTGTGAGCAGTACGGAAGCTGTGGAAAATCACACTTTTAAGATACCCCTCATTAAGCATAATATAATTTTTTTCCTAAAATGTTTATCCCACGATTTTGTAACCCCATTTTTTACACCCAGTGCCAATTGTCTATGTAATCCTGGGCACTACCTTCCCTCTGCCAACCTAGGGAGGCCAGGGCCGAGCTCATGCCTCCTTCAATGCATGAGAGCCAACTGACCTTCTTATCACCTGACAGGGGAGAGTTTCCCTGGTTGGACGTAGCGCGTGGAAGGAACACGTTATTCCAACCAGTTCCTTTCCCCTCCATCAGGCGCCCCTGGCCAGGGGGAGGCAGTATAGTGACCAGGATTACTGCATGTTTTTGTGAGGGTATCTACCCTAGGAGACACGGGGAGAACATGCAAACTCCACACAGAGAGGCCCTTTCGCCAACCCCACCTAGGGTATGGGCACTGATATTTTCAGCATAACATGATACAAAAGTGTTATGTTATTTCACAAACAGAGGCATTTCAGAGGTGGGGGGGGGGGGGGGGGGGGGGGTGGGAACATACCTGTCCTCCGGCTGGACCTGCCATCTCTCTCCGAGGCTTCTATAGATTTAACGGACGGTGGTCTGTAGGGACATTAATACAGTGGTGTCAGTCTAACTGTACTTTTCAGTTTTCAGATTTCACAATATTTGCCTATTTTTTACATAATATTTGGCCAATTTGGTATTAAAAGGTCTTAAATTCCTTAAATTGTAACTTTATAAATGTGCAGATACCCTGTATACTCTGTATGTTGGTGTGTTTACTGTTGAGTGAGAAAACAATGTTGCACATTAAGCTAATCATTTTAGATCGGCTATCGAGGTATTAAAAGGTCTTAAAAGTCCTTAAATTGTAACTTTATAAATGTGCAGGTACCCTGTATACAAATTTACTGTATGTTGGTTTCTTTACTGTCGAGTGAGAAAACAATGTTGCACTAAGGTAATCATCTGGGGACCCTCCAAATCATTTGGGGACCCCCAGTTTGGGAACCATTGCAAGTATGATCACTACACTTGAGTAAACATAAGTATGATTTTGATATTCGCTTAAACAAAGGCAGTTTCATGATGCTGAAAGCCTATTGTCTATGGTGGGAAGCCTCTCAGACCCCCACATTTTGTGTAAAATCCACTTTTTGGGAAGGAAATAAAATATGTCCACCAGACAGAGAATCTTTGATTCACTCAAGTGTGTTTATTCAAGTCCTGCATCACCCTGTTAGCGTATTTCTCAGTAATGACCACCTCACTGTTAATTATCCCTTACATAAAAAGCCAATTGATAATACACGTGATCAATCAAATGCAACAGTAATAGAGCAGGGCAATAACTCACCCGATCTGTCCTGCTGGTAAGGGTCTTCGTCTTTTTTATGTCCTCCGGTCCCGTCCAGCTCCATCTTTTCACTGCCTCCTAGTGAATGAAAATTACAACACAAATACCATGTTATGAACTCTAAGTGTATTATATTAAGACATCACATACATGCAGAGAGACAGTGTAGTGCCTCAGTAAAGTAGGATCACAGGTAAGCCAGGTCATCAAATTGTTAAAATCACAACCAATTTAAGGTCATATTACTACTCAGATTAACAGCCTGATATAAAACTTACTTTGGAGTTGGTGGAGGCTCAACTTTGGTGTCTGAAATCCTCTATTGTCTGGATCACAGCAGTTGTAACCTCCTCCTTATGAAGCGTTCGGAAGCTGAAGACAGACACACACACACACACACACGCACACGCACACGCACACGCACACACACACACACACACACACACAAACAGATGCATTTAAAAACCAAGACCAGACCAAGGTCAGTGGACAGTGGTGTCCAAGGCAATTATGTGCTGTGGAAGGCAGATAATGTTAATTATAATTGGATGCTTGGTCAAACATATCACTAATAATTTAGAAACAAATATAGTCTGGGAAAGCCAGACGATCAGAGATCTCTGCCTACTGACATGTCTGTGGTCATCTAAATTCAAAATGGTCACCATTATGTTAAATATAGGACTCAAGGCAGACTGTCTCACGATTATAAACATTTTGATATTGACCATTTGAGTACATACTGTACAGCTACCTTCACCAGTGGAATGCAAGTATGGATTAAAATTGTAAATACTAGTAGCCCACCAATTTGGAATGAGTAAAATTTTTCTCAAAATCTGCTGCCTTTTAAAATTGACATGTTTTGGGGGGTCTTTTTTGGATTGAGATGGTCCAGGGGCTGGGTCTGGCCCCCAGGCCCATGTAAAGACTACGCAATAAAGAGTGTATGATGGTACCAATAAATGGACTCAATTACGCCCCATCATAGGTGTGCGCTGGTGTCACACAAAAATAGTTGATCTACAAGTGATGCAACACATTGTGAGCTTGTAGACCAGCCATTTTTAATACAGGCACCTTGTGCAACAAAGTATAAACCAGGCTTTATGGTTCATTTGTATCTCTGAGTTAAATTGTGTATCAACGCGTTAATCTTTGTATACAGTCAAATAAATTATTATGACATGACATCACAGAAATGTAACAGATGCCTGTTAAGTTGCACTGACAAGACTATTCATTCATATTCACACTTGTAAATATACTCATAGTACTGAGTATATTCACTGCTGATGGTTTAACACAGCCACAATTGGCACAGTGTACAGTAGGCCACAATAATTTAGATTACATTAGTAAAGGTCAATTGTAATGGTATTTGCCTTATTTTCTCACTGTTTGCATTTGCCCAGATTATTACTATCTCTATTAATTACCTGTCTCTGCACCAAAAGGTAGACACAAACAAGAAATAGCATAAGAGATTGGATGACAGCTCATTTTGGTTAAAGGTAGGGTAAGTGATATTTTTGGGTTAAAACAAACAATTTGTAAGGTTAAAGTACTATATTGTGATAGTAATCATTGGTACTGTATAGCAGGGGTCTTCAACAGGGGGTCCTCAGAGTTACTACAGGGGGGCCAACACATGTTTGTGTGATAGGAACTTTTTTTTTTAACCTGTTGAAACCTAGAATTCCTTTTCTGAGGGGAACATTAGCCAAAAATAGCAGATCTACAAGCTTGTAGATCGGCATTTCGGTTTGGTTAACAGTTACTGAACAAAATCTCTATAGCAATGATTACTGTCACACAATATAGAGCTACTTAACACTGTTACTGAACAAACACTATAGCTACTATCACAATATAGAGCTATTTAACACTGTTACTGAACAAACACTCTATAGCAATGAGTACTATCACAATATAGAGCTATTTAACACTGTTACTGAACAAACACTCTATAGCAATGATTACTATCACAATATAGAGCTACTTAACACTGTTACTGAACAAACACTATAGCTACTATCACAATATAGAGCTATTTAACACTGTTACTGAACAAACACTCTATAGCAATGAGTACTATCACAATATAGAGCTATTTAACACTTATTTTAACCAAAGAAAATCACTTCCCCTATGCCTTTAATTAAGTAAAAATACACAGTAGATTATCAAAGTGGGGTCCAGGGAGGGACCACCAGAGGTTTCTGAGGGGGTTCCCTAGCTATATTAGTTAATATAGCATGAAAAAAACAGTTTAACCACCCTATTACATCAGCTATTTGAAAATAGCAGATCTACAAGCTCAGGTTGCAAATATTTTCAGAAGGGGGTCTGCAGCCAAATAGCCTCTATTTTGGATTTGGGGGTCCTTGACATGAAGGACCACTGCATTTTCATGAGAAAATATAAAAGCTGTGCATTACCTGTAATATTATCTCACTGCTCCAACCTCTGTGACTGTGCATGCCAAAAGTCTCCAAAAGTCTCCACAAATATATCAGCAGCTTGTAGAAACTTACTTTCTTGTCCAACAGTCACAGAGCCTGCATCCTGCATGAGAGTCACTGACTGCGCGCACTCAGAGTTCATTCAAGGTTCACTGCTGCTCCAATGAGTCAAGAGCCAATAGCTGCCTGCAACGTCATGGCACTTTAGCACACAGCCAATCGCATTTCGTTTTTTCAAACTGAAATTTGGCGGGCATGCACCCACAAAGCTAGCCTGGTAAACCCTCCCTCCGGAAATCTCTATTCTATTTGATTCCAGGAGTGAGTCTGGGCTGATCGCCCATTCTGCAATATTGGCTGCAGGCTGAGTTGGGCGGAAGTAATATCGTTGACTGACAACCCCTTCAGCCAATGATATTTTTTCCCCTTCAGCCAATCAGCAGTTCACCAGTCTAATGTGACGTCAACGGGACTTTTGAGACAGCCAAGCCCAAAATGGGTTGCCTTATTCGGGTACATGGGTGTCACTGCCCACCCCTACCGGTTCTCTAAATTTTTATTTTTAAATAGGCTTTGTCATGATTAATTGACCACATATATGAAGTTAAACAACTAAATTCTATCCAAACGATATCTTATAAGTAAATTCCGTGCCTCAAAATAGAAGTTAGAGAGCTTTTTGAAGTCAAAAAATCGCGGAGATTATAGCGGACAGAAAAAGATGGCTGCCGTTCGTGTTTTGGGCTCACTCGAACTCGCCACCTGATTGGCCAACTGTCGCTGTCAATCACAGAACGATGTGCGACGACGCTGATAGGCTCGGTTAGCTGGTAATTCCACTAGAAACCCCCACAATGGGCTATCAGGCCAGACTCACTCCTGGAATCAAATAGAATAGAGATTTCCGGAGGGAGGGTTTACCAGGCTACCACAAAGCAACAGACGTCTGCAATGCATTGTGGGACTTGTAGTTAATTTTGGAAGTGCTTTCCATTGACACGCTGTATGTGTCGTTTTTTTCAGAAACTACAACATGGCGTCTACATTCATTCACTGTTGATATGCAATATATTCAGTTAGTTTTGGCATTAAAATGTGTTTAAATCAGATTTCATTACAGCTGATCATTTGCTTATATAACCTGTCAATGAATATATGATGTCTGTTGTATGATGTCGTTTTTTTTAACTTATTTCAAGCATGATTATTTGTGTTAGGCATTGATGAATACAGTAAATTATGTTTAATATCTGGTTGCCATATATTGTTCCAATTTTTTAAGTATTTTACCCATATTTGCATATTTATTTAAAAGGATTTATTTATTTTTTTTCTGTGCCACTTTTCCCCAAAACAAGTGTATGTTGGGCTGATATATACACTGTAACAAGTTCTGTCACATCTATAATGTGAATTGTAGTTTTTTCATTACATTAATATATTCCGCATGTGTGTGCGTGTGCGTGCGTGCGTTTATCATTAAATGGGTGATAATTGCCCCCATTTCCATAGTCCCCCATAGATGTTTAACAATGACCATACCTGACAGCTGAGGTCAAGACCTTTGCATAGTTTAATCATGGAGTCTGGGTTCAAGACCCGAGGTCATTATTTCAAAGCAGTATGCTGCTAGTGCTGTATACTTTGTGCAACAAAATAACACCTTGTACAAGCGGCATGCACCTATTTTGTATGTTTGAAAAGCATCATACTGTGTACTCAACCACTGTATGTGTTTTGTTTACACACACTGTCTGTCTGTCTGTCTGTCTGTCTGTCTGTCTGTCTGTCTGTCTGTCTGTCTGTCTCGCCATTGCAGTCCCGAGTTTAGGCCTGCATTGGGGATTGTGTTCCATTACTCCCCCCACTAGAGGAATATAGGCCTATCCCTACTTGTCCTCTCAGTTTCTATCATTTCAGAATAGATACACTAGCCCTCCTATTTAGGATACAAAGCTAGTGTCCTCATGGAACTTATCAAGGAACTTTGATGTTCTTGCTAGAGGCCTTGATCACTTAGCATGGTCCTTACCAAGAGAGGGCCATAGACTCACTGATTATACACTGGTCTCGTTCACGTCCAAGATGATTAACTGAATGCTTACACTTACCTAATACCTACCATTAAATTCAAGAGAAACGCTGATAGAGTCCAATGTATGCCTTGATCAACATTCAGACTTCCCTAAATATAATGACAGCTTGCTGTCCCATAGCCAATTCAACTGCATACTTTCTGGGGGTCTTTAGTCTTTACCCAGAGATGTTCTGTTTTTATCCAGTTACCAGCAAAGCAGAATCATTTGCAATGCATACAGAAATAAGGACATGTACAAGCTTGCTGCCTCTGTGTTGTTTATGAAAGGTAAAAACAACAGATCTGCATGCTTAGCTTCCCTGGTAAGGATCCTTGGGCTCTGTGAGCCCCATCCCATTTTGACCCTACCTGTGAGACAGACTGTATCCACTTAAAGCTCTTGAGCTCGACCCATTGCATAACTTATACATCAGTTAAATATTTTACATAATATGAACCCAAGATAATTGTGACACACAAAGATATGCCATAGATGTAATCAGTACAGTACTAGTCCATACCCGGGGATGTGAGCACTGAAAGTATTTGCAGACTTTGGGTTATGCACTGCGTACACAGTATGCTTAGATCAACTAGGAGAGGAGGTTTCTCATTTGATCATGGCTGTGTGTAACAACTTGTCATTTACCTGACATTGAGTAGTCTTTACCATAACCTGACATTTCCAGACCAAAGGTCATATTTGGAACGCATATATGACACAAATAAGATGTAGCTGGAATCCTAGTATAATATACTATGTCCTCTGTAGGATACTGGGTCTATATTTGACTAGATATCATATGGCACATATCAACAAAACTCATTTGCATCAGCATTGGTCCGTATTCTGTAGAGAATCCAAGGAAATATACATTGTTATAAGTTAAGGATTCTGGACCTTTTCACTTAGTGATATGCTATGGATACTGTCAGTATTCTACACAAATTAATACGAATATCTTAATATTTTTGTATCAAAACATAATATGACAAGAATAACATATGTGTCATATGAAAAGGTTTTATATACCTCCCAAAGTCATATATTGAGTCAATATTTTATCAAATGTGGAGCCTACCGACAAAACTTCAAATATGTTCCAGAAATTATCCATATTCTCAAGATAATCAAGAAAATAGAAATCACCAGATTAAGATGTAACTGGTATTATTGGTATTTTGACATAATATATGTCCTCATGATGTATGTTGGGTTCACATTTGACCAGATACTCAGGATAAGTATCGGAAATGGTCCGTATTCTACAGAAAATCTAATGATATTTCTGGATAAATATTTTGGGATTTCACCTGGTAAAAATTACCAGATTCTGTCCATTTTCATGACCTATCAATATCAGGTAAAACTCTCACCCAAAACAGGCCCAATGGCAACATCTTTGGTATTATGTTATGACAAAGGGTGATGATATATGCTACAGATATTGCCATTATTCTACTCAAAATAGGGTATCAATATATTCCGGTATACTTAATTCTCTAGTGGCTCCAGAGTCAAGATATGACTTTAAGTGATATGAGCTTAACATAGACTGTATTTGTGACACATTCAGATATGCCATAGATTTGATCCGTATTCTAGAAAAAAAATTGTGCTCAGATATGTCCAGATAGGATATAAGGTGATATTTGGAACACACAGATGACACAAATAAGATGTAGCTGGTATCCTTATATAATATATGTCCTCATGAGGTATCTTGGGTTCATATTTGGCCAAATATGGCATATCAATAAACTCAGGATATGTATCAGAAATGTTCTGTATTCTACATAAAATCCAGTGACGTAGCCAATGAGATATTTTCGGATTCTGGCTCAATTTCCCCAGTATAAATCACCAGATTCTGTCAATTTTCATGACCTATCAATATCAGGTAAATATCTCACCCAAAACAGGCCCAATGGCAAAATCTTTGGTATTATGTTATATATGACAAAGGGTGATGATATATGCTACAGATATTGCCATTATTCTACTCAAAATAGGGTATCAATATATTCCGGTATACTTAATTCTCTAGTGGCTCCAGAGTCAAGATATGACTTTAAGTGATATGAGCTTAACATAGACTGTATTTGTGACACATTCAGATATGCCATAGATTTGATCCGTATTCTAGAAAAAAAAATTTGCTCAGATATGTCCAGATAGGATATAAGGTGATATTTGGAACACACAGATGACACAAATAAGATGTAGCTGGTATCCTTATATAATATATGTCCTCATGATGTATATTGGGTTCATATTTGACCAAATATGGCATATCAATAAACTCAGGATATGTATCAGAAATGTTCTGTATTCTACATAAAATCCAGTGACGTATCCAATGAGATATTTTCGGATTCAGGCCCTTTTTGCCCAGTATAAATCACCAGATTCTGTCCATTTTCATGACCTATCTATATCAGTTAAATATCTCACCCAAAACAGGTCCAATGGCAATATCTGTAGTAAATATGTTTTATATGACAAAAGATGATGATATATGCTACAGATATTGCCATTATTCTACTCGAAATAGGGTGTCATTATATTCCTATATACTGCGTTACGTCATATTCATACATTGTGTATGACAAGCAGATGAATATTTCATCCATATTTGTATGAATATGGCTTATGTCAACAAAACTTTCAATATGCATCGGAAATGGTCTGTATTCTTTAGTGGTTCCAGAGTAAAGATATGACTTTAAGTGATATATGAACTCAATATCTGACACATCCAGATATGCCATAGACTTAATCAGTATTCTAGAAGAATATTGTGAACAGATATATCCAGATATGATCTAAGGTCATTTACGGAACACATACATGACAAAATTAAAGTGTTGCTCATATCCTAGTACAATATATTATCTTCATGATGTATATTAGGTTAATATTTGCCCAGATATGTTGCATATCAACAAAACTCAGGATATGCATCAGAAATTTCCGTATTCTAGCGAGAATCAAAAAACTGATATTTGGGGATTCTGGCTCTTTTCGCCCAGTGGTGGCACCTTGTGGCCAGGGAGGATGATCCCCCCCGTTAGGTCCACGTGCTTACAGATGAAAAAGAGACTGTAAACAATAGTTTTCCACCCAAGAAATAGAGCATAGAAGAGCTCAGCCCAAACAGATTGCCAAATGGTTTTACCTCAGCATAATTCAGTGGTATGTTTCGTCTTTCATAGCCCAGCGATTTGGATAGATTTAAAACTGGCATTTCCATGTGGAGGAAAACGTTCTGTGCAAACTTGTTGGAACGCTGGAGAAAAACGCTGTGTTTGTGTGTGTGTGTGTGTGTGTGTGTGTGTGTGTGTGTGTGTGTGTGTGTGTGTGTGTGTGTGTGTGTGCGTGTGCGTGTGCGTGCGTGCGTGCGTGTGTGTGTGTGGTATGAAGAATTTGAGTAATAGATATTGTGAGGAGGACCATTTTCCTGGTTCTCACCAGAAATGTTTTAGTTATTATGGTTAATACAATTAGGAAGAAGTTAGTTATGCCTGATTTATACTTAGCTTCACATCAGTGACATGTACTGAAAATAGCCGATCTACAAGCTCACAAGTACAATGATACAAACATTTGAGAGCGTGCGTGCGTGTATGTGTTCTTGTGTGCAGTACACCCATGCAGAGGCAGTACGTGCTTGTGTGTTGGATGGTCAGACAGGCCCCATTTTGACAGCAGCTCAGCTCTTGCGGCCACTGCCCAGCCTCCAGAAGCCCTCAGTCGGTTAATGAAAAAGAGAGTGGACTTGTTGCAAGTCGGCGATGCAGAAAAGAGATTAACTTGGTCCGGGGCACCGGCACCGGCCCGACACAGAGTGGCAGCATCGCCGGCGGTGGGCGCGTGGAACAAGAAAGAGGAAGGCAGATGAGGAAGGAATTGAGGGTTGGGGGGGGGGGGTAGGTAGTTTGATGGCTGCGAGGTTGAGGTTGTGAATTCCTGTCAGTGTGTAAATATTAAGGCCCGCGCCTTTGGCTCTCAACTCTCCCTTAGCATCGCCGCATCATTGAGGACGTTAATGTTACAAGCCTCCGGACATGTGTACGCATTAACAATTTCCAGCACTGCCGCTGACTGACAGGTTTGACGGTTGCTTTATTTTCCGCTTCCCGTGGCCATACACAGTCAAATCCTCAGTGTTAGCTAACCACATGAACCTTACAGTATACCGTCCCTATTCAAGGGCAGATATTATAGATATAAAATAGAACTTAGCAAAAATAGCCAATCTGTTGTACAAGCTCTCAGCGCTGGGGTTACGTTGGGGTGTTGTGAGCTTGTAGATTGGCTAATTTCAGTGAAGGGATTTTTTGTAGAGGGAAAAAAGTACTTATATACTGGTCAACTGGTCAACCGAAGTATATGGTATACAACGACGCGTAACCACTTAACCACTTAAACCCTCTAGACTTAGTAAACTGGACCTGAGTTGGCACTGTACTTGGACCGCTTCCTTCCGTCTAGGCCTACGCTCTACACCAAAAATAGCCGATCTACAAGCTCACAACGTATGGCGTTGCGACACACGTTGTCAGCTTTTCTTTGGGCTAATATCCCTCCAGAATTTGGATGCTTAGGTTCAAGTGGTTAAGGTTTAAGTGGTTAAATCAACTCTGAGGGGAAAATGAGTGACAACGCTCCAGACTCGGTACACAGTGCACACAGTGCACAGTGGTGCACTATGTAGGGGGCCTGCGTTTGTTCACAGGACTGACTGGGTTAGCAGGAGGACTGAGACGTGCTTTTGACAGGTAAACAGCAGGTGTGAGTAAAAAAGGGAAACGCCTGTTTCTGCACAAAGTGGGTTGTGTCACTCAAAAGTGTTATCGATGCCTGGGGCTACTTTTTTTTTTTTGTACAAATAAATCTCTGCACCGTTAGTATACTGGTGGAATTTAAATGTGCTTGATGTGTGTGTGTGTGTGTGTGTGTGTGTGTGTGTGTGTGTGTGTGTGTGTGTGTGTGTGTGTGTGTGTGTTTGGCGAATTCCGAAAATTTTGTGTCCTACAATATCCTACCTGACCTGGCGGAGACCTCTGCTTCGAGGAGCACTTCTTCTAGTTTTATTTGAGTTCACATATTAAGATCACGCATTAAGATCAAAGCAGGTTGCTCTTAATACCAGGATTGTGGTATTAAGTTGATTCAAGAAGTCTTGTAGAAAGGATTAGTTATTTAAACTCACTTCCATTTTAGTGAATACATAGCTCCTTAACTTGCACAGCAATAACGAGCATTGCAAAGTATTATTTGCTAAGTGTGGGCTAAGAGCTGAGTGAGCATTTTACCATCTTTACTTTGTTCTGCAGTCGAGTGCTCTCTAAGGCAGAGAAAGTTTGCTTTCAAACAGTTAAGTTCATGGCTGGTGTTTAGGCTAAATGTGGGTCACCAGAAGGCTGGATATACAGTCTTGCTGAGCCAGCTTAATTGCTTTGTATCTCTTACTGTAAGGTCTGTAGGGTAACAGAAGAGAGATTTGCTGTACTTTACATTAAATGAATTTAAAAGAAAATGTGGTTGCACTTAATTGCACAACACATAAGGGATCCAGACGATGATTAAACATTTGTTGTGTCACACCTGTCGTAAATCTTCCAGGGACATGAGAAACACCGAACATATGCATCTTATTAACGTGCTCTCTAGCCCAAACCTTTTCATCTTTTGGGAAATCTAGCTAGCTACAGTATGCCACTACCCACAAAAAAATATTGGTTCTTTAGCATTTCTTCAGGGGTTCTTTTGTTTGGGTGAGGTGCTATAGCATCGCTGCCATACAAAGAACCTGTATGGTTCTTTAGACAATATCTACTGGTTATTCAGCTTAGTTTAGGGACTCTATTGGCTCTATAGCAACATTTCACAAATATGCACCTTTAAGATGGGTGCTAGTACCAAAAGAGGTTCCCCTATGATTACGTGCCAAAGAACCACTTTTAGTGTGTGGTTTAGCATCGTTTGTTTTCATAGTTTTGTTTTTTGTTTTTGCCTCAATAGCATCAACTGGTTAAAGCGAAGTTAAACCCCAAATAATTTCTCACCTTAAAGGTTTCATGACATTCATTCAAAATTACACCCCAAAGAACTTTGAGCATTCAGTGGATCTTTTGTGGTCTGGGGTTTTCTGAATAATTAGGCTAAAAAAGGTGCTGGGATTGGCCCCTGGACTTGATGTCACAGTCCATTAATCCCGCCCCCTCTCCTCCCCGTCCCTCCCCTATCCTTCTCCTTTGGGGGGGGGGGGGGGAGCAGAGGCGATGATTGACAGGCAAAATCCCTCAACAGCGACACCCGCAGGCAAATAGTTTTTCTTTCATTGCAGCTGACAAGCCCTCAGAATTCACACAGAGAAAAAAACCTGCCATGGCTCACTGGAGTGGATTTTTCAGTTAAAACCTTTTAATACACGTTTGAAGGACCATGATAAAGACTTTTAATGTTTTGTAAATCTGAATGTCATGAAACCTTCAACCAGTTTCTCCAAACAAGGAATAATTATGTCCAAATGACCTAGTAAGCAATAATTTAATCCTCCTTATCTCCAACGAATAAGAATTAATTTGCAGGCAAATATTACATGATGAATAATTAAATAACTCATCTCACAAGCCAAATTAATCATGAGGATTGATAGTGTGGATGGAACCTGTGATTAGAGTAGTATATTACTTGAGTCACTGGTGGCGCCCTCCACATTCAAAGGGGCAATTCCAAATCAGCGATGACATGATCTGACTGTCCCCAGTCACATACAAGTTATATAAACAAGCAGGGGATGTCAGTACGGCAGTGGGCCGAGTTATGATTGCACAGTCACTCAGCCTGTTAATTAAATCAGTTAACAGACTATGACAGTGTCTGAAACACTTTGCATCACACCAAATGAGTCATGAGTCATTCCTTCTTGATTCCAGACAATATAAAATAGGGCAGGTTCTTTTCACAGTAACCATGTTTCCATTACATGCAAATCTTTCAAATATCACAACAATACGTTTTATAACCTCAGCAGAAGCTAATCAAAATACATAGCTAATTAGAACAAACATTTAATGCTGACCACCTGAAAGCAAAGGAGATATAGCAGATAGTTCTTCAAGAAGTAATTATATTTGGGCAAATTATAACGCCTTCAATTCAACAAATGCTGGTGAAAATTAATTCAAACTAAAGAAGAGGACAAGGATTGATACAAATTTGGGGTCGTAGTTAACTCTCTCAGTGCCAAGCCCAGAGTTATCCCGAGTTTTAGGGTTATACCCTCAGTGCCAGAGCGAGAAATCCCGAGTAAAAAAAAAAAAAAAAAAAAAAAAGTATTTTTTTTAAAAGTGTTCAGAACCCAAGATATCATTATCTGAAGATTTGCAGCTCCATCCACTCTTTGTTTAACCTATAACTGAAAAAGGCTGTATCTCGCTTCCTAAGCACTTTTTTTTTACTTTTACTTTTAAAAGTTGGCACAGTTCGCAATAATTTTTTTATTTCATTGGCACTGAAAGATAACAAACCCAAATCCCAAACAAAATTGCATTGTTGTTATAACGACACTTTTGCAGAGTGAAATGTTGCGGGGGAGACAGTAATGTACTCCACACAGTAACATGTTAATGTATCCATTTGTTAATGTATCCACTCAAGTGACAACCACAGTTCACTGCCGTGTCTGAACTATTCATAATTTTTATTTGATAAGAAACTGTAATACACATGTAACTCATGTAATTTCTTTAGCACCAAAATTATCCACCCCATGAAAACTTGGTGTTTACATTTTGGGTAAAAAAAAGAAAACCAAAAAAGGAAGTGTGGATACGTGACTTGTGAGGCCTGCCTAATGTTTAGGATCACTGGTGCAGAACAATAATACCATTCAGACCAATTCCCTCACATCATAAATACATACAGTAAAGTACTGTAGCCTTGGGAACCAACGGTTCCCGAGCCATGTGACCCATAGTTCAGGATATCTCCTGTTTCTGTAGCGTGAGGCGGCTTGATGTACAAGTACATCCCCCAGCCATGATGTACAAGTACTGTACACCCCCTGGACATGACGCTAGTACGTTGCAGGGACTTACAGTACCTCCAATCCACCCTTTGATGCCAAGCAGTGAAGCATTGGGTCCCATTTTAATACTCTTTGGTGTGACCCGGCCAGGGAATTGAACCCCAACCTCCCAGGGAGGACACTCTAGCCACAAGGCCACTGAGCTACAATATAAAAGGGGTATTTATTTGTCCAAGCCTGTCCAAGGTAAATTACTCATTAGATACTCTCCTCACAAGGCTAAATGGCCCAGACATTCTCTCTCTGAATGCCGAAGCAGGTCCTTGTCACCATCCACTCCAAGGCTTTACAGTATCTGTGCTCTTTCAAGGACTGCCAGTGGAGTGGCTGTGACTAAGCCAGTGTCTTATGCAAGTCCTTGAGGAAACGAGTGTATCACAGCTCCCTGTGTGGTGGTACAGCACTCTCTGCCACCGCGACAGTCTCAGCTCTGTTTAGACCAAGCGTCACGCGTGCTTTGGTCTCTTGATCCCACAAGCACCCCTTGAGATCAGACTCATGGATTGAGTAGTTGGCCTCCTAGGTGGCTGCCCTTTATCGCAATGTTTTAGGTCAGCAGAGGAAACCCATTACACTTCTCCCCTCCCAACGTTTTTAGACCGGTGCAGAGCCCCACCAAATTGAAGGGAGTTCCCTAATGACCCAGCAAACCAGCGCACCAGGGACCATGCAGACCTCCATCAGTGGGACTCCAGCAGGGAGTTCATCATGCTTGTTCCCCAGGTGTCTGCTCTGTGTGTGTCTCCGTAGGTGTGTGCGTACATCCATGCAATGTTTGTGTGCGCATGCCTTTCTAAACAACTCCTGGCACACAGAGTATAAGCCTGTCACTGTGGAATAGAGGCTGAACCAATTTCGCTTAATCGTGGAAAATACTTTCGTTTAGCAACCCTGCACACTCATCAAAATCTATTTTGCATGAACTGGGCATGCCGCACTCTACCTTAGCTAAATAATGGAACGCAGAAATCTTTGGCGTTTTGATGTACAGTACAACAGCTGCTGTACAGTAGCCAAGCTTGAGCATGAGAAGGGGGGTAAAAAAAAAAGTGATTAAAAACATGATCTCGATTTGACACCGACCTACAGCGGTGAGGAGGCCAGCCATAAGTTGCAGTGTGTGCAGTTATTTTCGAAACCTGTAATAGTAAAACCCTCATAAGAAAAAGCTCTCAACAAACGAGGTGGTTTCAACGGGTAATGAACTTGTCAGCTTTGAGGCTTTGGTGTTTGCGGGCTTTGTCGTTTCTGTTATTATTCAATTCAGCACCTCGGTCGCTCTCTTCTCCCCCGAATGATTTCTCAAATGTTGCACTCGGCCGCTTGTTTTGCACCAGGAACACATTTTCTAGCTTCTCCCCTTGGACCTCAGGTATTGAATTGCCTCTCATTCAAAACAAATAATCTTCTCCCATAATGCCTTTGCGTTGTATTCCCCACAAATGTTAAGCAGCCAAAATGCCTTTATAGCGAGGGGGATTTACTTCTTTTTCAACAGCCCATCAATAGTGTTAAGCCCAATTTATACTCTATCGTACGACTGTGTCTTGTGCCGCATACAGTATAGCCAATCTGCAAGCTCACAACGTGTCACATCCACGGCACGTTGTGAGCTTGTAGATCTGCTATTTTCGGCACGCGACACCGTTGTGCGACAACATTTAAATTAAGCATTAGGGCCAGCCAGGTGAACGTGCTGAGACCTGACTGCACAAGAAGGTGAGATTACTGTGAGGTACCGTTTCACATCAGTCTGCAGCGATGGGAAGCAGCCTACTCAGATTTATTTTTACTTATAAAAGTAGCAATGCTGCAATGTACACAATCATCATTATCATCATTAACATCATCAACATCAATAATGTATACTTACAGTACCAAACGATGTCCGCAGTATGCAGAACGGACCATTTCACAATCATATTGTTGGATTGTAATTTGTAATGTGTTTATCACTTTAAAGTTGCAGCTAGTAGTATAGGTGGGGCTGATATTGATTACTTTATGTGCTGCTGCGTAGCTTAACCTATAATAGTACAGAATCATGTATCAGTTAATGTACTGTGTGTTAATAATTTAAATCTGCAGAATAACCAGGAACTAAAGTTGTCCAATAATTGTCAAATAAAAATTGGGGTTAAAGGTGTTCAGGTAGCATAAATTAGCCTACAGTGGGAGGAGCATGTACTGTAGATTACCACGGTTGTTTTGAAGTACCAAGATGAATGCACATGAAGTTATAAAGGAGTAATAATGCCCACAAACATGGTCAATAAAAGGTATCAATAGTGCAATTATTGAGATACTCAACGCTATGCTTATTGTCTGTTAAATCGTTTGCCATGCACTCTTTATGTTTTCAAGAACTATAAAAATCATGGAACGTTACTGCAGCTGGTACCATATGTTTCGCTTGCCTGGTCTGACTTTGGTTTGCATTGACCGAATTGGAATTTGCAGTCATTTTGAATGATACACAAAGGGGAGGGAGTGCCCCCCGAGCAATAAAATCCCTAACATAGACATTTTCATATCAATAACACCCTCTTATGTATGATGAATCCCATGCATAACCTGCAGATAGGGTGTTCTGCAGCCTGGCCTGACAAGAAAATCATTTCTCCGTAACGGATGGGTCACTGTTTCCACACCGCACTCCCGTACCCTCGGGTGACGCATGGAACGCGCCACGCAGCCCGTGATGGATAAGGTTGCACGCACGCTTTTGTGTTCTCTTTCCAATAAAGCCCTTTTCGATGACTGTCAGGGATTCGCATCGAGCAACTTTGCAAGCGACTCTGTGTCTGCATGTCGGGGATCGGAGAGAACAGTGCAGACAATTTATGCTGTGTAATGACGGAGACCACCCCCTTAGGGGAATAGGGTGGAGCGTGGGGGGGCATTCACAAGCCGCTAATATTGTTTTGATGGCCCCTCTACCTCGCTCTTCCTTTCTTCTTACCCTCACTCCATCCCTGCCATGTGCACTGTAAAATACTGAGAGAGTGAGAGTTACCCTTAACTTGCACCCTTAATGCATTGGTTCTCAAAGTGGGGTACGGGGACCCCCAGGGGTCCTTGGGGGGTTCCAGGGGGTCTCCATCAAATAGCATCACAATCATCTCTAGCCATTTATATGTTGGCTATTCAAACAATCTATTCAGATCTACGAGCTCAAAGCTTGTTCATCTGCTATTTTGAAAAATATTTGACACAAATCTTCTCTTCTAGGGGTCCCTGGCACAAAACACGCAACTCATGTCACTTCTCAATCATAAATATTTCAAATCAAACACCTTGTGAAATTGTCTCTTTTTTCTCCTCTGATCAAATGGTTATCTATTGACTGTAGTTATTTATCAAATGACTGTAGCAAGGAAAGGTCGATGTTGTGTTGCTGTGATTGCTAAAGTCATATTGTAGAATGTTGTACTTAGAGAAATGTTATATCGCCACAGTTTCATGGGAAATTGCAATAAAATGGAATGGAATTTTGTCCAATGAGGCGGCATGACTTTGGACTGTGTGTAATTATCGAGATTGTCCCAGTATATGGCTTGGTGACTTCAGTACAGTAGGCTTTCTCAAACTAATGCATTAGGACTGTCGTAACTGATGAAGTGACTTGAATTCTTGGAATGGGGCTGCAAAAGTTACAGGTCAGTTTAGGATAGGAGACCACTTAAGGATCCAGAGTGGGACTTTCAAAGTGGAAAGATGTTACAATATGTTACTGAAGCCAGCCTGAGTTATGTGCTTTACGGAGCCATGCATTTATGTGAATTAGACATAAATCTAATGAGTGTATCCTGAGAGATGAAGACGCTATAATGGAGCCTCGCCATCGCATATTTTCAAGGACAGATGATTGGTTGACAATGTGTGGGCGCATTTAATAAGGGGAAAACAAATAAAAGATCTGAATCATTTTCCATACAGCATTGCCTTAGACCTTCATCAGCGACTGTGTAATGAAACACACACTTAATGGGTTTGTTTAAAGTGGTCTAATGGTGTTCTTGGTCGGGGTCCAAAGATATTCAGGAAAGCAATACAAGAATAATTTAGACATTTAACGTTGGACTGTACATATTTTTGTCAAGGGCACTGATCTCATTAGCATTATTCCCATATGCCGTTGAGCGGCATGTCTTTGGAGGTACAGCTTTGTTTCCCAAAGACTTGCTTCTTTGATTGTGATTCCACTGGGCTCGGTGGTGCGGGGGGAAGTTGGCGCTATGAACAAAGATCAGTGATGAGACTCGATGCACCTGTCAGAGTTGACCAGATCAGGTAATGAGGAAAGTCCCTCAGGATGCTAACAAAGCCATTAAGCACTCATGTGTGAAACTGCTAGGAAGCCTGGCATGTTAAACCGTGGCAGAGCAAATTAAAATTCACTGCACATGACACTGAAATGTAAATATCCTGCCTTTGCGACGATGAGCTGGCCTCCTTCACCGTGCTCTAATCGGCTTTGAAAAGACGGTGCAAAGTGCTTAGGAATAATGCTTGTGTGTTGTGATAAAACAGCTGGCTTTTATTATAAACCTACAACAGTCAAGCCATGTTTGAAAAGGAACTAAAATATAAGCTTTGCACTTATTGTTCCCCATGCAGAGAATAAATGGTTCTCATTCTGGATGCAAGGTTGTTCTCGTACGATGTCGCTGTGTTATGCATTACCATCACCAAGAATACTCAGACAAATTCAGCAAATGATGTCTGTTCACAGTTTATTATAGCACATTGCTTTTGTAATTGTGATCAGGATGAGCTTAAAACTGCTTGTATGTGATCTAAAGTCACAGACAACTTCAAACCATGGCAGATTCACACAGGAAGCCTGCTTATTGTGACCGACAGAGCCTCCCTGCACAGTGACATAAGTCACCATGAAGATTGTGTTTTCAATAACAAAGGTCTGCTCTGAACAACTACACAGTATCACATTAAGCTTTGACAGCATTCAACAAGAACATGTGATGCTGGCTTCCAATCAGATAAATGTAACTAAAATTTGCAAACTACTTGACTCAGTCTCTTTTAAATGAGACTACTTTTTTATCATGCCGGCTTTTAAAAAGGTTTTAGAGCGCTATCTACATTGCTTTTCTTACGCTCCCGTCACACGAATGTAGAATTTGATTCAATAGGCCATCATTTAATGTCCACTGGCCAAAGGGCCCTTCATATTCATAGGAGCAGCTCTTTGGTGCTGATACCGGTGACGTTCATACCCCTCTACATGCCTTGAAGCAATAATCTCCCTCTTCTCACCACCAGAATGTTAGAAAATGGGGAGGGGGGAAAAATGAGCGCCTTGGGCCTCAATTCAGATGTGTTAAGATTGGTCGTGTTCCAGAAGGCTGTGAAGGCTCTCTCTCAGACACAGTGAAGTTAATTTCCATCTGAGTGCCTCTCCCGTCCCAGAAACTAGCCAGAGGGGTCCCGAATGATCTGCCCCGCACCTCCCCCCTCATTTGTCTACATTAACTTTGCATGTGTGCGGTCCCTTCCGCAATAACTGGGCCAGATTTATATTTAGCCCTGCCCGCAATAACATTGAGAAACAGGGTGACCCCTGTCTTTGTACACCCGTGTCAACCTCGGTGCGTTAAGGCACGCTCCTCCATTTCTGTGCTCTTTGGTAGACCTGGCTCCTTCGTAATGATCAGTTTTGATATAATTAATGTTTATATAATTCTTTGGCCTCATTGAGTTACACCCTATACTTGGTTTTCCTGTGTTGCACTCAATATAGCCCCCCACCACCCTTGTGTTTATTGCCTCTTACAAAAGCGAGACAAGAGATCATAAAAATAAACTAAGTTCCTCTTTTTTATTGCCCCTCTGGCAAAAGGACGCTAATTTCGGTGGGAGGGGGAGGATAATAGCACTGTCAAAGAGGTTTACACATGACTGAACTCAAACTGTTGTTCTAATTTCGTTTGGCATTAAAGCGACCCAGCAGATGTCAGAACTGCGTGATAATAAGGTGGCCTAAAATAAACAATACCGGTCCGTCTTTGTGTAGACTTTGAAGCAGCCTCCCGGCGGTAAACACACGCCTCGATATTAATTGCATCTTCACTCATAAAATCAATGTCAATTACATCCCACCAAGGCTTTGTGACCCGCAGTAGTTATCTATTATAGTGATCTCTGTTTTAAAGCCTATCTAGTACAGGAGTTCTCCTAGCCCACAGGATGAGTCAATTGGCGTGCAACAGGTTTTTGACACCAAAATTAAAAGGGTGCCCTTAATGAAAACGAAGCCCTTGAGCCAGCGATTGACCTATCATATAGAATATATGCACATAAAACTGTGTGGTTCAGCCCTGAGGCAGGGAGCTATTACCCTCCATGCCTTCACCTCACACTGTGCTCTTAAATGCTGCCGTTCCACTGACACTGGCCACCGTTCACTGGCTATTTATGTCACATAATGAAAGAATCAGAGCAACTGTTTGCTGAAGGTGACCACACTCCTCCAGTCTATTGGACTTTTTACTCATTCATATTTAGGCCAGTGCCATGTGTGTCATTGCTTGTCAGGTTGTTGTCTCCGCCAGGCCGAAAGGCATGGCGAGAGAGTATGTTTTACCCCCTGTCCGTCCGTCCGTCCGTGTGTCCTGTCCGTGTGTTAGCAGCTAATCTCCGGCACCGTTGGCCCGCTCGCTGCCAAACTGTGCACACACACTCCCTGGATGCCAATTCAGAACCTCTGCCCCAAATTTTACACATGGGCCTGTTATAGCGCCACCAGGAGGCCGATTTGTGCACAACCCATTTTTTTTACATTACTCCTACAGATTTTATCCAAACGTCATGCAAATTGGTACACAGTATCTCTATAGTCATGTAATCAACACGGATCTGTCCGATTTCCCATATTCCATCCTGATTGGCTAAGGTTGGCTTCCAAAGTTTGCAGGATTGGTCCATTTTGAACAAAATGCAGCTTGCAATTTCCGTGAAATTTCACACGCACATTCCCATTAGGCCGAGGAAGAAATGCCACCCATTTCACATTGGCCTGTTATAGCGCCACCAGCAGGTCTAATTTAGCAAAACAATTTTTTCTCACAAAATGCCTCAAATCATGAATGCAGTGTCCGATTGCCGTGAAAGGCCTAAGAAGAAAGGGCACCCTTTTCACATTGGCCTATTATAGCGCCACCAGTAGGCCACAATAACGTACCTGACCTGGTGGAGACCTTCTAGTTTATTTTGTTTCACTTTCCTTTCTGTTGTTATCTCCTCCAGGCTGAAGGCTAGATAATGTTTTCACCCCTGTGTGTGTGTGTGTGTGTGTGTGTGTGTGTGTGTGTGTGTGTGTGTGTGTGTGTGTGTGTGTGTGTGTGTGTGTGTGTGTTTTTGTGTGTGTGTGTGTGTGTGTGTGTGTGTGTGTGTGTGTGTGTGTGTGTGCGTGTGCGTGTGCGTGCGTGAGTCCGGAGCTTATTTTGCAAACTGCCGGAGAGATCATTGCCAAACTTTTCATACACGCAAAGGAAGACATTCAAACCAAACTTTGCAAATCAGCCTCATGGTGGTGTTATACCAGCCCGCTATATGTTTTGGCCTATAACTGTTGAACCATAGGACATGTTCATTCTTTCCAAGGGAAAGTGTAAGATTTTAGTTGTTTGTGCCGGTGAGGTAGGAAAACCTAGGGGGGCTTATGTGAGAACCTCACCGTTTACATTACATATACTTTGATTTGTTTAATATTAAAAGCAAAAAACGAACAAAAACAAAAAACCCTGCAGTGTATTAGGTACCAATGATCTCAGGAGTCAACCCCGAGTTGAAACCCACCCCAAGTTGTTGTTGTAGAAAAGCTATTTCCCCCATGTTACCTTTGTCTGCTATTTTTTTGTTTCCTCACTTTCAATTTCACGTGTTTATCCTGTATCCTGATTGGATGAAACTTGTATCCCGACCTGAAACTTAATTTTCTGTGCACAAAGAGCTGGAGAGATGGGGAGACCCCTGTTACTGTTTAGGATGACACAATTATGGCGTAAGCTCCCGGCTTCCCCTTTCCATTCATTTTGTCTAGGATTTTACAGTAAATTATTCTGGATATTTTCATTGTGTGACTTGCTTAGTGACTCGAAAACACGCAATAGATTATTCATTGAGAAATCTATTGGTCTTTGAACTTGATATCCTTTCCTTGGCCCTATCCATCTGGATAAACTTCCATTCGAGTTCCAATTCCCTGCAGGCTTCGATCCCGACTCACTTTAGGTTCTGACTTCACAGGCGGTTCTGCTGGGGCCATTTCTTTTACATACTGATAAGAGTCCTGAACAGTTACAGTTACCTCTATAGCAATGATTACTAGATATATATATTTAAAATAAAATAAGGTCTGCACACTGGCATAAATAAGCTGCAATTTCTATTGTATAGAGATATTTAACACTTATTGTATCAAACAGATATCTATACACTCCCCTTTAAAGATCCCTTAATTTTCTCCGCCAGGCCGAAAGGCATGGCGAGAGAGTATGTTTTGCCCCCTGTCCGTCCGTGTGTGTGTGTGTGTGTCTGTGAGTCCGTCCGTCATTCTGTCTGTGTACAGCTAATCTCCGTTTTGAACAAAATGCCTCAAATCATGAACACAGCATGCAATTTCCGTGGAATTTTGCACACACGTTCTTCACACACAAATTTTTCAAAATAGGCCGATTCGTGTTTTTACCTATAACTGCACCGATCTGTGTAAAACTCTGTATGCACACTCTCGAGAGGCCAAGGAAAAACCTTTGCCCTGCATTTTTCACATTTGCCTTTTATAGCGCCACCAGGAGGCCGACTTATGTAAAACACATTTTTCGATATTAAGCCTAAAGATGTTATCCAAATTTCATGCAAATCGGTACACATTATCTCTATAGTCAAGTGATCAAGATGGTTCCGTCCAATTTTTCATATTCCATCCTGATTGGCGAATTCCCATTGCTGGCCCACAATAAACCTGACCTGGCTGGTTATTTAATGTATCTTTCATGTCCCTCATATATTATATTTCTTTGTTCAATCACACAATTTCTGCATTGGCCTTTGTTAACAGATATGTCACTGATGGGGCGTTATAGAATTTGACAATCTCTAGGAACCAATTTGTGTTTTTTATCCAATTTGCTGAGACCCATGAAACCGCTTTGTGGTTTGTCTAATTTGCACATTTCACTCCCAGATCCTTTCTAGGGGTTGTTTGTGAAATCAGTGCTAAATAAATGGATATGCAATTATTGTGTAAGAGGCTGCATGCTTCATGTCAAATTATGTCTTTCTTTTTGTCAATGTTTGCTCATTTAACTTCAGGATGCATTTTGAATTTGACTGAAATCTCATTAGAAGCTGATATGGGTCACGAAAGGATCTGAGAGCTTTTTAAATAGACAATAATTTGACCTTCTATTTTTGAAGAAATTTAAAATGTATTTTTTGTTGTTATTGTTACCTTATTTTCTTTCTTTTCAATTGTCATTTTATGAAGTCGTTTAGACTGGGCACATAAGCTAAAATCCAATCATAATGTTTGATGGAGTAGGCGGATGAAAGATTCCCTTGCGGGTGGCGATATAAAATTAAGCCTCCATGCATTATTGAACTGACATAATGAAGCCTACTGTACCACAATTTCTTGACAATTCATACAGAAATGTAGATGAAGTACCCAAGGGTTTTTACATTGTTTGGCTGTGAAAACAGCAAAGAAACAATAAATCTGTCTCCAAACAGATGCATATACAGTAGATGCACAGTTCCATTAATGTTATTGAAAGTCTACATGCAAACTGCCTTTTTACAATCTCATAGTTCAGGCTTTTACAGTGTAAGAGCACTACCAAATATGAGTATGCACAGTTATTGTTCTCCTGAGAATCCTCCTTTCATGTTGCATTTGATGCTCACAGTATTGTGCAGTAACGCTTCATAAATCAGATGACATATTTCTTACAGTCCTCCCAAGTCCCAACATTAATTGTACAGTCATTTCCACGGTGCAATAATGACTGAGAGCTGGTGTGAGTTAAAGAAGCAAACTAAACATTATAGGGCATAGCAGTGGCGGCCATTTTCTGGTTCCACTTCAAAATAGTCAATGCATTTTTCCCATTGACATTTCCAAAAATATTTATATCAATTATTTTAAGCATAGAATCAAGCCATCCAGGGTCCTGGTGAATCATGACCATAAAACGTTTGATACTGTGTTTTTATTTTATTTTATATTTAATTATATGATATACTATATTTAATAAATACCCTTTGTTTTGCTGTTTTCAAAAAAGTTTTTTCACAGAATCAAACATTTTATGGTCATGATTCACCAGGACCCTGGATGGCTTGATTCTAGGCTTAAAATAATTGATATAGATATTTTTGGAAATGTCAATGGGAAAAATGCATTGACTATTTTGAAGTGGAACCAGAAAATGACCGCCACTGCTATGCCCTATACTGTGTAACACTAATTTTAGTTCAGTCAGACAACTCTTAGATTGGATTAGAATATATATTTATTAGCAAGCTTGAGCATGGAATAGAAAGCATGAGGAAGCATGGTTTGGCGTCAGGCCTCTGAATCCATTCATTCCCTGTAAGGATAACATTTTAATGAATGTTACATGCCAAATAGCATTTACAGGGAATGAATTAAACCCCCATGGGGATCTAGAAACAGAGCCTACAGGTGGATGCCGGGGAGGCGGGTGGGATGACTTTCATGGACAGCAGCAGGTAAGCAGCGAGCAGCGGTAGCAGATCTCAGCAAGCAGCAGCAGCAGCAGCAGTAACGACGCACGTCGGCTCAGCAAGACAGGGCAGCCAGAGTGAGCAGGTAACAGCACAGTACCTATAACCACCCGATCAGGAGGAAAGAGCATGTGACCTAGTCACCTGATCGGTTGCCCCAATCCCTTGAGTTGCCTGGCCTGAACTAGCTCCATAAACTGCGCCTCATTAGTCTTTTTGTCAACACCCCTTGTAGCGCCGTTGTTGTCATTACATCTATAGACCAGGTCAGAATGCTTGAATGTTTGTAAACAAACAGGTGTTTCCGGGTAGAATGTCTATGGACGTTTTCACTATATAAAACTAGAAAAAGGTTCTCCTCGGAGCACAGGTCTCCGCCAGGCCAGTAGTAGAAGTCAATCTTAGCCAATCAGGATGAAATATGAAAAATCGGACAGGTCTATCTTGATGAAATGACTAGATAATGTGTACCGATTTGCGTGATGTTTGGACAAAATCTGTAGGAGTAATAGCAAAAAGATGTTTTGCAAAAATTGGCCTCCTTGTGGTGCTATAACAGGCCAATGTGAAAATGGTGGCATTTCTTCCTTGGCCTAGTGGGAATGTGAGTGCAAAGTCTCACGGCAATCGGACACTGTGTTCATGATTTTGAAGCATTTTGTTCAAGACGGACTTCTCCTGCAAACTTTGGAAGATAATCTTAGATAGATAAATTGGACTGATCCGTCTTGATCACATGACTATATAGATAATGTGTACCGATGTGCATGATGTAGGTGTAATATAAACAATATGCCTCCTGGTGGCACTATAACAGGCCGATGTTCTGCTCTGGCCTCCAGGGAGTGTCTGTGCACAGTTTTACATTGATCGGGCCAACGGTTCAGGGGTTTAGCTGTACACAGACGGACACACACGCACGCCACGCACGCACGGAAGGACGGACGGACAGGGGTGAAAACATTGGCTCGGCCATGCCTTCGACCTGGCGGAGACAATAAAGTGTCCAGAACATTGGCTATGTATGTCTAGTCATGATGATTTGTCTATACAGAAGTACAGCTCCAAAAGGAATGCTGCAGGGTCCTATTGACTGAGGAAGTTTTTAAATGTTGTCAGAAACTGTATGTATTAACATCAAAAAACACATAAATACATTTACGTGTTTCCGATGCCAAGGTCATTGTGGCGTGAGTGGGGCAGAATGGAATGATTATTGTGAAAATTTTCCAAGTGAAAGATTATATAAAAAAAAAAAAAAAAAAAACCTCTTACAGCTCGGGTCACCCAAGTTCACCCCATAAATGCTAGAGTACTTGTGGTGAAGGAATTGGGTGAAAGCTGGAAGTGGGCCATGGATGTTCAAAATTCAGGTACCATCTAACCACTTGAGAATGTACTACAAGTACTCACACAAAATCCTATTCCATTGACAGGAGAGAGGAGGAGATTTCAGGCCAATTGTTGGTGTGATAAAGTGGCAAGACTTCTAAGAATTTTATTCTTAAAGGCATGGGGTATCGTTGAAGGAGGAAAGAAGCTGTGTTTGTTGTATACTGTGTCCATACAGTAAAGTCGGGTTAAGCAGGACCCAAATTCAAACTATTCATCTATGTTTTATTTATTTTACATATACTTCACATGCGATACTGTATTGTGCATAGAAAAGGGTCGTACAGGTATTATTGCCTCAAAAAGACATCACAAGGCAGAAAACTCCCCAATTTAGTCATTATGACAATTGATTCCTCCCCACACACATTTGTGTGTTGTCACTTCTGTTGTATCCTGCTGACTCACCTGCCAGTGAGGAGCCCCCACCGGGAGGACGTACAGCCTTCGTCCTAGTCCTCCTGCCCAACACTCACCCTCCCCACCCGGATTCCCTTCCCCGAACGCCAGCCAATTGACGCTTGACAAAGCCCGATAGACCATGAGGGATCCAAACCCACAACCACCGGCTTTGTTGGGCATGCAGGCACTTTACCGGCACTGCGCCACCCGAGCGCCCCTGATATGTATTCTTAAAGGTAGGGTAAGTGATTTGCGTTGGTTAAAATAATTGTTAAATAGCTCTATATTCTGATAGAACTCATTGCTATAGAGTGTTTGTTCAGTATTAGGAGTCTCCTTGTCTCTCCACCTCTTTATTAAACAGAAAATGCATTTTCGTTTCAGTTTCAGTTTCATTTCCAATTTTATCCAACCAGGACAGAGAACTCAATCAGGATACAGATTAAACAAGTGAAATTGGAAGTGATGACACTAAGAAATTAGCATGCAAAATTGGAACTGGAACACTATATAAATTAAGCTTAAAAATGGGTACTTTCTCCTGATTGGCTGAGATTTTGACACCTACCGAAAAAAATATTTTCTGTTTATTAAAGAGCTGGAGAGACAGGGAGACATCTGTTACTGAAAAAACACTCTATAGCAATGATTACTATCAGAATATAGTATTTTAACCTTTTAACAAAATACTTTTTGTTTTAACCCAAAAATATCACTTACCCTACCTTTAAAGGGATATTTCACTTTCAAAAAAACTTTTGGTCATATTATCGTCTACTCAGGCCTTTGTGAGCCCCCCAGACAGTTTATAAGTTGCTTGATTGATTATTTAGATATTTGATATTCATTTTATCAGACACGCCCCCTTCCTATACAAACCCATTGTAACTTCAAACTCCATTTTAACCATGTTATATTCATCAAAAACACCCGTCCTTGGTTCTGGTGACTCACCCTGCCCTCCTAATGCGTGAGGGGGCCGTGTTTTTCCGATTACATTTTTCATTTATTTTATTTTATTTTTTTATTGTATTTTGATTTTTTCATTTTCAATCTTTTTTTTTTTTAATAAATGAAAAATTTATTGAAAAAACACGGCCACCTCACGCATTAGGAGGGCAGGATGAGTCACCAGAACCAAGGACGGGTGTTTTTGATGAATCTAACATGGTCAAAATTAAGTTTGAAGTTACAGTGGGTTTGTATAGGAAGGGGGCGTGTCTGATAAAATGAATATCAGATATCTAAATTCTGAATCAAGCAACTTATAAACTGTCTGGGGGGCTCACAAAGGCCTGAGTAGACGATAAAATGACCAAATTTTTTTTTGAAAGTGAAATATCCCTTTAAGCTGTGTCTGTCTAGCATAGACAGTGTAGTGTGGCTGCTAAATGAGCTTCTAAGGGCTTAACCTGTGTTAATATGCATTTACTTTGTGTTAAGCACGATGTACTCAGCCACACACAGTCAGTCCCGCGACAAGGGGGGGACAACCGGGTCAATTGGCCTGGGCCCGGGGTCAATGGGGGACCCAAAAGGGCCCTGTAACCTGTAAATAATCTGCTGGAATAATTAGTCAAAAACACATTGGCTCACTTATCAAGCTTGCTCAGACCCAAAAAATGGGCGTACGCCGAGATCACAACCTATCGTAGCGCACAACCCGCTCAAATGTCACGTCTGGTCTCAGGGCTCGTAGGCTTAGGCTACACCAGTTTGTTCCATGGTAGACATGTGGTGCAGCATTGTGTGGCCAATCTGACAGGCAATTAAACATTATGCAGCAGACAATATTCACTTAAAATGATGTAATTGAACATCTCTTAAGTGGTTAAGTAAGTATCCCTAACATAAATAGTTAGTTGTAATTACAAGGGTCAAGGTGACATGATTACAAGCATTTAACAGCGAGGTATTAAAAACAATCTATTAGGTTGGATGCTTAATCAGTCACCCATTTAAACGGGAGCTTAAAGCTTTAACAGTTATTCAGATGTCTTGACATTGGCTT
The DNA here is from genome assembly GCF_963280865.1 of Gymnoscopelus braueri. Taxonomy (NCBI): domain Eukaryota; kingdom Metazoa; phylum Chordata; class Actinopteri; order Myctophiformes; family Myctophidae; genus Gymnoscopelus; species Gymnoscopelus braueri. Next base: position 24,648,016 of record NC_137605.1, read on the forward strand.
TATTAAGACCTATACAGCATAAGCGTTTGCGAGAGGATTTTCATTTTGCAAACAGCGACCTACGGACATCTCCAGGGCGCACGCACGGGACAGTCATATATAGGCTAATCGGTGCAGGGTGAAATTGATATTCAAAATGTATTCCGATCATAACATTTTGGTGTAATTTGTGTAGTTTGACAAAGATTATTCCCACATCATGATAGGCAGGCTATATGATAATCTCACTCGCAAACAATGTAGGAGTGCATGTTCCACAGTATGCCAAAAATACGCATGGCCAGGCCACGGTGGAATTTGTTCAGGCTTTACATAGATCAAAGGGGGACTCGACTGTGGGGTCGTGCACAATATTGTGCTTTAATATTATTGCATTAACGGGGTGCCATTGGAAGTTCTGAGGGAACCGTGGATATCGCAGTCCCAACACGGGACTTCACGACGGAGGGACGGGACGTCTGGACCTCATCACTTCTAAAATTATGTCTGGCAAGTAGGCTTAAAGGGCAAGACCACTTTGGTAGAGGTTTGGGTTGTGTATTTACCTTGCCATGATGTAACTCCAAAGGTGGACAAGAAATCAAAAATAATTGCTCCATTGATTAGAAATTGATAATTCAAAATATGCTCGTCATTGACTTACATTGTACGGTAAAACAGCTCTCAAAGTCACTCTTTTAGCACATAAACGAACACAAACAAAGTTGATTCAGACAATATAGAACATCACCAAACCCAATACTGTTTTTTTTTTAAATAAAAATGTTAACTTCCCGTTGATTTTGCTATTTTTATTAAGAAGAAAACCCGGACTGGATCCGTGGATCCGGATCCGGATCTTCAAATAGTAAAATCAGCAGGAAGTTGACATTTTTATTTAAAAAATAAACAGTACTGGGTTTGGTGATGTTCTATATTGTCTGAATTAGCTTTGATTGTGTTCGTTTACGTGCTAAAATAGTGATTTTGAGAGCTGTTTCAGCGTACAATGTAAGTCAATGAGGAGCATATTTTGAATTATCAATTTCTAATCAATGGAGCAATTATATTTGATTTCTTGTCCACCTTTGGAGTTACATCATGGCAAGGTAGCTACACAACCCAAACCTCTACCAAAGTGGTCTTGCCCTTTAACAGACAACGCACGTTTAGTCAAATATTTGTATTTATGTAATGCATGTTTCAGGTTTTCGTTTTATATTATAAATATTTTCAGAGTCAATGATGGCTAGAAGTTTGTGATTTACTAGTTGTATATTACGACTGTATCTTCACATCAGTGATTTTCTTCCACATTTGCATTGTTCTGATTTTTCAGTTTGTTCAACTGGACTGGACGCGCTTCTGAAAGAAGGGCGTGCTATGGGCGTGTTATTTAAATGACGGTCGGTTGCACTTCACCCCCAAATTGACTTTCTTTCTACACACCCCATGGAGACTCTAATTCATGGAGATATTTTTGTTTTTGTCGCATTCCTAAGCCAATAATTTGATGACCAGCGGCAGCTCCGGTAGTAGACTCTCCTACCGGAGACATTAGCATATTTCCGCCGGTCATCAAATTATTGGCTTAGGAATGCGTCAAAAACTAAAAATCAACATGAATTCAAGGCTTCATGGGGTGTGTAATTGATAGAAAATAAGATTTTTTTTGGGTGAACTATCGCTTTAAGCTGGTTTCTACGTTCGATTGATAAATGAGGGCCATTGTGAAACTTGATATAGCATTTATTTTGTAAGTCTCAAAAAACATGTATTTTTTAAATCTTCCCAATTGTCCTTGATATAGTGGTGGTCAAAAACAAATGTAATTCCCCCTCCCTGTTAAAAAAATGGTTTGTTCTGTCACATGACACTACTGTGGCTGGAAGCGAGCCAGTATTTCTTATATATTATTATTATTCTTATATTTTATGCAGGGTTCCTGCAGCCCATGAGCACTCAGTCCTTTGGAGATCATTTTGTCCTAGGCACGAGCAAGACATTCGGCACCACTGCACGCACACACGCACACGCACACACACGCACACGCACACACACACACACACACACACACACACACACACACACACACACACGCACACACACACACACACACACACACACACACACACACACACACACACACACACACACACACACACACACACACACACACACACACACTCACACTCACACTCACACACACATCTTATGCCTCCCAAAGCGGCTGTTGTGCATGCAAAGTGATGGGATTTTCTCCAGCTGCGAGCTACCTTTATGTCCCGCTGTGACAAGGTACGCATGCTGCAGGTCTGCTTCCCCTCAGCTACTGTTGTTTGTGGACAAAAGAGTACGGCAGTGGGTGAGGGGATGGATGGCAGCAGACACGGGTAAGCTGGCACAGCTTTAGGGCCCCCATCCACCTGGCGTCAGCCCCCATTGTCTCATTGTCATTCTCTCTCCATCTCTCTCTTTCTCTCTCTTTCTCTCCCTTTCTCTCTCCATCCCTCCTCTCTTTCCCTGGCAAACACATGGATTGAACTGGCTCTGAGGTGAGGCTTTGGAACGGTGGGAGGGTTTTTTACCTCAACGCTAACAATAGGCCACACAGAGGAGGCGGGGGAGGTGGGCATTTGTGTTGTGCATTGTGGGGGATAGTCCAGTGGAGGTTCGCATTGTGCACTGTTCCTGGAAGGGGATTTGTGGTTTGTGAAAGGGCACATGCTGCTCCACCGGGCTAATCAATTTTGTGTCCTCGCCCCGGTTGTCCCAGAAATTCTCCTCGTGCAACGCCTGGTGCCCCAGAGACCGTTTGCCTCGCTGGGGTCTCTGCTGGCGAGAAACAAGCCAACTTGTTATAACATCTAGATGGCCAGATGCACCTCCAACTCTCCTGGTTTCTATTCACGCTACAGCACACCCCTAGACGCCTAATCATGACCGAGGTGCCCTGCACGGTGCAGAGCACCGGCTCCACACCCTGCCAGATTATCCGGTGTGAATGTTTGAGAATGATAATGAGATCAAAACACCTCACTAAGCTGAGAAGAGAGGGTGGAGACCAGAGAGAGAGAGAGAGAGAGAGAGAGAGGGAGAGGGAGAGAGAGGGAGAGGGAGGGAGGCAGGGGAACTGGTGCAAGCAGGAGAGGGTGAGCGATAGATGCGATAAATTGCAGAAGCAGAACCACTTGAGCATAAAATTAGATTTTACAAATGTGTTGTTACCTGACAGTCCACTGACGGAGGAGATATCACAACATTATAGGGCTGCATGAGTACTACTAATCGCATCAAATAAATAAGAATTCCTCTCAGCTTTGATAGAGCTCGATGGAGATTCAATGTGGACAGTGAGTTGGAGGGGGGATAACATAATTAAAACAGCCATTCTCATTATGGACTTTAACATAAGAAGACCAAATTCAATTTATATGATAATATATTATGCTTTGTGGAAGCTTCGTCCATTATAACACATTTGTTTAAGCAGTGTTACACAGACGACACTCTGACAGTGAGCGGTGAGTTTAGATTTCACATTTTGAGACAATGAAACATTATGCCATGTCGGGGAATATGAGAGGTTGGCCAGCTTGTGAATTTCATTGGAAAAAGTCAATATTGCTTCCTCGATGGGAGTTATCCATTACTATTTTCCGGGTACAATTGCTAGCACCATGTAATTGTTTTGTGATTACAATCACACAAGCAATATGGTCTAGATAGAAATGCACTTATTGCATTATTTCAATACCACTGAGTATTAATGACTGCATTATAAAGTTTAGGCTTATATTCATGCTCACAATTAAGTATCAAGTAGTGCTTTATAATAACTGCGCAGGTGACGGTTCAGAGCTCAATTGCATTACCTGTGTTCAATAGTGGAAAGTAACTAAGTAAATTTACTATTTTTTAAATCTTTTGGACCTACTTTTAATTTACTTGGTTATTTCCATTGTTTGATACTTTGTACTTCTACTCCACTGTATCTCAGAGGCAAATATTGATGTCAATACCTTTGTACTTTCACTCAAGTAAAATGTTGTTTTATATTGTGGTATTGCTACTTTTACTAATATAACCATCACAGCATCTGTTACATAGGCACCTGTCAGTTGCTGAAACTGAAACTTGACCTTTACAGTACATTGAGGGATTGTGTATAGCAGCCAGATAGCCCTGCTATTAACTATCTGTACATACACGGAACTTCTTGTGGTGGACCCCTCTTCTTGGGGTCCACATAGGAACAACAACAACAACAACAACAACAACAACAACAACAACAACAACAACAACAACAACAACAACAACAACAACAACAACAACAACAAAACACACACACACACACACACACACACACACACACACACACACACACACACACACACACACACACACACACACACACACACACACACACACACACACACACACACACACACACACACATAAATAAATTAAATAATAGTAAGGAAATGTAAATCAAATAAAACAACAACAGAAAATAAGTTTAAGTGACTTATCACTGACTTGTCACATAAGACAAGAGAATTAGGTGACACAAATCTACACTTGCAGTTGCAGTAATATACACACAATCTTTGTACTAAGGTTAAGTACAACAGCGAACATGCTTCTTTAATACCGTAGATATGATTTCTTAATTAGCTAAGCAAAAAGAAAAGCCTGTATTTTCTGTTAGCCTTTTGTGATTTGAACTGGCATGGTTCCTGCTCTAAACGTACCAGTCCAAGATAAAGAAGCATTTCTAGCCTATACAGGTAATGGGAGAGTGAAGCGACCCATAATTGCATGCCTCATAGAGTAATTGTGTCTATTGCTGGTGCACATTAACCACTTGAGCTCTATAGCAACCCTATTCTGAGGGAAACCTTCAGCAAAAATAGCAGATCTACAAGCTCACTATTTTTTGGCAAAAAATATTTGGTGTAGAGGGGAAAAGAGTGGACCAAGTACAGAGCAGAGGTAATTCATGTCCAGTTTACCAAGTATAGAGGGTTTACGTGGTTAAATGAGAGAACAAGTACCCTGGTACCCTGCACGTATATTCCAGAAAAATGTGGAGAGGCTGCATTCTCTGCATTTAACCAAGATAGACTACCATGCAATTATGTGTACACAGTCTGACCTGTCAGAGGGAGAACAAATGAACGCAGTTCATTCTAATTAATGGATTGAACACATTTGAGGAAACATTTATTCACCATGTTATTAGTGGCTACGATGGATAGTTAAGTACACCGTCAAGACTATGCTGAAGATTGAGCGCCTGAGTTTGGATGATGAATGGAGACTCTCATTAAATCAGCCCACCAGAGGGATAGTACAGTATAGTGCTCAGGAACAGACGTCGAGAAAATAAATGTGTGTCTACCTGTAAGCACCCACTTCCCAGTGCGGATGTGTGGATATTTGATTCACTATAAATGTAAAGGATTTCAATCCAGAATGTTGTGTTTTGTTTTTTTGGTGGGAGCCTTTTTTTTTATGCAAACATCATCAGCAATACAGCTATTTGAAATGGAATCCATTTGGAATCTGACTGTGCTTTTTATCTGACAAATAAAGTGTTTTTTTTTAATGACCATCACATCTTACTGCAACTATCTTTGTTTGTTCTCAATTGATTTTAAGGACATATGAAACTGAAATCCCCAAGGGAATGCACTTCATACTGGAAATGTGACAGTTAAAATAAGTGATATGAGTTCTAAAAATGTTAGTTTTTTTTATTTAAGGACAAATAAACCTACAGTAGTGCAGTCCTGCTAAAAAAAGAGTACAAAGAAAAGTATGACAAAGAATGCAGAAAACTATACTACTGTTTAATCATGACATCAGCTAATTGCATTATTTTTTCATAATTGATTATGTTAGGCATTAGGTAAACTAAAATATATCATCAACTTTAATATATGGACACAGTAAGACACTTTCCCACATCAACTGGGCACTTATTAAGCATAATTACAATGTACACATTATGTGATGCAATTATAGAACAAGTGCAGGCATGTAATTAAGGGCAGTGGGAGTGCCATTGGATAATTCTTGTATTAAGCATACACAAGGATTTAATGACTGTTAAATAGTAATCATATTACTCATAACAGAGCCTATAAAATGCATCAATTTTGCATTTGACGCAACAAATATTTAAAATCTTTCCTGTTATCTCAATACAGTCTAGTGATTTGTCTTTTGATCATTTACGGCTATTATCAAGACAGTTTCCAATTTACATAGATTGTAGACTACACACCAGAGTAATTAACCAGAAATAGTAATTTCCTTTCATGCAAATTATCATTGATCAAAAGTACCGTAATGGGTTACTTTTCTGCTGTTGTTAGCCAATGCACATGGCACAATTTTCATTATAGGCAAAATAATGGTCTCAGTGCAACAATATTAGAATATAGCAGTCAGCCCACAGCGGGTTGTTGTTAACCGTAATTATCGAAGAAAATGTTCTTCCTGAAATTGGTTGCTTTTCCAAATGTTCATGATTGCTTTTTTTCGTGGGAGCTTTGTGCTGCTCATTGTTTGCTGCCATCATTGTGGAACTGTGAGTGTTTTTGCACATCCATGGAGAGGGGAATCTATTCAGTGGGAGATTGGGGATACTACCAGTGAAAAGAATGTACAAAAGAGCAACACTCAGAAATGCAGTGGGCGAGCCCACATGTATCCAAGAAGAGCATAATGAGATAGTCTCATATTGTTTAGGGCTTGGCACTGGTTTGTCTGGCAGCAAGGAGTGTGTCTGAACAAGCTCAATGTGTGGTGCATTGGGAGGCAAGTTTTCAGTAATCAACCGTTTCTCTCAGATTTATTCCCAAAGTACACTCCCTTACATACACTTGATGCATTACCCAAATTAAGACGTAATGCAGTGAAGACATGAAGCAGTAATTTCCACTACAAAAAATGTGACTGTTCCCCTTTACCTAACAATGATTTCTTGAACTTACTGGTGTTACTGCCATTGATATTTCTTGGCTGCTGCTTGGTTTGTTACCAGGATATTTCAAGGAAATGGCAACCACCTGGCCTCTGTTTTTTATTTTTTTTATATTTTTAAATTTGTTGGGCAAATCTCTTTGCCATTCTAAGGGATAATGTGCACTGCAGATTTTTTTTTCTTGCCCTGTATGCCCTGTCTTTATCAACATAATTTGTCGCGACCTTCCTGATCATTGGGCACATTGAAATGTTGTGCATTATTTTGACAACACAAAATCTGGACCAATGTCAGACAGTATGGAAAAGGGGAGGAGCAATGGCAGTGCACTGTGATGCATGCTGTAGCTCCAATCTATTGAGATTTTCCCGCTTGTCAAAAATGTGAGAAAATAGGAAATGCGAAATGACATTTTAACCACGTTAGGTGGTCTGAAAACATAATTGTATAGAAACAGAATAAAGACACAAAAAAAAACCTGTGGCCTAGTTCTTTAAGTATAATACAATATACCGGATACTGAACATTGGTAATGTTTGTAATCATTAGACAATCAAGGCAACTAAAGGCAAGTATAGGCAAGTATAACTAAATTGGTACAGTATATTTTTTCTTTACTAAACCCTAATCATCAGTGTCATTTTGTTTAAAGAACATACTGTACACCTTGCAAATTATTTCTATCAATCCCCAACAACCAGGGAGTTTCTGGCACTTTTTACGAAGTGGCTCTGCAGTACACACTGCAACAGCTTTTTTGATTGGCCAACCCAACCCATCGGCTTCACGGATTGGCCGAGCTCTGCGTAATGTTTGTGCCGCTGCGCCAATATAAGTGGTAGCGTGCACAATAGAACTCCTTTCTTATCAGGGCAATGCATGGAATGTCTGTACCTGTCTGTCTGGCTGTCTGTCTGTCTGTCTGTCTGCGGCTGCGTATGTCTCCCATTTCTGCACATGTACTGTACGTCATCGGTCGTATGGTAGTGGGTAACGCACTGGTAATCTGACAAGGGGTACAGCGAGTACTCTGACAGGTACAATGGGTAGTGCATAACCAAGCATTCCCAACTTGCATCGTTACCGACTTGCGTGGTCCCTGAGTAGTGAATATAAATGTAAACCCCCGCGAGAGTTAATGCCGCCGCTCTCTGTTGCAAGTTGGTGAATAAAGATGCTTGTATAATGAATACACACAGTCTGTGTTTGTTTCTCGATACCAAGAATGTAAAGAACAGACTTGAGTCCTTGGGAAGAATGAACTCGTCATGAGGCCAGAGGACATGTCTTTGTTGTGGTCACATGACCGCACACTGCAGCTCGCTGCTCTTATCAGCTGTACGAGTTTCAGTCATAACAGTGTGAATTCACATCTCTCAAAACCACTGTATTCATTCATGCGACACACATAATGGCAGGAGAAAACACAGCAGTGACTTAAATAAAATGTAGATGTCATGGACATCTACATTGAATAGGTTATTATAGCCTATCTTTTTCACTTTCTGCCTAATATAGCACATTGTATATGTGCATGGTAAAACCCACATTGCTTTTTCTTGACTTTTAAAAATAATCTCTGTCTCTGATTCTACATATATAGTATACAGTATCTAATGTTAATGTTTTATATAAACAAAAACAATAGAAATGTCATTGCAGCTCGGCCCTGGCCTCCCTACTGTGGGGGACTGGTGTAGCGCTGGTGTAGGGCTGGTGTAGCGCCCAGGATCCCTTAGGAAATTGGCACCGGGTGAAAAAAATGGGTTACAAACGGGATAAAAAAATTTAGAAAAAAAAAAGAAATGTCATTGCAAAAATATATACAGTACACCTAAATTACATCTTCAAAACAATCGCGGAAGAATAATTGGATACGAAAGAATATCCCAATATTGAAAGTTTTGTTTTAATCAAATGTTCATCATTCTGTACAGAATTAGGCCGATGTACTGTAAGCACATTCGTTGCTGTCGGGCAGAAACCTTGTATCTCCACATTTCAACTTTTTTTGTTTTTCTATAAACTAATGCCTTACATCGTCATACAAGAGTCAGAGTGTCATACAAAAGTAGAAAAAAAATTGATCTACAAGCTCACTGGATCAGCTATTTTCTCTATTTTGGAGAAAATAAAGTGAAAGTAATTAAGCCTGTGTGGGGGTTTATACATATTGAAACAATGAAAGGTATTAACAAGAGCTTGCATAATAACTAAATTGGATCCATTGGAAAATTGGTTATTTTGACCATTTCCTGAAAAGTTACGGTTTTGGATAGGGCCCTATCTTGCCTTACCCCTTATGCTTAAACTTACTAGCCATATTTTACTATTTTTTTAAACATTTTTAAATAGTTCAACTAGCCGATCTACATCGACACGTTGTGAGCTTGTAGATCAGCTATTTTAATTATTTTAAAATGTTTTTTTGCAAAAAAGTTTAGGGATAAGGGGTAAGCCGGCGCGCAAGATAGCGACGCCATAGTATATTGCTCATGACAGCAGTTCTCAATGAGGGTGTAACCAGCTAAATGATATATAGTTATTCTTTTCATCTATTACATGGACAACTAGAGAACATATACAAGAATAGCTCATTTGATCAGTTTCACTGTCTTTATATCTACAGTATAGACAGTAAAATAATTATAGACCAAATGACAGACCATATCGGACCAAGTCATTGTCATTAACGATAAAATGTTCTTAGAAGAGATAAAAAATCTTATCAGATGTGGGCCCTGTGGACTAATGCATATAAAATTGGGGGTCCTTGAAATTAAAAAAGTTAAAAGAATCACTGGCTTAGGGCACGTCAGGGGCATCGTTTTACATACAGTACTGAACAGGATAGAGGATTTGAATTTACGACACTATTAAGTGATGATGTCACGTTTGAAAATGGAAAAGTACAAGCAATCATGAAAAAAAGATTGACAGACAATTCTTAAATCTGTACTAGCGTCCATACTTACAGAGGTCAAAAGCAGCCATAGTAGAAAAATAAGAAGAATGTTATTGATTTAGTCTCTTTGCTCTTTAGATCAGTTTGATTTATATGGAGGCACAGTCTTTTTATTTCCTTTTTTTATTTTTATTTTGTAAGCTCATGATGCAAGATGTTGTCATAAGGAAACACATCTAGAAATACCAATGTCAGTGTGGTTCTGTGATATTGAAGTGTGCTGTTGTTTTTCTGTACAGTGTATGCTCATTTTCCTCACATCGGGGATGGAATTAGACAAGGAATCATAAATTAAGACTAACAGGGGAATTTCTTTCAGCGAACACCAATTCACAATCACAGCACATCTGTGGCTCATGTTCAGTCCGATGTTTTCTTGTCCCTTATGGGAAATCCATGCAGCTTACAGTACAGCAAGGTTAGGAGCATACATTGTGTGATATAATATGGAAAGAGCAGTGGCTTGGACAAGGAGTAGAGGGTTGGCAGGTTTTGTCTGTTACAGTTGAGCAAAATTAAAGGGATAATTCACCCTCAAAATGACTTTATCGATTAGTAACCCAATGGAGACTTGAATTCATGGATATCTTTTTGTTTTTGTCGCATTACTAAGGCAATAATTTGATGACCGGCAGCGTTTCCACTAGGAGACATAAAGAGTCTCCTTTGTGTGTCCTACCGGAACTGCTGCCTACCGGTCCACTGGTCATCAAATGATTGGCTTAAGAATGCGACAAAAAAATAATAAAATATATATATATATATATATATATATCCCTTTAATATCTGTAGTTCCCAAAACCTGTCAATTGAAAGGAAGTGGAAGCCAGATTTCACAAAAAGAGTGTAAAGGCCAGATATTCTGAACTTCGTGGGTCATTGTTTTGTGTGTACAGCAGTGATTTTCAACTTTTTTTGTCACCCAATGACACCCATCACATTCTAGAATTCTGAGTACAGGAGTGTACATATTTAACCATAAGTAACGCCCATATACTTTGTATATGCCTTCTACAAAAAAAAATCTGATCTACAAGCTCACAATGCATCACATTGGGACACGTTGTGAGCTTGCATCAGACCTGCTACTTTTTGACAAATGTTTACCCCTGAATAAGGTTCATATTGTTAATATTCACCAAGACATTCACCAACTCACATACAGTAGGCTGGCTAAAAAGACATACTGACCTGCTTCACTGTCAGTCAGTATGTACTGTATTTATCTAGCAGAGAAAACAAATCTCTCATTCTGACTCAGTGCAGAATGTTTCTTTAACATTTTGAAGACGCTGCAAAATCTCCTGTGCCTATATTGTTTGTGTTGAAGTATAGCCTAAAAATGTGGTTAATATTCCACTGCCTGCAGTGTTGCTACCTGCTGTATTGCATGTGACAATAAACTATGAACTATATATTTAGATCACGTTATACTTAAGTCCCTTACTTGGAATTGTATTTTATACTTTACTCTTTCTTATACCGTAAGGCACTGTAATGTTTTATTCAATATTTGCATCGGGTCACATTTGTCACTTGAGCAATGTACACTTATTAAAGGAATTGGTCTTGGCGAGGTCGATGCAGTACACCTAATAACAACATAATTATGAAATATTTACACAGCAAGTTCCCAAAAACATAAATAAATGTATAGATATAATCTATATGCAAAATACAATTCAGAGGTGTGTGTCTGAGAGAGGAGAAAGAGAGCGAGAGAGATATATAGAGAGTGTGTGTGTGTGTGTGTGTGTGTGTGTGTGTGTGTGTGTGTGTGTGTGTGTGTGTGTGTGTGTGTGTGTGTGTGTGTGTGTGTGTGTGTGTGTGTGTGTGTGTGTGTGTGTGTGTGTGTGTGTGTGTGTGTGAGAGAGAGAAAGTGTGCGTGTGTGTGAGAGAGAGAGAGAGAGAGAGAGAGAACATTTGTATGTGTGTGTACAAGAGAGAGAGAACATTTGTGTGTGTGAGAGAGAGAGAGAGAGAGAGAGAGAGAGAGAGAGAGAGAGAGAGAGAGAGAGAGAGAGAGAGAGAGAGAGAGAGAGAGAGAGAGAGAGAGAGAGAGAGAGAGAGAGAGAGAGAGAGAGAGAGAGAGAGAGAGAGAGAGAGAGAGAGAGAGAGAGAGAGAGAGAGAGAGAGAATATGCGTGTACCTTTGTGTGATTGAGTGCCTGTCTGAGGAGGAGAGGGTGGTGTAATGGTAGTCCCAGGGGCTAATAAGGGGCAGGGGGCTTGTTTGAGGGGGTAGGTAGTGGGAGTCCCAGTCCCAGAGGTCTGTCAGTGAGGGGCAGGGGACATGTTTGTGAGCTTCACTGCCTTGGGGATAAAGCTGTAGAAGAGGCATGAGGTACAGCAGTGGACACGACAGACCTGTGCCACTTGCTGGTTGGTAGTATTTGTCCAGGGTGAAGGGGGGTCAACGATTATCTTTCCCTCTTGCTTTCCAGTCCTGGAGTGATAACAGTAAGAGTAAGAACTTTAGAGTGCACACTGTACTTCCGCCGACACGATGCTGTTGTCAAGATACGCCATTTTCACATGAGTGATTATGTAAATTTGACCATGCCCTTGATCGTGACTTTGACCTTAACCTTCCAAAAGTTCATCTCGCCTAAAGTGAATCCATTCTTGATTACCATGACCTTCGACCCAAAAACATATCATCTCTTTGGGCTAACTTACCGATCATTCCCACCAAGTTTCAAGAAAATCAGCCCATTCTCTATAGTTACTGTATATGTTTCTAACAGATAAACAATGAGGCAAAAACATAACCCCAATCCAACTCTACTGGCAAAGGTAATAATAATAATATTATCTATTAGAATTGAAAACTCAAATGATTGACCTTGTACAGTCCTAGACCTTGTTCAGCCAAGCCTACAAGAACTGAATGCATACAATCTGTTATAAAGCTATAGTGACATAATAATACTTACCGGTATACTAATTAATGAACTGAATGATTGAAATAGCATTTGTGTGGGCTGCAGTATGAGCAGCAAATTATTACCTAGGTCTGTTTGGTCCTCGTGTTGCTGAGCTAAGTGAAGACTAGTTACAGGGCGCTCTGGAGTATTAGCAGCAATACATATTCATAACTTTGGCTGTGAAGAGAGTGTCACTCTATTACTGTCCCCCTAAGAATTTGTAATAGCTAAAGGTCAGAGAGATTTTCTTTCTTTTTTTCTTTTTTTTTACTGTTAGACATTGATTTTTCTTGCTTTTGACATAAAACAAAGCCAGCCACAGTGCGTGCCAGGCTGCATGCCAGAGTGCTTCTAATTTTCACATGCAAAGCCACACCATTTCTGCACGCCGAGTGTATGGGGAGGGTACAGTATCTGCATTCGATGCACTCCCATGTTATTCTGACAAACTGCAGCTTGTTGGTGTTTTGGCTACTGTTATGGGGAGTTAGTGGTTGTTCACCCTTTTGGTTAACCCATTAAGACCTGAGGCCGATTCAAACCTTTTCGAAATTCAAACACTTTCAAGATTTTTCAAAAATGTTGTGAGCTTGTAGATCAGCTATTTTTGAATAGCCAACGCAAAAATCTAAAATGACAGATGCTTTCCCGGTTTTAATGGGTTAAATGTTGTGGTCTACAAGATTAGCTGGGGGGAAAAGCAACAACTTTTTTTTTTTACATGCATACCGGTAGATCAACTATTTAAACCATAGCCTACAAGTTTCACTCTCTCTCAATTTCACTTTTATTTCCTTGTAGATACAAGATTGCCAGTGCAGTGCAGTTGATAATTTATGCATGTAGAAACATGAATATATATATCTATTTTTCCACTGAATCTCTTACACCAAACTTTGTCTTGTGAAGTAGTTTTCTAGATTGTATTCATAAAGATCACTATTTACATTTCCAGGCAAGGCAGTGGCAATTTAAAGTAGACTTACTCACTAGTAGACTAAATGCACCCTAGATTAACTGAAACATATTTTACATGCATAGTTTAACAGCTTCAATACAACTTTCATGAGTTGGCATTTCGTCAATGAGTTGGCTCTCCAAACACGCCTTTTCCAACATTACCATAAAGTGCTGGCCTAAAGTGAATATATTCCTTGATTTAGATTTTGTATTGGCTAATACATTTACAATGAGGATTCAAATAAACATGCTAAATCTAAATAGTCTAGAATTTGGACTAAGCAGTTACAATAAAATCTTTACAATCATCGCAATAGTAAACAGGCCTTTAAACATTACAGCAAATTTACAGAACATCACATGTGATTGTATTTGCATTAGATGGTTTTGTTTAACCTTTTGCAGTTGTGCAGATTCATTTGAATGGTTCTACTTTTTTCGCATGTGGATATGAATGTGTTTCAGGGTTTTGAGGGTGAGACAGCTTTTGAATGCGGCTGAAAGAGCCATCTCACAGAGGGACAAATTATGAAAACAGTTTGCCACAATTAGCAGCTGATGTTTCCATTGCGCTAGGACCTCGGAGACTAATTAAAGGCCTTTGTATTCTTGTCTATAGGAAACATGTTAATCGGAAGGCTATTGACGGCGGTTCACAAGAACAAGTCCTAAGTGTAAAGCCTAAAGTGCCTGAATTTGTGTGAACTGGTTGTGATGAATGGCATTCACTCTGATATAATAAAAAGGGAACTATGTTCCATGTTGTTTGCTGGCCCCATGCTATTAGAGTCAATTTCACAGGATGCTAAAATGAAATGCTTTTCCATTATTTGATGGAGTTGACTAATTCAGTGTACATAAGCCTTTGCCATTGTGCTTATGCCATTATTCTAAAAAGGGCAAAGCAAATTATACACAGCGATCTTTCCTCCCAAGGAACAGGTTCCCCCTGTTTATTAAATTTGCTAAAGTGCTCCCAAGCAATACGCATTTTATCCTCTTAACAGTCAAATGACTATATACTCCAGCAATTACTTAATGTACTCTAATGAGATTTTCCCCCCCATGAAACGGAAGGATTCATTTATTTTAATGTGACGCCGTCCACAGGGCACTTTAGGCATCACATCCCTCCACAATCCAGGGGCTCTGGAGTCATAAATAGTGAGATCAGCTTGGCTTTCTGAATTGCCACAGAGCAACAGAGGTGTGTGATCCCATCACCCAGTCACTGGGATCTCGTCTGGGGGGAGACTAGTGGGTCACAGGTGCAACTCCTGAGCTTAGCTAACTGTGCCTTCTCCAGCAGTATTGAAATATTAATGGGCAAATCTATTGATTGGAACCCTCCACTACTTTTTTCCAGTTTAAATTACACGCACGCACGCGCGCACACACACACACACACACACACACACACACACACACACACACACACACACACACACACACACACACACACACACACACACAATACAGTAGCAAATGACTGCAAACTCTTTTTTATCAATTCTCTTACAAAGATCCTGTATTTTCTTCTCTTTTTTTTACGCGCTCCCTGCTGTTTGCATTGCGATTTTTTATTAAATCGATTTAAATTGACACCAGTTTGAATCGATTGTAATCGATTTACCATAAATCATTACATGCCTAAAATGTACTAATCAACTAATAAAGTCTTGGTCAACTAAGAAAAAACTAAAAATTAGGATTTCAAATGGACACTTACAGATTTGCAACTCTGAGAGTGTACAAATGTGCAGGGGGTCCCCAGCTACATAAACGGGTCTGTAACTCAAACCAACACTGATGATTTTACTGTCAAAATGTGGGTCTCAGAGATCAAATATCATATCAAATGGGGGTCTGTGGCCTAATGCACATCAAACTTGGGGTCCTTGAAATTAAAAAGGTTGAGAATCACTGATCCATTTCACCAGTGTATAGTATTCTGTAAAGGGCCATCCATTCCTAATGATCTGTTTCATACTCTGATCAGATATACAGGAGTAGACTCTCTCTCTCTCTCTCTCTCTCTCTCTCTCTCTCTCTCTCTCTCTCTCTCTCTCTCTCTCTCTCTCTCTCTCTCTCTCTCTCTCTCTCTCTCTCTCACACACACACCCTTCATAGATTATGACTTCAAAGGTGATATCCCTGTTTGTACTGTAGCATTCGGCACAGCAGGTGTAATTAAAATGGCATTATATCTGCTTTTAGAAATGAACATGTAAAAGTGGTGTTTCAATACTCAATGATACTCTTCTCAGCAGAAACATGACTTTGTGTTTAGTTAGTAAAATCTTTCAAATAGTAAATAAATCAAATATTTTTTCCAAATTGTTTAACTTTTATGTCAGCAAAATGTATTATTACATTCAATTAGTTTAGCTTTCATGTCAGCAAAATTCATTATTAAATGAATGAGCCTACAATACCAAATTATGGTTATTTAATTTAGTTTTTTATCTCTTCAAATCCTCCTCCACTTCTGTATACACTGCAGAGTCCTCTTTGTTCATTTATCAAATTCTCTGATGTTGAAAGCATTGCAAGTTAAATCCTTTGCTTATTTGACCAGTTGTATTCCCATTGGCCCTATATTTAGTTGACCATTTTCCCATTGGCTGAATTATTATTATATTATATTCGCCAAAATACCAAACAGTTGTGAGCGTTTTGGTGAATGTCCCCCCCAGAACAGGGATGCAAGGGTTCAGAAGGTTTTATATGTTATCATGGGTCTTATATAATGTTCTTGTTTCTTTTCAGGGGGGATTTTTGAACAAACCGAAGGACCTGTTCCACTTGTCAGCGCAGAGGAGCTTGCTTTTAAATTTGCAGTCAATAACATAAACAGAAACAGGACTTTGTTGCCAAACACAACTTTAACATACGACATACAGAGGATTAATATCTACGACAGTTTTGAGGCTTCAAGGAAAGGTGAGTGTCTTGATCTGTGTTTCTTTAAAGATGGTGAATATGCTTCGGGGAAGGTTCTGGTCAGTGAAACATGTTTATTGTAGTTTGTAGTTCATTGTTGTGAAATGTTACTGTAATCAGTAACACAATAAATAATGTAATTTAATTATGCGGTTACGTAATTAATTCTTTATTACGTTGAATTGTGGATTACTTAATGTAACAGTGAATTGAAGCATTACACATACACATTACACATAATGAAATAGACATGTTTTGCGTTTGGAATGTGCTGGCTAATTTATTACAAGCAAGCAAAATTGGGTTGTGACAAAAAAAGGAATGTATTACACATTACTTGTTAATTGAAAAAGTAATGCATTACTTTACTGTGGAAAGTAATTTGTTACACTACTAGTTGCATTACTTTTGCATTACTCCACAGCATCCCAGAGCAATCACTGTGATTTTGCCTGAATGATTGCACGTGACGAATAAAAACTTGATCAATATAACATTAAACCTTACATGCCCTTATCAGCACAAATCCCTATCATAACAAGGACATGCACCATATATGTCTTTTATGCTCTTTTATACCATTGGTTCTCAAAGTGGGGTCCAGGGACCCCTATAGGTCCTTGGGGGTCCTTGGGGGTCCCCAGCAAAATGTGTTAATATAGCATCAGAATCATTTTAACCACTTTAACAATATGTTATACTTACAAGCTATGCAAGATATACAAGCTCATAGTGCGGCACCGAGGGCCGAGCTATGAGCTTTTAGATCTGCTATTTTTGAAAATCCCTGGCACAAAATATTTTTGAGATTGGGGGTCCGCAGCCAAAATAATCATTTTGGGGGTCCTTGACATGAAAAAGTTTGAGAACCACTGTTTTATACCACAAAGCCAACAGCCCAGAGTACAGAGTACTTTCAAGCAGGTCAATTAAGGTAGTACAGGCTATAACTGCATCAAAATAAAACTATCAATGTATAAAACAATATGGTCATCCTAACACCAGCTATAGTACAAATATCAAGCAGTATTCATGCCTTTAAGAAGAGGCTGAACAAACACCTCCTCAGTACAGTATGTGACTGTAATCCCATGAAGCTCAAGGACATTTAATCATCAAACATTCAGTTTATATATACCCCTGACTGAGTAGCTGCGCATCAGTGATAGGTTATTTGAATGCTATATTCATAAAGCCTGTATCTGCAAAAGCTTAATACAAAAAGTACTGTAAGTAGTGACATAATTGTTTGATTAGTAATGGTAATGTGATTACTGAATTTAGGAACAGTAATTCCTCAGCGCTTGGGCGGTGCAGGGTGACATTAGTCCATCTCGGCTGAGCTGAGTATATGAACACCATTGCCCGTTTTCAGGGGAGGGAAGCCGGGTGGGGATGGACGCTAGCGACTCCTATGGGCTGGGGTGGCGCCTATCAGTGGGGGTGTTGAACGGGAGGAGTAGGACGGAGGCGCTACGTCCTTCCGATGGGGGCTCCTCACTGGCAGGTGAGCCAGTAAAAATAGAAAAGGAACAGTAATTCATACTGCGTTACAGACAAATGTAATTTCATGTAAATTTCATGTAATTAAAGTAATGCGTTACTTTGTAATGTGTTACACACAACACTGCATGTATGATAATAATCCATATTTGCTTGTGGTCTTGGTAGGTTTGTGAGACATAGTATGCATCATGGTATTTTCCTGCTCACTACTCTCTGCCTTTTCTATTATACAATACTGGTTCCAAATGTCATTTCTTTTTTTATTGTAGCCATATAAACCTCCTTTGAGTTTGAAAGCTAGACATCTGAAGTGTGTGTGTGTGTGTGTGTGTGTGTGTGTGTGTGTGTGTGTGTGTGTGTGTGTGTGTGTGTGTGTGTGTGTGTGTGTGCGTGTGCAGGCGCGCGGGAAGTCCTTAATACCTAGGGGGGCTGTGCGTCGGGGGGGACTCCTCGCGCCCGTGCGTTTTTTTTGGTGATTTTTTGGGGGTTTTCTGTGTTTTTCCCCACACAAAAAGGCAGAAAGACAGTGCAAACACCAGGTTGAAGTTCATCCATGACCGTAACAGACTGCTATGATCCATAAAATATATATATATTATAAAAAATAAAATAAAATAAAACTTTTCTTTTTCTTTTTTTTTTTTCTTCCCATCACCAGGGGGGCTGCTCCCATCACCAGGGGGGCTGCAGCCCCCATAGCCCCCCCCTTCCCGCGCCACTGTGCGTGTGCGCGTGTGTGCGCGTGCGTGTGTGTGCCTGCGTGCATGTGTGTGTGCCTGCGTACATGTACTGTATGTGTGTGTGTGTGTGTGTGTGTGTGTGTGTGTGTGTGTGTGTGTGTGTGTGCGTGTGCGTGCAGCAAATCGGCAAATGTATATTGTTGAAAATGTAACATGCTAACATGCTTTCTCCTCTTACCATTCTAGCTTGTGACCAACTGTCATTAGGTGTAGTGGCAATATTTGGGCCCTCACATAGCTCATCGTCCAACGCCGTGCAGTCCATCTGCAACGCACTGGAGGTACCGCACATCCAAGTGCGATGGAAACATCACCCAATGGACAACAGGGACTCCTTTTATGCCAATTTATACCCAGATTATTCGTCGTTAAGTTATGGTATACTGGACCTGGTGCAGTACCTTAAATGGAAAACAGCCACCGTCGTATACGATGATAGCACAGGTGAAGGTTAATTTCCACTCTATCTATAAAGGAATTCATTACCGTATGTCCTGTATAAAAATCACAATATGTTTCCTGTGTACAATTGCTGGACATGGGGCGTATTAGTGTAAACTTTGTGCTGTTGTTTTCCCCTAAAGGTCTTATTAGACTACAGGAACTGATAATGGCCCCCTCCAGGTACAATATCAGACTGAAGATCCGCCAGCTACCGCTGGATTCACAGGACACCAGACCTCTCCTCAAGGAAATGAAGAGAGGACGAGAGTTCCGCATCATCTTCGACTGCAGCCATCACATGGCTGCACAAATTCTCAAACATGTGAGTACGACAGTGTCGCGTCCCGGAAATAGCCGATCTAAAAGCACACAATTAGGGGTGTGCCGATACACTAATTTCACCAAACGATACGATACGATATTTGGCTCACAACTTCGATACGATTTCGATACGATACGATACGCACTTTTTTTATTATGAAAATATATGGGGGAGAAAAAATGCAAACAAATAATTCTGTTTTTGCATTATTCAGACGCAAACTTGTAGCTTTTCAGCTACAATAGCCGTTTTGAATCCAAATAAGGCAATAGTGTGACACCTGACCCGAAAAAAACAACATGTTGTCACCCTTTTCACCTCGGGGCTGTTTGCATGCCTGATTATTAATATTGTAAAAAAAAAAAAAAAAAAAACTTTTTTTTTTTTTTTTTCAAAACGATTTTTTTTTTCTCCAAAACGATACATATCGTCACGAAAACGTATCGCGATATATCGCGGGACGATATATCGGCACACCCCTACACACAATGTGTCACAACATGTCACTTTGTGACCAAAGATAGCCGATCTATACAAGCTCACAACGCGTTCATAGCGCGTTGTGAGCTTACGGATCGGGTATTTTCGACACTGTCGTACGACGGCGTACTGTATAAATCAGGCTTGAGGTACAGTATGCGGTACGGACATCATAAAGACCTGTGCATGTAAAATGCAGCTTGCACACTCTGAGTGCTGCTTCTCAGATCTTCGCATGGCTGGATAGATGAAAGCGTGAGCGCCTCGGCACAGCTGTCAAACGACACCAATTTACTCATATCAGATCATCTGTTACCAAAAGTAACTACAGTCAGAGGACTTACATCAAAAAGAGTATCCGAGCACGGCCATATTGCTTAACAGGAGAGCTTGAAGGGTGTTTTGTTGTGACATTTGTTGTGTTTGCGGCTGTAATGGTTGGTGGAAGTTTATGAAAATTACAAGGTTGTATGGCAGTCATAATATGCGACTCCAGCATGTTAACTGTCCTTCACTGCCATTTAAGATAGAGAATAGACCGTTCCAGTGCTCTTTCCAAAATTAATATTGTGGCTCATAATGTTCTAAATTATTTTCCAGTGAAATGCCTTGTGATTTCTGCTTAAAATCTCTGTCTGGCTGAAGGCACAGTTTGCACAGTATTTGATTTACATTCTGAGGCTCAGGCAGTAATGACAGAATTTATCAGCTTACCCCACCAAAGCTGACCTGCAGGCCACTGCCACTTTATTACATCTTAACAAAAGAGCTATGCCTATCCACAGAAATAAATGGAAAATTGCAAGCATTTAATTTATGTTTTGACTGTGAGATGCGCTGTTGATCTACCACGCTGATGGAGTAAGGAGATAATGGATTTGGAAAGGTTTAGGCATGGTGCATCAAAAATTATCATGTCCTCGCAGGACTACTTTAGTACATTATTTTTGGAATGTTGTTGTGCCTTTTGACGGTGCTCCCAGTAAAATGTATTTAAAAAATATTAATTTAACCATAACTCGCTCAGAGAGCGTGCATATGTGTACAAATGTATGCCCCCTCAGAGTTAAATTAACATGGCGGATTTGACTGGGTATACAACCTGTCCTGGTCCTCGCTGTGTGACAGGATTACCCAGATGCAACAATCCCTCTGTCAAGTTTCATGCCTCCTGCAGGTGGAGAGGAAGGAAATGGGGAAAACATGGCAGTTCAGACAGACCTTCTGTTTGGAACATAATAGGAGCCATATCCCAGGTGTCTCTTAAAAGCACTGACCCCTTTTACAATGGTTCCATCCCAGTGGCTCTGTCACGTTTTTTTTAAGTGCCTCCGCCACCACTGGTGGAGTCAGGGACAGAAGGAGCTTGCTGAAATGAGGTTGATGTAGAACAGAACAGAACAGAACAGAATATAGACATGAAGAGTAGAATAGAATACCATGAAGGGTGACAAATGGCGTGTGTCTAATTAATTGCGCTATTAGGACAGAATTGTCATGATAATGTTTCAGTCAGCAACTGGCACTTTAATTTATGAGCACACCTGGTTACAATATGACAAATGGCACGACGTTTTAACGCCACATGGTTTCGGCCGACGTCGATAGATGAAGCAGAGAATTCACCTTTAAATCACAGGCTTTTTTACACAACCTTGGCTTTTCTTCCCAACAGATGGTACAATTAAATAGTCTATAGGAAACACTGCTGCCAGGGGAATGTGGTGCTTTTGAATGTAGATTGAGTGAAAGAAGTGGGGAAGGGGAAGGGGGGGGGGGGGGTTGGATATGGGACAAAGATTACCTCTCTCTGTTGATTGAAGGCTCCCCTTTCTCCTGGGAATACATCACATGGCCCAAGCCATTGCAAACCATTTAAATGCATAGAAAAAGCATCTACTGTATGTTGGTTGCTTAAAACCACAGCACAGATGCACACGGTGCCACCACAACAGGCAACTGCAGAGACTTCTCCAAAGAACAATATGCTGCGTTAGTCAATGCACTCATTATATTTACCTTTTTATGTATCCTCTTCCTGATGAAAGACCATTTTTGGATCTATGCCACGTTGTTTGTGATATTGATTCCAAATTGCCCCGACATTACAAAGTGACCTATTTCTCTAGTCTCCTCATTCATTCTCACCTTCCCTAACCATCTCTCTCTCTCTCTTTCCCTCCCTCCCTCTCTCTCTCTCCCTCCCTCCCTCTCTCTCTCTCTCTCTCTCTCTCTCTCTCTCTCTCTCTCTCTCTCTCTCTCTCTCTCTCTCTCTCTCTCTCTCTCTCTCTCTCTCTCTCTCTCTCTCTATCCCTCCTTCCAGGCCCAGACCATGGGGATGATGACAGAGTACTACCACTACATCTTCACCACACTGGTAATGCACCACGCCTCTTAATGCAAATCCATGCACACTTGTTCTCATCTCGCCACCGTTTGAGCAGTTGATGAATGGCGGCTAATTGCCAACAGCCTTTTGGATCCGGTCCATAATATCAATTTTGTTTGACAAACTGACAGTATAATGGAGTCTTCAGTGTAAACACTCTTCTCCCACGGTAAAGTCAACAGAAATCTTTGAAGAGGCAGATTAAAGGCAACAGATTGGATGTCAGCACTGAATGTCTCTTCTGAGTTTGAAAACTGCAAAAGAGAGAGAGCGAGAGAAAAACAAAATAGGTTTGAGAGCAGTGACAGAGATATATGACTGAACAGATTGATGTATTATTTTTTAAGTGAGGAGTAACAATTCCCAAATTACTCTGTGATTAAATTAAAGTATGGGATTTCAGACCGGATCTTTCATATACAGTATATCTAATTAATTTCTTTGCTATTTGTATTCTAATTCAAATGTGCGACTGTGTGTGTGTGTGTGTGTGTGTGTGTGTGTGTGTGTGTGTGTGTGTGTGTGTGTGCGTGTGTGCGTGTGTGCGTGTGTGTGTGTGTGTGTGTGTGTGTGTGTGTGTGTGTGTGTGTGTGTGTGTGTGTGTGTGTGTGTGGGGAGGTCATCTGAGTAACATGTCTAGATAGCTGTGTAAGAGCACTCATCTTCTCTCAAGTGTATGCTTTGTGGATAGCACAGCCATCAATCCCGGTGGAGCCCTGCACAAGGCTAATGACAACATAGATTCTGCCTATCTGGTGACAAAGGAGAGCAACAAGAATGAATACCTCCTTGAATCGTACTGCTCTAGACTCTCTCTCTCTCTCTCTCTCTCTCTCTCTCTCTCTCCTCCTCTCTCTGTCTCTTTGGCTCAGTCTCTACCTTTCACTCCCTCTCTCAGTGGACACGTCCAGTCTGTTGTGATAATATGATATGACATACAGGGCCAGGCATGACGTGTGCTATCGTTCACGCTCTGCAGCGTGGCGATGGCATTGTTCTGCCGTGCGTCGTATTCAAGTAGCACTACCAATGCCTTAATAGTGGAACCCAAAGACCTTTCCCCCTCTTGCCACACCGTGGCAGTGCAAGAAAAAAGAATGCACAATATTTATTGAAGGATTTCTTTTGAAACTATCATTTGATATCATGTTGCTGCAATGATCACATTTTTCATCATAAAGTCACAGCACTGTGGAATCCATCTAATGCTGCAATATACATTGTCACATTCACATTGATGGACACACTATTAAGGAGATTATACCTGCTGGCTTGATTTGATCCAAAATGATGAATACGTGCATGGTATAGGTGGCGATACAATTTCTCCCCCACCTAGATGGAATTTGGTGATGTCTGTGTTTTATCTTGGGAGGAGAGGGAAATGCCGACTTATTAGAGCGTGAAAAGGCAACGACAGGTAGAGAGGTACAGGGTAATAACATCCTTGTCCTCTGAAATGAGTCTGTCATACTGTAGCTTCAGCCTCGCCACCCTACAGGGTTATCTCCAGGAACCAAGGCTGAGAACTGTGATGTTTGGCACCTCTGTATCACTTGTTTATGCACTCAGAGATATATCGTGTACTCCCAGGGCACAGAGGGTCTCTAGAGTATAATGCAGAGGTGGGAGAATGCTAAAGTAGCACTGCTAAAAATGGAATTTGCTATTGCTATGGTATATGTGACTGAAGTCAGCAACTAGATGGCCATTGAAAACGCGCGTTAGTGTAATAACCCTGGTAATGCCGGGCAAGCTGATAATGCAGTGCTTCAGTGCCACGTTTCCTACTTGTCTAAAAGAGTAAATGGAACTGAGTAAAAGTAACTCATTACTACCCACCTCTGTGCAGGATGACCATCTCTGTGTTGGGTCACTTATTCAGAATATAATTCTCTGAAAGCCTGAAATGTGTTAATGGCACTGCAGATGTCAGGAATAATAATGCTACAGAAACTCCTGAAACTACTGCGAATTTTAATGTCACTGGGAATATTAGTGGCCTTCATTCATAAAAGAGAGTACTGCATTTTTAATGGGGAGGAGAGTTAAAATAACAACCTAAAAACACTTTGATAACTGGAGGCAAAGTGTGTGTCTTACATGTTCCCATTGACGCAGCGGTAACCCCACAGGATACAAATGAAATATCTATGTTCATCCAAATGTCTCTTTAGAGCCCCCTGGCCCATTGCGACGCGACATGTGTTGACATGCAACCTCATACTTCAGCTACAATCTCTGTCCCAGACATTATGGTGTCTCAGATTGAATTGATGTTTCCTTGCCAACGGGTTGTTAACAGTTGCATTATTAATGTGCTCCAGGAAAATCTCTTTTTCTTTTCCCTTTTAGACTATACATTTAATTTTATTCATTTTAGCGAGAGCAAGAGCATCGCAGATAAGGTCAGATGGACATATCTTTTACTTCTAGATTTATACTTTGATATACGATGGTGTCGTGAACCGAAAATAGCAGATCTACAAGCTCACAACACGTCTCATTGAAACGCATTGTGAGCCTGTAATATTCAGAGGACACCATCATACGAAGGGGTATAAGCACAAGTATTAGTTGTTCACATTTGATTTAACTTATAACAGCATATGTGCTGATGCTAAAAGGATGCCTGCTGCATTGTCCTCATCTTCTTACCGTACGTGACGCCAATGGAAAGCAAAGGTCACGGCAACAACTAATAAGACCCAATCCTGACAGAATAACTGAGAACCCATCCTTCTCTCTCTAAAGGACCTGATGGCCATCGACTTGGAGCCGTATCGCTTCTGTGGTGTCAACATGACCGGCTTCCGCATCCTCAACGTGGAGAACCCCCAGGTTGCCACCATCGTGGAGAAATGGTCCACGGAAAGGCAGCTACCACACAAACCAGATTCGGGTCTCCTGGAGGGCATCATGACGGTATGTTTTATTTATTTATTTATTTTATTAGCAACCTAGCAACATGGATTCTCCCTAGACAATATCAATACTGATGTGCATCCATGTTTTCAAGTGGGTTCAACATAGCCTCAGACTGTCCACAGAAGTAGGCTTTTGAATGAGAGTGTCACTCCCTCATGAACGTCATTTGTGCATTAGAGGAGTTAAAAGCAAGAGTGAGCCATAGACATATAAAGCTAGACGCCTCCTCTGGCTCTGAAGCGTCTGTATGGCGGGCGCGCTTCCGCTTCCTTGGGGGGCAGCTGGAAATTTCCGCGTGCGTCACAGAAGGGGCGTTCAGTAGGCCAATCAGAGGCAGGTGGGGGCGGGACAACTAGATTCTGACAAGTCCTGGAAAAGACGCGCTGTGATTGGCCAGTAGTCAACACGCTGTGATTGGCCAGTGCCCGTGCCCCCCGGAAATATGGCGGCCACCATACGAAACAGGTCGCTCCAACGAACTGCAGAGGCCAATGAGGTATCTAGGTTTCTATATCTATGGAGTGAGCCCCATCCAAGACGGAAATGGGAAGACTCACCATCTCCGGTTTACTTCCCATATCTGTGTGAAGTGGGCGGATGCCTTTTTAGGAGACAGGAAGCAGGTTGGATTTCAATGGGAGAGTGAACGTGAACACAGCTTATGAACCATTCTTTAGCTCCATGGTCCATGCTCCACCAGTAAACATTGGACGTTCGCGAGATTTGCCGTCGGACACCGGCGCCCACTTAGGAGACCATTTGTTGGATTTGTGTACCATGTCGCCTCTAGTGGCTCCAATCGGAATGGTGTATCTTCATAAATTAACCATCTTTGGCCCCATATCAATGAGTTTCCTGTTTAGCAGTGTTGCCATGTCTGCTTATAATAAGCAATTAGGGCCTTTTTTTAAAGTACTTTCTCATGTTTTTTAAACCAGTGGTTCCCAGATTTTTTCAGGTCAAGGACCCCCATCTGAAAATATGTGGTGCCAGGGACCCCCATACAAGATTTGCGTTGTTAAAATCTTTCAAAATGTTTTACTTTTTTCCCCAATATTTTTTTAAAATAGCAGATCTACAAGCTCATAGCGTGTCGTGATGTGACACATTGTGAGCTTGTTGATCTGCTATTTTCAAATAGCCGATGTAAAGTGCTAAAACTGAGCCTTGTTGCTTCTTTTGGGCTTGGTTTCATAGACCTGGCCGCTTGTTTCTTTTACAAAATCTGGCAACACACTGATTACCTACATTACACCTGCAGTAGCCAACTAGGGAGGAAGCACGCTGGGCAAGACCTGGGATGTTGGTTGTCTAGGAAGTTGACAACCGGAGATGGTTGAATTTGGCGGAAGTACCGCCCAAGGAAATGACGTTGATGCTTTACAAATCTGTTAACATTCTCTGTGAATGAAACGAGTGTTGTGATTGGTCAAAAAATATCGTTTCCGGGGGAAACGGAAATCCAGTCTACTCAGGACTTCCTAGACACTCGCTGCTTTAGGTCGTGACCAGGCTCTTCTTTTCGCAGATGAGGTTGGGACAGAGGCTAGGGAGGAAGTGAACAGATATTGAACTAGAAAAAGTGTTCCTCAGAGCACAGGTCTCCGCCAGGTCAGGTAGGTTATTATGGCCTCCTGGTGGCGCTATAATAGGCCAATGTGAAAAGGGTGCCACTTCTTCTTAGGCCTTGCACGGCAATCGGACACTGTATTCATGATTTGAGGCATTTTGTTCCAAAAATGTGTTTTGCTAAATTAGGCCTGCTGGTGGCGCTATAACAGGCCAATGTGAAAAGGGTGGCATTTCTTCCTCAGCCTAGTGGGAATGTGTGTGCAAACTTTCACGGAACTGCGTTCATGATTTTAGGCATTTTTGTTCAAACGGACCTATCCAGCAAACTTTGAAAGCCAATGTTAGCCAATTAGGATGGGATATGAAATATCGGACACTTCCGTCTTGATCACATGACTATAGAGATACTGTGTACCGATTTGCGTGATTTTTGGACAGAATCAGAAGGAGTAATAGCAGAAAAATGTTTTACAAAAGTCAGCCTCCTGGTGGCGCTCTAGAAGGCAGATGTGAAAAATGCATGGCAAAGGTTTATCCTCTAGGGAGAGTGCGTGCAAAGTTTCACGCAGATCGGTGCAGTTATAGGTAAAAACGTGAATCGGCCTGTTGTAGCGCCACCATGAGGCTGATTTGAAAATTTTAACCCATTGAGACCTGAAGCCGATTCTACATGTCTCCTAAATCCCAACATTATTCTGAAAAACGTATGTTTCTATATCAGTGGTGTTCAATCTTTTTCATGTCAAGGACCCCCAAAATGATATGTATTTGGCCACGGACCCCCATCAAAATATTGTGTTCCAGGGACCCCAGAAGCAAAGATTTGAGTTAAAAATGTTTGCTTTAAAAATATATATATTTAGATGATTTGCACACATTTTCACGATTTTTCAAAAATAGCAGATCTACAAGCTCATAGCGCGGCACTCGGTGCCGCGCTATGAGCTTGTATATCTGCTATTTTTGAATAGCCCAAAGTGTAAAATAATGCTTTTTAGCTCAAATCTAAAAATGACACAGTTCCAGGTCTTAATGGGTTAAGTGGCATTTGTTCTTCTGCCTAGTGGGAATACGCGTGCACAATTTTACGGAAATCGCATGCTGCGTTAATGATTTGAGGCATTTTGTTCAAAACGAACCAATCCTGTAAACTTTGGAAGCCAATCTTAGCCAATCAGGATGAAATATGGAAAATCGGACAGATCCGTGTTGATCACATGACTATAGAGATACTGTGTACCGATTTGCGTGATGTTTGGACAAAAATCTGCCTCCTGGTGCCGCTATAACAGACCAATCTGAAAAATTCGAGGCAGAGGTTTGGCTTCGGCATCCAGGGAGTGTGTTTGCACAATTCTGCAGCGGCCGGGCCAATAGTGCCGGAGATTAGCTGTTCACAGACAGACACACACACGGACGAACAAACGGACACGCGGACGGACGGACGGACGGACGGACGGACGGACGGACGGACGGACGGACGGACGGACGGACGGACGGACGGACGGACGGACGGACGGACGGACGGACGGACGGACGGACGGACGGACGGACGGACGGACGGACAGGGTGCAAAGCATACTCTCTTGCCATGCCTTTTGGCCTGGCGGAGACAATGAAGCAGCACATAGAGAAAAACTCAATGGAAGAGGCAATGGCAGCGCCCTGGAGAAAGCCAGGAATAAGGTAAATACCCACAGCCATCAGCTGAAATAACCTTTGCCCTTTATTCCAGACAGATGCAGCTCTGACCTATGATGCGGTCCACATTGTGTCCGTCTCCTACCAGCACGCACCACAAATGACCGTCAACTCACTGCAGTGCCACCGGCACAAGCCCTGGAGGTTCGGAGGGCGTTTCATGAGTTTCATCAAGGAGGTGATGCGAATGTGATCTTTTTGCCTAGTATCGTTCGTATTCAACCCTGTCTGTCTGTCTGTCTGTCTGTCTGTCTGTCTGTCTGTCTGTCTGTCTGTCTGTCTGTGGCCCGATTTATACTCAGTTGTATGACAGTGTCGCTGAAACCAGCCGATCTACAAGCTCCCAGAGATTTCCGTTTTTTATATCTTTTCAACTGGTCACAGAAAATGTATATCCGTTATGATCGCTTGTCTGACCGCGTGTAAATACACCCGGGCCGGTAGCAGTGTGCGTCGCTCAGAGAACAAACATTACAACCGCGACGTTCCCTTCTCTTCCAGCAGCACGTTGAAAATAACATGTCTCGTGAAATCCAGGGCAAAATAAGTAAACTCAAGATACAGCCGTTTCCATGTAAAATCTAAACAGGAAGTGGACGGAGGCGGAAATCTTCGGATGACGTTGTTTCCGGATCCTTGTGAGTTGAAAGTGAAAGTGATCACTCGGGTGATAGAGAACAGCGCGATCTTTTATAAAACCACTATAAAACAAAAACACGTCAAACACGTCATTGGCACCGAGGGCCTTTGGGAAAAACACGTCAATGGCACTGGATGAGTTAAGGCCAAAGATGGCAATTCCTGAAGCTAAAGCTTCTATAAAGCGCATGTGTGACCATGCCCTGATGAGGGGTAATTACAAACGAGATACAGCTGGGTGAGACAGAAACTAAACTAAGCAAACTAGAACAGGTAACATATTACACATAGACATATAAGACCTAGACAAGACAGACAGTGAGGCATAATTTTAACTGTGACAATACATCGCGAATATTATCAAGGCATGCCTCTAGGCAGAGATTTGCACTCTATTGAGTAAAAATCGTCCACACACACACGCAAAAGCCATGACAGACACGTCAAAGCAGTGCTGTTGTCGCCTTTGTATAATTCCCGGTATCCGTAACCTATTTTCCAGATGGCACTACTGTAACCATCTTTGAAAGCACACAACTTGTATAATCGGCTCTTATTCTGTTCAATATGAGACTCGAAGAGTGACTCAGAGCCGACAAATCGGGGTTTTGGAAAATAGTACTGCTGTGAGCAAGCACAGCCAAGCTCACAGAATTCAGTCTGACCGGGATAATTAAGTGTAGGAAGGGTTACCTCCAGCACCGAATGTAACTGCCGGATACTCCTCTGTTTGCCCAGCAGTAGGACAGCGAGCGAGTGTGTGTGTGTGTGTGTGTGTGTGTGTGTGTGTGTGTGTGTGTGTGTGTGTGTGTGTGTGTGTGTGTGTGTGTGTGTGTGTGTGTGTGTGTGTGTGTGTGTGTGTGTGTGTGTGTGTGTGTGTGTGCGTGCGTGCGTGCGTGCGTGCGTGTGTGTGTGCGCGTGTGTTTGTGTGTTTGTGTGTGTGTGTGTGTGTGTGCGTGTGTGCGTGCGTGCGTGCAAGCTTCAGTGCCTCTGCGTGTGCCTGTGTCTGCACGTGCATGTGTCTTTCTGTGGGGGTGGGTTTGCAGGGTATCAGGGGATGGTAATAGGGGGCAGTAATGTGTTTTCCCCCTCATGGGGAATCAGGCAAAGGAGATGGTTGTTAATTAACTCCATGGTCTGGAGGGAAAACGCGTTGGAGGCGTAAAATGTAATTAAATAAAAAGGGAAATACAGCCCTCGCTGATTGTGTTTGTGTTTTAGGTGTACGGGCGTGTGGGTGTGAGTTTATTTTCAGTGAGTGATAGGGTGTGTTATAGAATATGCGCTATGTTGGCTGGTTAGTTTTGTTGGACTATGTTTGCCCATGCTCATCTGCTCATTCACAATATGGTATCGTCGCTGTCAGGCAGAAACCTTGTATCTCCATAATTCAACTTTTTATGACTTTTTTGTTAATGCCCTACTCCTTTGTTCAACAGTGTCATGCTAAAGTATGCGACACGTGAGCTTGCAGATCAGTTATTTTTCTATTTATGAGGTGCCGGCCAACAGTAAAACACTATAGAAATCTAAGATTAGCCACACACTCCTAGCTGCCGATGCCAAATATTTATTAAGGACGAGAGAACAACAAAAAACTGTGTTTTGGATAGCGATGCTGTCCGATGACCCTGTAGAATGCAGCATCGCTGTCCGAAATGTTGGTGTATTACAGTTTTTTATTGTTCTCTAGTCCTCCTTAATGAATTGGCATCGGCAGCTACGAGTGTGCGGCTGCTCTTTGATGTATTTTATAAATATTTAACCAATGAAAAGTATCAACTATTGCTTACGACTAAATAATAACTACATTGGATGCATAGGAACCCCGGCGGTAAAGTAACGGTTTTGGACATACAAGGTTTGCCCTCCCGACAGCGACGATATTTAATATAAAAATGTGTTTAATATATAATATGATATTAGTATATATATATAATTTTTTTTTTTTTTTCAGTCCCATTGGGATGGTTTGACGGGCCGGCTGTCATTCAACAAGACTTCAGGCCTGCGCACAGACTTTGACCTGGACATCATCAGCTTAAAGGAGGATGGCCTTGAGAAGGTAAATCACCATTGAAGGGCTAGAGTGCCAGAACATCTATATTTTATGATGAACTTTTGGGTTGCCATAGCAGCGGTCCTCCCATCACACGTCGATCCCGAATCTGTCCCCTGTTGGTGTTGAAGTAGGTATTGTCATTTCAAGGCATCCCTGTGATGCAGTGGCGGACTTAACTGTAGGCAAGGTTAGGCGACCGCCTGGGGCCTCAAGAGTTAGGGGGCCTCATGAAAAAAATTAAATACATTTCTGTAGCCCTACTTTTAGCTTTTTAATGGATCCCATGTTAGTAAAGTCTGATAAAAGTATCAAACTCCCAAAATGCACCAGAATACTGGAAATTACATCTATTCTGTTAAAAAATTATCTGTGGAGGGGGTCTCATACTACCGTTCGCCTGGGGCCTCCTGATCCTTAAGTCCGCCCCTGCTGTGATGGACCTGCCATTATAGGCAACATGTCGCATTGTGACATGTTGTGAGCTTGTAGATCGGCTATTTTTGCTATTCATCGCACGACAAAGGGTATAGGGCGTAAGTGGTTAAGTGCACAGGTGTCTCACACATGCAAATCGCAATTTGCATTCATAAGCAAGTAGCCTTGGGAACCAATGGTTACTGAGCCATGTGGCCCATACTGTAGATAAGGAGCCTATTTACTGTTTCTGTAGCGTTAGGCAGCTTGATGTACAAGTACATCCCCCGGCCATGATGTACAAGTACACCCCCCTGGACATGATGCTAGTATGACGCAGGGACGTACCCCTTATACAACCCTTGATGCTGAGTGCCAAACAGGGAGGCATCAGGTGCCATTTGTATCGTCTTTGATATGACTCGGCTGGGGATTAAAACCTGACCTCCCAATCTCAGGGCGGACACTCTAACCACAAGACACTATGAGCTATGAGTTCATAGTTTAGTCAAAATAAATAGCTCTTATGTTTTGATTCAATCATTTTCAGTACAGACTGCCTTTATGATTGAGCGATGTAGTTTATTCCACAGAAGTGGCTCATGATGGGAAGATACTCTGCCACCTACGGATTGCTTAATTATCATAGAGGCACAGAGATAACCAACATCTGGGATCTGAGCGCACGCGGCGGAATGTAGGGTCTGATGAGGTCTGTTAGGTGAGATGGAGCAAACCCCATGAAGTGCTCTATATGTGATGCATATTCTATCTCAAATGAATGTATAAATTACAGCTGAATCGTTCATATTGTAAAATGTGTCTCTTAATCAAAGGTGTCAGAGTGCAAGATGATTACTTGAACTCTCTGACACTTGGTAGTAGAACACAAATCCCTACAGGCTGTAAGTGGACTAGTTCAGCGCTAAATCATTTTTGCGCTCAACACAAGTGGGGCTCCACTAACGGTAACACTTTTAACAGAATGAATAAAAACATGAAATATCGGAATGATGTGGCTTTTGATGCGCAGAACATAATGCAAATCTGACAGTATCATTTACCTCCTAACAAGGAAGCAAATTGGCCGTTTCAACATAAGCATAAGTTAGTGGTTCATAAAGCAAATTGGATTAGGGTACACATTAGGGTGTTAATTGCAGTCTCTTAATGGTAATTTGAGGTGATGCCTGAAATGCAGTTTGATGGTAATGGGGTGTATAAACACTTTTTTTTTCTTTTGCCAAAAAAGGGGGAGGGAAAAAAAAGGAAGTGCAAGGCTGGTAATGTAGAACTTATTTTATTATGTTGTCAGGGAGAGGACCCCGTGGACTATAACAGCTTTGTCTACTAGAGGTTTTTCATACATTATGCATACATCAAATAGGGATAAGTTCCATTATGACTCCCTCAAGCTCTCCCTAAAGGCTGACGACTATGATATCTAGGGCTTTTCAGCTTGTAATGATGCTGCGCAAGAATGGAGCTTGTGATACGGCTAATTCTTTTCCCTTGCACTGACATCCTGTCCTGAATGCTGCACGTACTGTATGTGAATTTGTCTCACAGCCATTTTGAAGTCTTTTTGATGGCGTGCATAATGTCTTGTCTTTTTTTGTCAAGTTCTACACTACACGCATGTATCCAGCTGTGCTCAGTGGATTGTTAGGATTTTGTGTATATCCATGGAATCGGCTTTTCCAGGCTATTTGAGCCTGGAAAAGATGTGGACATTTTCTGACTAATCCAGTGTAATTGAATATTAGCCCAAGTTTGAGCTCATCCTGGAATAATGAAGAGGTTTCCAGAGTAGCATTTTCACATGGCATACTCAGAGGGAGGGATGGAGTAGACATGGAGAGCTTTCCCTGTAGTCGCATGGGTAAATAACTTGAACATTGCTTCTGTGGCTAATCGTGTTTAATGAATTGAGTTAATTGTAATTGGGCACAATTAGAAAGAATGTTGCAAAGTGGATGGCATTTTACAGATATTTTTTAAATTCTCTCTCCTCGAGTCCTCTTTGGCAGTGTGACAAAGTGTAACTAATGTGTAAATTACAGCATATGCTTCTCGCTGGATAAGACAGGGAGGACATTATCAGGCATTTTTCATGCTGTCTGTTCTAGGCTTGTGTGTCTTTAAATGGATCCACCTCAAGCACAAGCCCTTGTGAATATTAAATGCTGTGTGTGTAGTTATGGAGGAGCAAAGGGGGGGAGATGGGTTGGAGAGAGATGGTTGGAGAGCTTCTCTTGCAAACGGAGATTGTTAGCGACAGCCACAGGACTATTTGTGGTAATGATATGTTCCAGAGTGTGTCTCTACAATATTCAGAGCTTTTTGCCCGAAGGCTGCTCTCATATATAACTCCCTTTATTTGTTCAGATCTCTTGGCTTATCTTAGTGCAATTACTCATAGCAAAACTTCTCCCACATTGTAATCCGGTCTTTTATGCCAGCAAACCCATGCTGTTTCAAAATTAATTGAAGCCATTTGTGTTTTGCTATACTCCTAGTCCTAAGGGCAGAACACTGCAAAGATACAAGACCTGAAATAGCCACGTGAACACACAAGGACGCCTATTGGGGTTGTTATTTTTAATTCAGTTGCGTTGGGATTTCTCTCGTCAAAAGCAGATTATGAAACAGTTTGAAGCTACACATGGCATTGCCAACAAAATCACATTGTACAACCACCAGACGTGCGCACGTGTACGGCGCGCCTCCGTCGGTGAAAACGAGTGCACCTTTTTCAATCTGACTGGTTTTCCAAATTCCAATCATACTGTAGCATACTGTACACAGGAACAGAACAGGTGCAGAGCATATTAATGAGTGAAGGAATGTTGGTCAAGGTGGATAAAGTGGGTTTTCAAGAGGTTTCTCAACCAGTAGTGTGCTACTACGCCCATAGCGCCTCTCGATTTTTTTGGCTTGTTAATACTGTACTTTCACTTGGACTGAAGGATGAACTGATTTTTAGGTGGTCAAAGAAGGTCACTGTGACAGTGGGACCTCACAAAACACGTTCATTAAATTCCTTCAAAGTTGACATATTCTATGAGTCTCGACAGACATGGATGACGGAGGCGTAAAACCGTGACGCAGTCTATCTTGTTGAATCAAATTTGAATTGACTGGAACTTACTAAGCTAGAGATTTGTTCCAGTAGGTTTCTTTTCACCAAGGTGCTGTTTTAGTTCAGTGATTTGGTTAAGACTTGTTAATTAAAACTGGTAAAATAGGTCTGAATTTGAAACTAGTTTGCCAATGAATATGCCAAGTATAAAGCAAGAGGACATACAGTAAGTATATCCTTTGTACATTTAAAAAATGAAAAAATCAGACCTGGAGGTATAAAGGTGACTCAGCCAATCAGCTAATCGTTGCTGTTGGGCAGAAACCTTTAATTGCCATATTTCAATTTTCATTTCATTTCATAATTTCTTTCATTTTGTAAATGAATGCCCTACTTTGTCATACTATAGTGTCACACGAAAGAAGCAAAAATAGCTGATCTGCAAGCTCACAACGCGTCGCATCCCAACACATTGCTTGTAGATCTGCAATGTTTTCTATTTTTTTAAATAATTTAGGTGAAAGTGAAAGTGGTTAAGTCTGTCTGTGGGGTTTACACATAATTGAACCAATAACAAGTATTAACAGTGCTTTTGACTAAATAATAACTACATTGGTTTCATTGAAACACAGGTTCTATTTTCCATTTCCTGAAAAGTATAACCATTTTGGACTTACAAGGTTTCTACCTGACACCGACAGTGATCCAACTGGGAGTGGGTGAGGAGAACACTTACTGTAGCTACTGTTCATGCCTTTCATGTTCGGCAGGTGGGGAAGTGGAGTCCAGTTGGAGGACTCAACATCACAGAAGTGCCTAAGCGCAAAGGGATGAACATCTCTGATTCCCTGGCTAACCGTTCCCTCGTCATCACCACCATCCTGGTATGTACAGTAGAACAGTTTTCATGTCAAGGAGTCAAGGACCCCCAAACTAATATGTTTTAGCCCCCATCTGAAAAAGATTTTGTGCCATGCAGGAACACAACATTTCCCCCCAAAAAAGATCTACAAGCTCACGTGAAACGTTGTGAGCTTGTAGATCAGCTATTTTCAAATAGCCGATGTACGTATACACTGTATGGTTAAAGTGGTTAAACTGATTTTGATGCTGTATTAAACAACTTTTGCTTTGGACCCTCTGGAAGCCGCTCAAGGGGCATCACTTTGAGAACCACAGTAGTAGAAGGTTTATAACACTTGCCGGAAAATACTGTGCATAACTGAATCAGGTTTTAGCACACAATTTTACTTAGCCTACGTTTTAAGTTTTGCAAAAACAAATTGTACTCAGCTATTATCATGCTATTCACCAAAAAGCTTTAAAAACTTTGGATGATATCTTATGGATAGGCTGTATATATATATTTTCCCTTGTGTTTTATGCAAAATACAAATTATGTGATGAAACCAAGGGGCAAACCCCCTGCGCTGGAATTGAAGCTTGATTGAATTGACATGCATTTAGTAAATTATGGTCCCAATAAATTAATGATAAAGTAGGGTATGTTTCTAGGGTTTCTATTGGTTCTACCGAGTGAAGACCCGCCCTCGCTGCGGTTGCAGCCAATAGCAGTCGTTTCCAGTAGCATTTTGAGACCAAAGATGGCATATTTCAATTCGCATTCGGCTTCAAAACGGTCTGTAGAAACCAATGGGGCTCGCTGTGTCCATATTTTTTTACAGTCTATGGATGAAACATCTATCAGGCAGAGGATATGTGTCAGATGTTCATAGAGAACATAGTCTGGGCTTGTCGAATTATCAATATTAATGATTAACCACTTGAACTCTAGCATCCCTATTCTGAGCTTGACATAATAAGCGAAAATAAGCGAACATATGAAGGTAATACCCCATTTACAAGCTCAAAATGTGTCGCAACATGTTAGTAGCTGTGTTTGGTGAAGAGATTTGGTGTAGAGGGGAAAAAAGGAGGGGAACAACCTACCTGTGGGGTACTCAGGTTAACGAAGTATATAGGGTTTAGGACAGAGCAAAATTAAAAAGGGGGAAGCAACGTGAGAGACTGCACTGTTCCACAGAATTTCATTAATTACATGTTAGGTTTGAAATAAACAGGTGCCCTCCCCCAGCACCCATATACATTCATTTGTAGATCCTGTTTTGTTTGTAGGCATACTTAAGGCTGTCACTGGAAGCTTGTAGATGGCTCGTTCTGGAGATATCAGGGAGGCGCTGACACAAATGGCCCCCGTAGGCCCCTTTTAGACAAACACAACAATGATAAACACCGTCATTATGCCTGGATTGGACCACTAGCCTGTTATTATTACTGAGTGAGGTTTCAAAAGGTATACAATTAATGCCTATCTGGTAGCAGCAGCCATTTTAATTCTGTCTCAAAGACAAGCAATGGAATGAGGATACGGGTGGGTTTGAACTGCTACTAAATAGGGCCTTAATAGGAAGTGCCATTGGATGTGGATATTCAATGAGTCTCGAGTATCACTGAGGTGTAGTGGTTCACCTACATTTTGCATAGCGCTAAAAGTTTCGAAATAGTATGAAAAGGACGTACTAAGTTTACGCACATTTTGTGATACCCCGCTGATGTGAGAGTCTTTTAGGAATCATCCGTTTTAGATCATAAAAACTGCAACCGAATTTCCAAAGAGACTTTTCTGCTCTCGTATTAATCTCTGCATTTTCATTCAGCTTAATGACATTGCATCAAACTGATTCCAGTGATGCATGAACAAGACGTCTGACAGTTTTATAGTGATAACATCTTAGAGGAGATTAAGACGCTTAATGTGTTTTTCTCTTTCACATTAATTGTTTGCACTCCATTGCCTGTAATGTCTCTGTACAGGCCCCCTCCACCCTCCTCTTTCTGTTATGTACGCCCATGCTGTGCGACTGTGCAGGGTAAAACCAGTGTAAAACTCTTTGATTTGAGTCCAAACCTTAGGGAATAGCAAGAATTGGAAGCCTGGAAACAGATGGTAATGGCTTTTTGCCTTACCATGCAAACTTTTTGATCACGTTAATTGGACAAGTTGAACAAAGTTTGCGGGGAAGCGCTCACTCTCTCTTTCCAAATACACTGTCATCAAGAATTCATCAGTTATTACTTATTTAAGAGGCTGTCCTAATTGTAATGTCCAACTGGCTTCATAATTGGGATGGCAAGCAATTAAAGATGCTATTCCCTTCACTTATGGCGGTTTTGGACATCCATATTATGTCTGGTTAAATACCACACTAGTACGCTAGCTCGTAAAAGCTATTCTTCAAAGGCATCTAACATCAAGACAATATCAGTACAAACTGTGTATTAAGTGATTTCCATATTATTTCCTCATAACATATTTTTGTATCAGTCCTTCTCTTCTTTGTCAACGAACCACCCCCCCCCCCCCCCCCCCCACCACCACCACCCCCGTTTCCCCATAAAAGAAAAAACTATTTTAATAAGACAGTGTCATGACTGCATATGTTCATGTATGAGTGCATCTTTACTTAGAGTAACATAAGCCATGGATGGGAAATACAAAGCAGAGGTCACCTTCACAAGAGAATGAATTACTCTGCCTCTAAGCAGAGTTTATAAATTATACGTCTAGCCATTGAAGGCAATAAATTGCATTATAGGCCATGCATAAATGGACCACCATGTGTTGAAATGCTCAATGGGATGCACAACTCTATTTGGCAGAAGGAAATGGTGACAGCCGCTGAATAAAGGAAATCATTTATAAGCTATATTCTTTCGTAGACATTGTCAGTGGCTTGGTTTTGGTGTCCCTTGTGAGTTCGGTGACAAGCGATGAAGACAACATCACAGTCATGCTCTGTTTCACTGCAGCATTCTGTTCCTAATCAAGCTTTTATATGACCCAAATTATGAGCATCCAGCCAGGATATTACAGCGCAGTAAAGACTGTCATCTCCCTGACCATAAACTGAACCGGCCTGTGCACTGACAGCATGGGTCAGTGGGCAGTTGAGCGTATGGGGGTTGACAGAGGCTTTAGTTGGCTCAACATGACAAACACATCAAAAACAATAGCACTCCCTTTCTGTGTGTATCCTCTTTGAAATCTTATCAAGCCTAGTATGGCATGTAGTCATTTGAGATACATTTTCACAACAAGAGATACAACTCGCATTGGAAGCAGCTCAGCTCTCCTTTTAGACATACATTTTTAGACGCTAATGTAAGAACAAAGCTAAGCACTCGTACATATTTTAACACGCTCTATAGCCACATGCCGAACTTAAATCTCCCTGTCGCTCCGTGTTAAATGCAACAGTGACTTTTCAGCTCAGATCACTTTGCCTCAATTAAGTTTTGCACGCCGAAACAAATTGAAAAAGCTGACCTCAACGTTGGTTTCCATTTGATGTTTCGTGTCTGTGCAGGAGGAGCCATACGTCATGCTTAAGAAGTCTGACAAGGCGCTGGTTGGCAACGACCGCTTCGAGGGCTTCTGCATCGACTTGCTGAAGGAGCTGGCTAACATCCTGGGCTTCGTGTACGAGATTCGCCTGGTGCCTGACGGGAAATATGGCTCACAGGATGAGAAGGGCCAGTGGAACGGGATGATCCGAGAGCTGATTGAACATGTGAGTCGTACTGTATTACAAATACCATGCTTTTATCACGCCCGTGA
The DNA here is from genome assembly GCF_963280865.1 of Gymnoscopelus braueri. Taxonomy (NCBI): domain Eukaryota; kingdom Metazoa; phylum Chordata; class Actinopteri; order Myctophiformes; family Myctophidae; genus Gymnoscopelus; species Gymnoscopelus braueri. The sequence goes on from NC_137605.1 coordinate 24,687,701, forward strand.
CCTTGGGCCTTGTCCTTCATGCACCGTTGCCTAATACATTTACTACATCTACATTTCACTTTTGTAATCCCACGCAAAATTTTACGCAAACAGCTGTGAAAGATCTCATCTTAAGTGAACTGACGCAAAGATGCTATTGAACTGTGCAGGTTATGTCTTCCTCAGGCATAGACAGTGATAAAGATATGATTGAGTACAGGACATGTGGAGACAGCAAAGCTGTCAGTTACATTTACGGCACAACTCTGTCAAGGTTGGCTCCGAGTTACAAGTCTGTTGATGTCATTGATTGAGACACAAACCTCAGCTTTGATGAAAATAAAGAAATAACAATGAACAGGTAGGTACTGTATATTCTCAGTATGCAGCAGACCACATCAGCAATCATAATGTTGGCAGATAGTGAAAAATTACTGCGATAAAACAAAAAACGTCAAATGCCAGGAAACAGGCCTTGCATTGAAAGCAACAATGACAGTACTTGGCTGGCATTTCATAACAGTGCCTTTCATTGCCCTCCCTCTGTCCTCGGCCCTGTCGGGTCAGCACTGCACTCGGCTGGAAAAGTTGTAATAGCTTAAGTGGCATTTAGAGGAGAGTCTTATGGCATGAGTCAGTGGCTAGGTGCTGAGAAGGGTAGGAAAGGTGGGCTACCGCAGCAGCACTTTATCCCCCCCTACCCAAAGCTTTTTGCTAGATCTGTGCTGATAACGGTAACCTTGAGGGGGAACAAATGGATTACTGGAGGTAGAAAATGCTGGCAGGAAATGGAGATGCAGGCATTCATCATAAAATGGAGTAGACATATACAGGTACTTTGTATTCTTCTGTACTTTCAACTTAAAAGCTATGAGTGGTCAGAGGGGAGTCTGTCCTTAATAATTCAAGTAAAAACATAATAATCCTCAAAGAAATTAAGACTTGCTAGATGTAATTTTATTTTATCTTGTCTTATCGTATCGTATCGTATCGTATCGTATCGTATCGTATCGTATCGTATCGTATCGTATCGTATCGTATCCACACTTAACTGAGAGTGGACTTTAAATAATACAAAATTGTTGGTAATGTGCTATTAAAAAAATCACACCTAACCTTGAAATCTTTTCTTCACACACATTCATGTTAAGTGTCTTGTTCAAAGGCACATTGATCTATTTTTTAACAGAGAGTTTACTCTTCCTAGGAATAGTTTCAAAGGTATGCAGCTTTAGCCCTGCCCCCCTATTTATATGAGAGGGAGTGAACGCCCACAATTCAACGTCACAGCCCCATTTGAGCCAGAGACAGACAGACAGTCGGTTGTGTGCTCGTCGCTCCCAGCAGAGAGACAGAGAGAGACATGCAATTTGTTGTATTAGTGGCGCTATATAACTATGGGTTACTTACGTAACCCCGGTTTTATAAATTGCGAACGAACTGTTCATATATGGGAATCAGCGCCCTCTGGCGATGATACAGAAGCTTCACATTCACTCCCTCGGGCCAATTCCTATTGGTCCGGTGGGCCGTCAATCGCTTTCCGGAAGTCCCTACCCCCGAGGGTATAATAGGACCCGGAAAGCGGATGTCGTTCTCTTTCACACCAGCTTCCTTCTGCCGAGCAAAAAGAAGGGTGTTATTGTGAACAGTTCGTTCGCAATTTATAAAACCGGGGTTACGTAAGTAACCTATAGTTTTATTACATTGCTCTCTCACTGTTCACATATGGGAGACATAAACCCCATGAATGTATCCGCAAAATCAAGATACCCACAACCTGTACCAGGGCCCCGCCCCCCAGGGGGCGTGGCCCTCGGCACCCATGCGCCATCAGACCCACCGGGTCTGAGGCAAAGATCAGGAAATATAGTAGGGCCCTGACAGACCATAGTCTGCTCTAAGAACTAAAGGACAGGCATAGCCTGTCCATCTTAGTGGAGGGCCCTAACAGACCGAAGTCCGCCTTACTGAACTAAGGCCCAGACGTCGCCTATGACATACTAAGGCACAAGGGCATGAACAGATCCTACATCCGTTCCATGCACCTACCCACCCTCTGTTGGAAGCCACGCCCAGGACTGCGAGCGTCATGGAAGGCGCCGCCACGTCCAGGCTAGAAAAAAACAGCGAAAGTCGAAGAGACTGCCGACTCGCCGCCGTGTAGACGTCCTGAAGACACACTTCTGCAGAGGGCCCAGGACGTCAACACACCCCTAGTAGGCACAAGGGCATGAACAGACCCTACTTCTGTTCCATGCATCTACCCACCGCCAGGTGGAAGCCGCGCCCAGGACTGCGTGCGCCATGGAGGACGGCACCACGTCCAGGCTATAGAGAGCAGCGAAAGTCGAGGGAGACGACTAACTTGCTGCCGTGCAGGCGTCCTGAAAACCACACCTCTGCAGAGGGCCCAGGACGTCGAAACACCCCTAGTAGAGTGCGCTCTCAGGCCTCCAGGCACTGGGGCTCCGCTACTAGTGTACGCCAGGCGAATAGCATCCACAATCCACCGGGAAAGCGTTGACTTTGACACCGCCTTCCCCATGACCCGGGCCCCAAAGAACGAACAACTAGCTGGGTTGGTTCTGGGCCGCAGTCCTCCGGACATACACCCGCAGGGCTTTCACTGGACAGAGACAGTGCAGCCTCCGATCCTCCTCCGAGCAAAAGGAGGCGGGTGAAAAGCCACCAGCTCAGTAGGCTTAACCATCGCTAGGTGGTCTTGAGGACAAACGCCGGGTTGGGTTTGAAAACAACCCTACTGTCACCTCCAGTGAACCTCATGCACTCTGGACTCACCGAGAGGGCACGAATACCGCTCACCCGCTCCGCTGTCGTCAGCGCAACCAGGAGCACCGTCTTGAACGTGAGGAACTTTGGGTCCACCGTCTCCAACGGCTCAAAAGGAGGACGAGAGAGTGAGTCGAGCACCAGGACCAAGTCCCACGCGGGGAACAGGGACCTTGAGACAGGACGTGCACTCGGCGCACTTCATGAACTGGCCCACAAGGGGCTGATTTGTCGCGGTTTTCGCCTCGAAGCCAACATGGCTTGCTGAGATGGCCGCCAGGTACACTTAGATCGTGGAGAAAACGTTTCCCAGATCCAACCTATCCTGTAGGAAGATCAGGATGTCTGTGACCGAAGCCTGGAGCGGAACCACAGCCGGGGACCGTCCCAGACACCATTCCTCACACACGCCCTACTTTGTCCCGTAGAGAGACCTAGTGGAGTGTGCCCTAGCGGCCTGAATAGTATCCGCTAGTAGTGGGGAAAAAAATGTAATTTCAGTGAACAAACGATTTCGTTCACACTCACGCCAATGATCCGTTCAATTGACTCGTTCACGTTCTTGTTCAGCAGCCCCACTCTCTAATGTAAAAAACACCATCGCAGGAGCGTTTTAGTTTTCTACGTCGCACGTACAGCCCAACCTCCCGTCTTGTGTACAGGGGGAGGGGATGGGGGCATGCACGATAGTGTGAACGTAACCGTCTCAGAAAATGAAGGAGCTCATTCACGTTCAACGGAAAAGAACTAGTTATTCTTGAACGACTCAAACCTGAACGATACCTCACTGGTAGCCACTGCTCTAGGTCCAGTCGCAGTCAAGTTTTCCCTCTCACGGGCCAGACCCACAGTTCTAAGTCTGCGGGTCTGGGATGAAAGGTTTCGCCACCCGCCTGCTGTAGCGGGTCCCTGCATAGCGGGAGGGGCCAAGGCTGCTCGTAGAGGAGGGGAGCTATTTCCGACCTCCAAGAGCCCCATGCCGGAGCCACCAGCAATACCATCAAGCCTTGGAGTCTGATCCGTTCCGGAGTGGGGTGGATCAGTTCAGATCAGCGGAGGGCACGCAAAAAACTGTCCCCCCCGGCCATTTGTGCGCCAGGACGTCCAGGCCCAGCGGAGCCTGCTCACTCATCGAGAGGAACATCGAGCACTTCGCGTTCTCCTTCGAGGCAACTAGGTCTACCTGGGGCCGCCCGAACCTGACCCAGATCTGGTCCACGACCCCGGGGTGCAGAGACCAAACTGAATGAAACGTCTTACCTCTGGACAGAAGATCGGCTCCCCTGTTCAGAAGTCCAAGTACATGAGAGGTGCTGATTGATTCCAGGTGTGCATCGCACCACAGTATCAACCTCCTCGCCAGACTGTTAAAAGTAAGAGATCTCGGACCTCCTTGCTTGTTGATGCAGGCCATGGTCGTGGTATTGTCTGTCCTGACCGGAGCGTGACATCCACTGATGTGGGGCTCGAAGTGTTTCACTGCCAAAAAGACTGCCATCAACTCCAAGCAGTTGATGTATGCTGTCCTCGTGCTGCGGTCCCACAGACCCCTGGCCATCCGGCCCTCGAAGGTGGCGCCCCACTTTGTGAGGCTGGCATCGGTGGTGATCACCTTTCTTGAGATGATCCTCCCTACCGGACGATTGTTGGAGGGACTGCATGCATGCCGCAGACGTTGTCACACGGCGAAAACCCTGAGTGGGAGGGAGCCCATCCATCTCTGAGAAGGTCTCACGTGTAGCATGGAAAGGGAAATGGCCGAAGCCCTGAGCCCCTCCGCCCTCATGCAGACCTTGTACTGGACCTTGCGTCCCAGTCGAGACATGGCCAGACATCTTGGGGAGGAATCTATCCTCCCCTGAGACAGACGAGCTCTGAGAGAGACCGCATCCAGCACGATACCTATAAGGTAGCGTGATGGGACGGGGTGAGCACACACTTCACGCACTTCTCGAAGTGTAGCGTGAATCCCAGGGAGGTCAGGTGCGACACCACCAGTCTGGGGTGATGACATGCCTCCTAACGCGAGTCCGCACTCATCAACCAATTGTTCTATGTAGGTCGCGATGTGGACTCCCCTCTGTCTCAGAGGAGCTATCGCTTGAGTGCATTTCATGAACATCCTGGGACATTTCGAACGAGAGGACCAGGTACCCGTACACACGACCCTCGAACTCGAAGCGCAGGAATTTCCTGTGCGGCGGGTAGATAGGGATGTGGAGAAGGCCGTCCTTGAGATCTAGTGAGCTCCACCAGTCGCCCTGACGACGTTACTGAGCGCAGTAACACGTCAACATTCGAACTGGAAGGTTTTCAGATACCTGTTGAGCGCCCTTAGATCCATGATAGGACGTAGCCCCCCCCCCCCCCCCTTTCTTCATGACCAGGAAGTATCTCGAGTAGAAAACGATCCGGCTTTCTCCCGGTGACACTTCCCTTGAGTAATAGGGAGGCAGCCTCCTCTTGCAACGTCGCCGCCGCTTGACCACTCGCATGTAACAACAGTGCTCTGTTGGACATGGGTGGTCTGGTGGAAAAGCAGTATGTACCGCCACCTGACTAGTGGTGGGAAAAACAGTTCATTTCAGTGAACGAATGATTTCGTTTACGGCAATGATTCGTTCAAAGATCCGTTCAAAAGATTCGTTCAGACGATTCGTTCATTCACCATTTTGGATGGTGCCACGTGTTTGCCCACGGCCATTTTGTGTTTTGGCACATGTTTTCCAGCGGAGGCAGCCATTTTGGCCGCCTCCGCCGACAATACAACAACATTTGGGCCTAAATCTTACCTTAAGGCACTTTTTGGTGGACCAAGGAAAATGTTTACGTGACCCATGTAGCATGTGACGGTTTAGGCCCGTCACTATACCTACGTTCCGTCTAACGACCACCAACCGTTGGCTGGTGATCGTTGGCTCATTTTCATTTTGGCTGTAAATTTGTTGCAATTTTTGTTTCTTATTACACAAGCATTTGTCAAGAAAGAACATTCTGAGCAGCAACAATGTTCAAGTAAACTTGTACTCTGAAGGTGTGTGTGTGTGTGTGTGTGTGTGTGTGTGTGTGTGTGTATCGGAACTTCTCCCAGGGGCTAGGGGAGCGATCCTTCGCCGTCTCCGCTGGCTCCGGTGAAGATTTTGCTGTATTTCGTTGCGATTCTTTGTTTTCAATACACAAAATATTTGTCATGAAAAAACAGGTCGAGCAATAACAGCGGGGGCCACAGAAGTATGCACTTTCATGTAAACTTATACCCTGACATGTGTGTATGTGGCTGAACATCTTCCAGGGCTCGGTGAGTGGTCCTTTGCTGCGTCCTACCGGCTCCAGTGAAGATCTCCTCCTCTTCCTCGGTGTCCTGGACTCGGGCCAGTGACCACATTGTCCAGGCGCAAATCCCCCGTCTGGGAGGAGAGGGAATCGAGGGAGACCTCATCTCTCCCTCGGCGTCCTGGGACTGAGGCTCGTGGCCACACTATCCAGGTGCAAATCCCCCGTCTGGGCTGTTGCTGTCCGGTCGCGCTGCTCGCCTCTGGCAGCGGGTGGGGCGGAGGAAGACTGGGAAAAGCAAGCTGGACCTACCTGCCGGATCTGGGCATTCTTCTTGTCGTCGAGGCCTTTGAAGTTACGTGGTCAAGCCACCGTGCCCTTCCATGGGTGACACACAAACCGAGTACTCTACCAGCCCATTCTGTGGAGTACTTGTTGAGGAGAATGATCTCCTGTGTGAGGCGTCGCATCTCAGCTAGCGCTGGTGTAGCGGCGTCTCCGGTCTCGAGTTGTTGTTTTAAATACACAAACACTTTTGTCATGGAAAAAACATTTCGAGCCACAATAACCAAGGGAACAACGAGGCATGCACATTCAGGTAGAACTGTACGCTGATATGTGTGTGTGTGTGTGTGTGTGTGTGTGTGTGTGTCGCAGCTTCTCCCAGGGCTGGGGAGCCCAAGGGTAAGGTGGTGAGGGCTGAGGGTGGTGGTCCGCGGTGGCGCGTGCGTCATGGCGGACTGTGTGTCCCACTCATCCAGGAGCTGGAAGTAGGAACGGGTGCCGCATCAACGCCGGGGGGGGAGGGGGGAGATCCACGCTGGCTCCCCGGTTGCGGCGATCGGCAGTGGAGATCTCACGTCGAGACATTGTGTCGAAAGGAGGAGGCTAAAGCTAGGTTGGTCTAGGTTAGGCTAAGCTAACGAGCTAGCTGAGTTCAAGCTAAGCTGTTGTTTAGCGAACCTGAGGGAGCTAGCCTGGTTAGCTGTAGCGTCCGTCTGGGAAAGAAAACTGCGTCTTCCACGCCGGGAAGAGGACAGTGTGGAAAATTAGGGAGAGTAACGAGCTCCGGGGACTCTCGGTGGACTGAGAAACCGACTCGTCGCTTTCGAGATCGTCGAATTCCCGCAGAAACTCGAACTTGTAGAATGTAGATTTTGTGTAGCTCTGTGTTCACACAGGCAGAAGAAGCGAAAGAGAACGACATCCGCTTTCAATAGGAATTGGCCCGAGGGAGTGAATGTGAAGCTTCTGTATCATCGCCAGAGGGCGCTGATTCCCATATGTGAACAGTGAGAGAGCAATGTAATAAAACTATTTGCCAGCAGAGAGACAGAGAGAGACATGCAATTTGTTGTATTAGTGGCGCTATATAACTATTAGTGTTTAAGTAAATTAAATACAGCCTACTTATAAACTACCAAAAGTAACGCTCTCTCTCTGTAACGCGCTGGCTGTTTCTACAGGCTGCAGCGCCTAAATCCCCACCCCTCCCCCTCTCCCCCCTCTACACTCACTCACACACACACACACACACGCGGTGACGGTGCCACAGAGGCAGACGCAAGTGGAGGAGTAGCACTGGTCGTCAACGTTGTAAAACATAGAGGACTGGAATAATAACTGATCATCATACATCTCAAATATAGGTCTACTACTAGCCTTTGCTGCTGTTGTCATCTCAAATTGACCAGCCAAACTACAATTCACGATTTTAGAGAGTTGCTCCAACTTCCTTGGATTAGATCAGAGTGATCAGATGCGATGCGTTTTCAACACAAATGCGTACATTATTGCCAGTCAGCTGTGTAACACTAGCAGGTTAATGATGGCTCGTTGAGCCTGTATGCGCGTTTGACCACATAGCAATCAACAGCACTAATTAATGTCAGCTGTGTCTTGTCTGACATAAATTCACGATTTTAGAGAGTTGCTCCAACTTCCTTGGATTAGATCAGAGTGATCAGATGCGATGCGTTTTCAACACAAATGCGCACATTATTGCCAGTCAGTTGTGTAACACTAGCAGGTTAATGATGGCTCGTTGAGACTGTATGCGCGTTTGACCACATAGCAATCAACAGCACTAATTAATGTCAGCTGTGTCTTGTCTGTCGTGTGTGTGTGTGTGTGTGTGTGTGTGTGTGTGTGTGTGTGTGTGTATGTGTGTGTGTGTGTGTGTGTGTGTGTGTGTGTGTGTGTGTGTTTGTGTGTGTATGTGTATGTGTGTGTGTGTGTGTGTGTGTGTGTGTGTATATATATATATATATATATATATATATATATACACATTATTATTTTTTATTATTATTATTTATATTTATTATTTTTTACAAATCAAACCCTGCAAATACATACTATGTTGAGGACATGCATTTTAGTGCACACAATTCTTATTTGCATATCTGATTATCACATTCATGTTTTTAATTGACAGAATGTGTAGGAGGAGGGACTTAAATCACAATTAATCCACAAGTTAATTCAGTCACATGTATTTAATATTAAACATTTATTTATTTATTTATTTATTTATTTATTTATTTATTTATGTATTTATTTATTGAGTGAGAGAGGGAGAGGGATAGAGAAAGAGAGAGCGATACTACAGTATGTGTGAATATAACTTTAAGTATTTTTTAAGTATATGTTTTATATATTGACTAAATTACATTTTGCTTAGCATCATTCATTTTTAACTAGGGAGATGATCATCTATACTGGTACTGTCGCTGTTATTGCTTCTTAAAGCAGAAGCAAGCATGGATCACCCCTGCTGATAGTTAGCCGGTTCTATTTTGTGGTCCAGTGCTTCTCTTACCCCTGTCTGTCTAGATAAGCAGATCTTGATTCAGTAGACCTGAAACATAGACTTGAGGGCCTAAAGATAGCATGAGAGGCTGGGATGGCTATAGATTCCATATGAGAACCCACAAACAATCTTATCTCTCCCACTCAACAAGCAACTTTTTCTTCTTTTTACTTTTCTTTTCAGTCTGTGGTGGACGGTTTGCCATTCCTCTGTATTATTACATATACTCAGTATAATTATGTACTGCATATCTCTACATTACTATACATGTAGTACATACTTTACATAGGCTACAGTATACAGTACATGTACTGTTACTGTATGCAGTATGTTTGCTGTACTCTGTATACATGCCATATACAAAGAGACACAGACAAGGGCAAAATAAATAGCCCCTGTCAAAGTTATTTATCGGTTCGATTTGGTTTTTATAACTGCCTTTGATTAACCCCTAAAAAAATTCATTACCTCCCCATTGCAATGTGGACAAGCTAGCTGCAGAACAGTGCTATAGTGTACTGGTGTTAACTACCTCTACCCACAGGGTCACCTAATGTAGTTAGATAAGGTCTAAGAAAGACAACAGGCAAAACGGCAGCATCCTATAGTTGGTTTTAGCTGATAAAACAGTGTTAAATCACACGGCCCATGCATCCATCCTGTCAGCCCACATAAATCATAGTTTCATTACAGAATTACAAAAATGCCTGGCACATTTCTACAGTGGCACGTGACTTGTGTGTGTTTATTAAAAGCAGTTGTACTCCTTCATTCATCTTTGTAGGTCACCAAGACTTGTCAAGCAGGAGGAAATGTAGTGACAGAAACAAAGATCTCTGTTTATCTGTGTGTATGCGAGTGTGTGTGTGTGTGTGTGTGTGTGTGTGTGTGTGTGTGTGTGTGTGTGTGTGCGCGTGTGCGTATGCGCGTGTGTGTGCCTACGTGCGTGCGTGCACACTCATGTACGCTAATATACACATTCATGTGTGTTTTCATGGAATATAAAATTATGTTGTTTGTATTCAATATGTTTGCACATCCTTGTGTGTGAAGGAGGAATTCACATTTCTGTGTGCGAAAATATGTTTCTCACCTTATGAGAAAAACAGGATAGTGTTTTGTGGCAGTGTATGTGGCTTTACAAGAACAAAGCACATTATCCAATTAATAACATGTGTTGTTCTGTTTTCCTTAACATATGTTTTGGTATGAGCATGGTGGCAGCATGCCATTGATCACCCTTGGAAATATACCATTTCTGAATGAAATAGAATGAGGATGTACTGTGCTTAGTACAGTAGGCTACAGTTAATTCTGTATAAAATGCTTTGGCAACATGTATGCTACTGTACATGTATCATATATCGCCCCTTTGTTTTTCACTCCACAGAAACAAAGCCCACTGCAACGCCAAAGGGCATTGTGGGAAGGTGCTAAATGATGCAACAGACCCTGTTAAACTTGATTTAGTCACAATAGATGATCCCTTTAATCATGCCGTGATGCTAGCATTATCAGTGGACTTAACACATAATTTGTTTCTGCCATGGCAATTAATCTCTGCTTCGACACATAGGCTACACTGGAAGGCTACAGCCAGCCTACACACATACCTTGTCTATACAGAGTAGATATTCAAAAAGATAAGTCTAATGAATTGATTTATTGGTAGTCAGAGATTCACGTGTCTACAGCGCGTCTATGATATACTACAGCACCTGTTGGCAGGTAGGGGTCAGTAGGTACTCAGGGTGCTGGATTAAGTGAGGTGGGATTTTGACTAACATTTGGGCAGTGGTGAGTGTCTTAATGTTTTAGAAACACTCTAATTACATTATTAATATTCATCCCTGTGGAAGTGCCTTTGAGCAAACAGACATTGAACCTATTCTTGTAATTTCAGGTTCCAAATTCATAACAATTAACCACTATCCTATTCTATCTTCTTATCTATATTTGTATTCCTTTCTATAACTTCTTTGACCGGTGTGGCTATTTTTGCTATTTAAAAATAAAGGGGAAACATTTGTAAAATAGGGTTTAGTGGTTAAAGGTTCTATGACATTCATTTTCACTTAAATTTTTTTTAATGTTTTTTGGGGGGTTTTATGACCTCAATTACACCCAAAAAAACTGAACTTTGAACATTCAGTGGATTTTCTGTGGTCTGGGGTTTTCTGAATAATTAGGCTGAAAAGTAATCTGAGATTGGCCCTTGGATAGTGAAGTCACAGGCCATTAATCCCGCCCACTCCCCTCCTCGCCCCTCCCCTCCCCTATCCTTTCCTTTGGGGGGGGGGCGGAGCAGAGGTGATGATTGACAGGCAAAATCCCTCAACAGCGACACCCGCAGGCAAAGATTTATTTTTTCATTGCAATTGAAAAGGCTTTAGAAATGTGAGAGAAAAACACCTGCAATGGCTCACTAGAGTGGAATTTTCAGTTAAAACTTTGTATACACGTTTGAAGGACCATGACAAAGACTTTTAATGTGTTTAATGTGTGTAAAACTGAATGTCATGAAACCTTTAAAGTAATTTGTAGGGATGGCACCATATGACATTTCTGGGCCAATAATTGCGAACGCAGCGGCGCGCCTCCACGCAAGTGGAGCTTACTATGAAACCGTGCTTGGCTTGTGTGTCTGTCTGTGTGTCTGTGTGTCTGCGTGTCTGTGTGTCTGTGTGCACTGCCTATGTGCAGCTGTGTGCAGCCAAGTAAATGTCCAATATAGACGTACCATACATCAAATGAAAGGTCTTTGAAAACTGAACACACCTGTCAAGGTTGCGTTTAAGCCGCCCCTTCCCCCGGAAGCCACGCCCCGGAGAAGGCTTCTAAAAACTCCCCATTGAAACCCCATGTTAAATTAAAAGTGCCCGAATCGCTCCGAAACTTTTTCTACCCCCCCTAAGTCGGGGTCTACGAACAAATACTTCGGCCTCGGATTTTGGCTCCGCCCCCCGGAAGTGGGTGAAACAGGCACTTCAAACACTTTGTTGAATTGTTCAAAAACATTCAAAGTTTTTTTTGGGTGAATTTTTATTTTTCTAAGATGCTCCTTTTAACGCAGAATTTTTTGGTATTTTTTTTTTTTTAAACGCCTTAGTTTTCGAGCTGCGTTCGCTTACCGCGTTCGCGCGTCTTACTTGTGATAACTAATTGAATACAAATATCTGCCGATATCAATACCAATACTGTTTTTACCCACTGTCAACTTCAATGTTACCTATGTGATGAGAGTAAGCATACAGTAACTAATTTAGCAATATATACAAACAAAATTGTCGCATCACTGCTCTGCCAATGCAGGCATTATGTTCTCTACAAGTCCTTATGTTAGATTCACTTGTCATCACATGAAGGCTTACAGTATGGTATTCACATTTGCAGAGGGATAATGGGGCACGATCAAGAGCATTATGTAAACATTTGTTAGCCAATGACTCTGCTAAGAGACAGGGAATTGTCATGAATTGAATTGACATGAATTGTCGTATCTGTGAGCAATGTCATCTGAAACCTGTTCTCATCATTGCACCCCGAACGACCAAGAATGAGCAATAAATCCCACTAACGCTGAATGCATTCACATCAAGGCATTCAAGAGACAGACCTCTAGTTTTTATAGTTAACCTCTGTTGTGCAGACTGCATTCGTTGCAATTGTATGAATCCAGCAGGACGTAATCAGGTGAGGTGGTTTCAGAGGGAAAACGGCCCAAAGCTTACCATCTGCAGAACCAGATAACACAAAGCCATGTGGCACACAGCAGGGCACTATCAGTGCTATCTCGCCTGGGCCTGGTGGTGGATGTGCCTAAGCACAAAATGGCCATGCGGCATGTACATTAGCCCACTGTAGGGATCTCTGGCATGGCCTGGTGGTTGATCTTCCGCTTGAGTGGCAGCTTGGTTCAAAACAGCTCCAGTTGGCAATGGAGAAGAGGGTTAGCAGTGTGAGTTGTAAAAGAAATTAAATACTGTGATTAATGAGGTCACTGTGGATGCACCCTAGGACAAAATAGCTCTTGCATCTCCCTCTCTCTTCAGAGGATAATTTGTGCAAACCACTTAAAACCTATTTCTTACTTCGTCAATCGTCATACGACGGTGTTTTGTGAAAATAGCCAATCTGTGAGTTTGTAGATTGGCTATTTTTGCGAAACAAAATTGTGCAAAATAGGCAATCTAGCTTGAAAGTGGTTAAGCCACCACCATATTGACCATAGATGTAGGTACAGTAGTTGCACACACAGAACATGAATGTTTTCCGTCTGTCCTGTTTGCAGCTATGCAAGTGTTGTCATATTATTTGAATGGAATGATGATGGTACAAAAAAGGCTATACTTTGGATTAAAACAATAAATAAAAAAGGTAAACTTTACTACAACAAAATTATAATTCTATTTAAGTAAAATATGATCTTATACTGTACAGTGTATATCATATATTGTACACTGTATATTATAGGGCTGTCCCAAATAAATACATATTTTCAAGGTTTAAAATATTCTGCACATTGTCCAAGCAAATCCCCCAAATCTTTCTAAATGAATTGGTCAATAAATCAAATCAAGACTCTTTGTGGTGAGCCTTGATTTGAGCTCAGCACTTTGATAAATGGTAAATATTGTAAATCACATCCTGAGAGGCAATCGCATTGTCGAAAAAAGGGGAAAAGAAGCTCATATTGTTGGCATATTGTTTGTGTAAAATTTAGGACTCAAGAAAGTTGCATTGAAGTTGATAATTTATGTCATGATAAAATAATAAATATAATACAGTACTGTATAATATATCTTTAACTTAATGTTTTCGCTATGTCCATTTTGAGACAAGCCTTGCGTTAACTCAATGTCAAAGGGAAATAGATTGATCTTTATAAATAGTTCACCATCCTAGACACTGTTGCACCAGAACAATGTTGTTGTGAAAGAACACGCTTTGATTATCAACTATAAACTGTACTGATGTATTGTCTTTATGAGGAAATTAAAGTGATTTTGATTACATGCCAGGACATGACTGCAACATTCACATGTTCTCCCATTTTTTACATTTATTCAATCACTCTCATTGTATTAATTGGACAGTTGAGAATTAATTACTGACAGCACTGTGTGGTATGTACTGGAATGGGCAATATCAATAATATATTGAATATTTTACACAAACAATATCAATAGTTTATTGATATTGTCTTTTCTTGTTTTTTTAATCCCTTAGGGCTTAAAGTCGTATTAGGCAGGTCCAAAAAAAGCGATTTTTAGCAGCCTCTGCTGGTCATTACCGTCACTGCAGGTTGTTCGTTTATTCCTGCATTACCCAGAATTCCATTTGTTTTCACCGGAAGACGGAAGCGTTTCAAAAAGCGTTCTTTTAGTTGTTTTATACTATCTGCGGATCGTTTCTCTTAGCCAGTGGAGCATTAGTTACTGTGAGCTGTGTTTTATTTAGCTTTTGTTTTTCCATCTTCAAATCCTATAATGTCTTAAAAACAGTGTGAGATTCCTTTTTGTTATTAGCGCGGTAGTTCCTGGCCAAACAGGAAACCGGTGCGGTAGTTCCTGGCCAAACAGGAAATGACCCTGGCCACCGTTTCAATAGAAAATAGTTTATAAAAGGCTTTCGGGGGTGAAATTCATGGAGTAGGTGTTGTGAAACATTTGCCACTCACAAAAGATATACAATTTAACTTTAGTTTTTTTGAAAAAGTTACCCAGTATAACTTTAAGCCCTACTTTACATTTTCCAAAAAATAATAATCACCATTTAAAAAAAAATATCAAATATTTGAGCACTATTATTATTATCGTCATAATACGATATTATTGTCACAATATCAATATTAAGGTATTTGGTCCAAATGTTGCCCTAGTATGCCCTATACCCTCAAAGCAAATAGCATAGCAAACATTTACTGCTCTTCATTAGTGAACTGGTGTAAGAATGAGCCCTATGCCTCTCCCAATGCTCAGCGAGATGTAAGGAGGAGGAGAGAGAGAGAGAGAGAGAGGGACACTGGGCCAAACCCTTCTTTTGTGAGGTGCATCCTTTTCTCTTGGAGGGGGTATCCATGCGTGAACTCAGCAGCTGGTTTCATTAACCTCGAGTCCAACCCTGGTGTGGGGGAAGCGTATGTGTGTGTGTGGGTGTGTGTGTGTGTGTGTGGGTGTGTGTGTGTGTGTGGGGGGGGGGTAAATGGTGACCTTCTGAATATGCAGCCAGGGGACAGAGCTCAGCCGATGACAGATTTTTGGGTACAATGCCGATCCCGATTTTGAAGAGTCATAGACCACCGATTACCGATGTTTAAGAAAAAAAAATAGGTCACCTCGTTTGATTTTAGCCGATCTGGAACAGAAAACCTTCGCCTATAATGACATGCCCAAAATAGGGACGCCAGGCTGAAAGTGGTAGGAAAATCTGCACACATCGGCTGCATAATTGTCGATACTGATTATGTCAAAAATAATGGCCGCTATATCGGCTGTAGACCAATATATCAGGCAG
Organism: Gymnoscopelus braueri; assembly: GCF_963280865.1. NCBI lineage: Eukaryota > Metazoa > Chordata > Actinopteri > Myctophiformes > Myctophidae > Gymnoscopelus > Gymnoscopelus braueri. The sequence goes on from NC_137605.1 coordinate 24,703,074, forward strand.
GCTCAGACTCACAACACACTGTGAGCCTCTGCCATCCCTGTGTCTTCATTGGCATCTGAGGGAGAGCTATATTAGGCCCTTCTAGAGGCCCCAGGTAGCTGCTCAGCCTGCTCTGCACGTGCGACTGCATCCAATCTTGTCCGATTCATGGGAAACGTGACGTGTCTTCAAAATGATATCACTGAAGTGAATGATTATGTATGTTTTACAACCTGTGCAACAATGCTCACTGAGTGTGCCACTTGACACTTCTTTTTGTGTGTGTAATTACACCTACAGAATATTCTTTATAATTATGCATGTGTTTCCAGCAAGCACATTTCATTCTGATTGGAAGGTAGGAGAAAGTTGAGCAATTATATGATTTTGTTTTGTGTCTCCTACAGAGAGCTGACCTGTCTGTGGCTCCTCTTACCATCACCTACATGCGTGAGAAGGTCATTGATTTCTCCAAACCCTTCATGAGCATGGGCATCAGCATCCTGTACCGCAAACCCAACACCACCAACAACGGCTTCTTTTCCTTCCTCAACCCCATGACCCCTGACATCTGGGTCTATATTCTCCTGGCCTACTTAGGAGTCAGCTGTGTCCTGTTTGTCATTGCCAGGTAAGTCCATCATATATACATATGTCCATCAGAAACTAGTGTAATGATTTGAGAAAGCAGAAAAATACCTGGAATTTGTCTTCTGCATTTTATTATTGGAATTTGGAACTATAGGGATCACTGGGCAGGTAATGAGCAGTGCCCGAGGAGCAGAAGGAATCAAACCAGGAACATTCTGATTCCTACTGCCACCCCCAACAAATTCTATAGGAGTCAAACCTAGACTGTTCGGATCCGTAGTCAGTCTCATCAAGGTGTCATTTGGGGTCGCAGGAGATGGCAATTGCCACCACCAGCTAGTGATCGCGTTTAGCCTCACATTTATTGTATGTTTATTTTCTTGTCTGCAGCCATACATTCATTAGCCACTTTGGTGCCTCTGTTTCGGGCATGTCATTATTGGCGAGCATTTTCAAACTGTATTCATTTTTACTTTAATTGTTAATTGCAAAAATAGCAAAAGTAGCAGCTCAACAAGCTCAGTTGTGAGCTTGTAGATTGGCTATTTTCTGTATTTTTTGTAATAGGGCTTAACTTTATTTGTAATGCCACCCTCTACTTTTTTTTAATGATTTAATGATGTCTAAAGTCGTGAGTCAAACCAGGGGCATTATTATTATGTTGTGGACGCACTACCTACCAGCATGCCCCTGGGCTGGGCTCTTCTGTACCGCTCAGTGCTTTTGGCGTCTGCCCTGCAGAAAGCTTTAGCTGGTAGGTAGTGATCACGGCAGTTATGTCAGCATGGTCTCTCAGTGCAGCTCAGCAGTGGAAGGACGAATGAGAGTGAAAACATCAAATTAGATACCTGCCACCAAAGCTCTAGTAAATAGCTATAATAAACCATGAACTTCATGAAAGAAAAAGAAAACGTGCCAGTTTACTGGCTTCCTACGTGCCATGGATGGCCATTATCTGTTCTTCCTGGTGTTTCTCATGCAAAGTGGTACTTGAGGAAGCTGTAAGAAGCTAGGCTTTGAAAGGAGTCGTAGGTCTAAGAGCATACAGCTGCAATCCTCAACCCTCATACTTTGTCTTGAGAAGCATTTAGGAGTTGCGTTGTGTAAGTGCGAAATTACCACAAATTGGAATGTCATTTTATTGGAGACCAGCCTAGACAGCTGAAAAGCTGTTAGCCAAAGAATACATAATATTCATAATAGTTTCAAATAGAGATAGCTTACAGTGGAATCAGTTACTTTAGCTGGAGCAGATCTTTGCTGAACTTGGATACTATATCCACAAAAAGTTTTCTCAAGCATAATGTCGATCATACTGCAGAATAAAAAAAATTAAGAAACGTATACAATCTTTTACTTTTGTGTGTGTACCGTAGACATCTTTAAGTTCACAGTTGTATGTCAGTGAATGTGATGGTCAAAGTATCTACCAATGTTGTTTGCAAGCAGCATTATGAGAAAGAAAATAAGGAAAAACGAAAAGCTGCAGAACCTACTGTAATTTGTTCTTGTTATCAGTCTAGCCCATAAAACCAGGACTGTCTTAAAGGAAATAGCTACGGGAGAATAAATCTCTTTTGCTTCAGTCACTTCAATACATATACTGTAGGAGCTGGAGAATATAATACATTTGAAAAAGTTCAGAGATAAATACAGGCCATAAAGTGTAGATTAATGGAAGTCTTCTCCATGTTGATGTGGATGAGCACTTACGCTTCAGTAAGAGTGTAATGAAGGAAGTTTTCCCCCATGTATCCTTATCTGCTCATATAGCAAATAAACCAAGTTTCAATTTCAATTTTCTGCCTTTGGGTGTCTGCCTATCTACCCAAAACCGATGTTTTATATCCTCAATGCAGACTAGTGTATAATGAATTTAGTGGTGATACCTATTTTTAAGAGTATGACCTGGCCACTCTTGAGACTTCTCAAGGAGTGTTTCTCACACAAAAGTTGTTTGAGAACTTTGTGCAGGAACCTTGTGTGAAGTCTCAAGATATGAACACAAAGGTGGAATATTAATAATAAAAATAAATTGAAATCAGTTGGAAGTGTAGGAGTGGAAAGGATCGGCCACATCTGCATCAAGGTGTCGGCTAAAGGGGATCCATTTAACAAACACATTTAATGAACAATTAAACAACCGTAGCTCCTCTGATACCTGAAAATTATATTGAGAGACAAATGCATTGCAAAGATTAAGGGAAGCACACCAAGAGCAAAAGTGCATTTGAAATACTGTACTTTTATAATGTCTGCGATGTCTGATGGGTTAGCTGAAAATGAAAAAAGTTCCTCAAGTGTTGCAAGTTACGTATGCATGACACGCACCCACCAAACACCACCCGATTTCCCTATTATCCAATCCCTGTTCAGTGTAGTATGAATACAGGTCCAAACAACCATTACCCTTGATTTCACATCCCTCCTTACACCCTGCTCCCTCTGTGCCTCGATCTGCCACTTCCCGCTGTTCGAACCCTCACAGTCCAGCGGGGATGTTCGGCTCCATATCAGTCCCAGGCTTTGACTGCTCCCCTGCTGCATCACAGCCAAAAGGGAAGAAAGAACTATCCGTCTACTGCTGTTTCCCATTTTCTCAATAAAGGGAAGAATCTTGAACTAGTGAACCAAACTATTATAGTGTCTTACTAAAATAGGTTATTGACATATTACAACATTTCCATGCTATATCATTCTAATTCAGTTTATCTTTATGTCTTGTATAGTACATCAGTTACCGATGATTGCTACAATGATTGTTCCATGAGAATAGCCATTCAAGCATTCCCACTTTGAAAGACGCTGTTGTAGAGGATTACATTTTCTTAGCATTTCTGTCATAGAAAAGAAAGCATTTCACCAACTGTTCCCAATGTGCACTGGCACACTGGAAGAGCAATATATGGTATGTGACATAATTATTTTTAAGTAGATGCTACAGACTCCAAGGCTCCAAGTATCTTCAGGAAAAACACCCAGAATTATATTTAAATAATCATAAAATCGCATTTGAAAACATTTTGAAAATTAATTTCAAGAGGAAGAGCATTGACATTTAGCATGTTTTATCCAACCATCTGCCTCTTAAACTGACTTGTTTAATCTCTGTTAAAGAATTCATGGCATGTAGCAGCTTCAAAACGATTTCCACTAAATGGCAGAGCCTTGGAATATATATGGTTTATGGTGGCACGTGACTTTTCACTAGGCTCTTCATACCTACAGTATTATTCTCATATGAATGACATTTTGATATCTACTATCTCCAAAGTGGTATTTATCTTTTCCCATCATATTGCCACCTTTAACTACAAATACAATGTTTTTGTAGGATGTGTAGTGCGATATTTAAAGGGTAGGTTAGATCATTGGGATGATATCAAAACACGTTTAATGTGAACACATTTTGAAACTACAGTAGGACAAGTGACGAGATAAACAGCATATTTTCACACTTGTACTACTATTAGCTATTAGCTACTGTTATCTAATACGTCGAAATCAAATTATGTAGACTTATTTGGAAAAAAAATTAGATTCACTACTGCACAATTATTACATTGCACTTCCAACCAAATAAAATCAATATTTGTTTTCATGTTTAATCCTTTATTTGAATTATTTCATTTATTTTCTTTCTTTCTTTCATTATTATAATTGTTTTCTTTCAAAATTTCAGTTGTATCTCTCTACACTTGTAGAGAGATACATGTATCTGTCTTGTGTTTCTTGCCTGCTACGACACCTGAATTTCCCCATGGGGATCAATAAAGGTCTATCTATCTACTGTAGTTTTAGAGCTGAAATGGCTACATTGGTCTCCCATACTTCATGTGGTCTTTATAAGGAGGATATGGCATAATATGAATACATAAATACATACTAGGAAAAACTAGTTCAAGACTTGAGCCAGCCCAGCAGCAAGCCTTTGAACTTGCTAAGTTTTAGTCAATAACCACTTTATTAGTTATTATATTTAGTTAAGCTTATAGTTCCTTTTATCATGGCAACATGAACTTGCTGGGGCTGCATGTACTGTACAGTATGTTAGCTGTTGTCTGTCAACAGTAATCTGAAACAAAGAATCTATCTGCAATTCATTTGAAACCTGAATGTCTTTGATAATTAAATTGGAATGGTTTGAGCCATTTCCGTTTTACTGTGGTGAGCTTCAACAATGGAGAGTGACTCAGTCACTCAGTCACTAAGGGACTATCTAAGCTGCCCGCTGGCCCCAGGTTTAATAACATACTTTATGTACTGTGTTCTTGTATTTGCTTCGAAACACAATTCAATCTCTCTTCATGTTTGGCAGGTTCAGTCCATATGAATGGTACGATGCCCATCCCTGTAACCCCGGATCAGATGTGGTTGAAAACAATTTCACTCTCCTCAACAGCTTCTGGTTCGGAGTGGGTTCCTTAATGCAACAAGGTAAGAATGTGTGTAGACTACATTGGGATTGGATTGGCCATGGCTTTAAAATTGTGTGTGTGTGTGTGTGTGTGTGTGTGTGTGTGTGTGTGTGTGTGTGTGTGTGTGTGTGTGTGTGTGTGTGTGTGTGTGTGTGTGTGTGTGTGTGTGTGTGTGTGTGTGTGTGTGTGTGCGTGCGTGCGTGCGTGCGTGCGTGCGTGCGTGCGTGCGTGCGTGCGTGTGTTCAAAGAGAAAACACTCCTTCCTGCACAAAACAAACAAGATACTATCGAGAAATGTGTTGCACTTTATTTTAGAGACATTCGTGTATCAAAGTGTTATGTTTAAATGCAGAGGAGGTGAACCTCATTTCAAAACATTACCGACATGTATTTATATGTATCTCTTTATTAACACATTGACCGCCAGAGGTTAATCTCATAATGTACTCACCAGTGCCAACGTTTTATTGTTGTTTTTTGTTTTTTTCACGTCGCCATAGACGTCGTTAAAATCCTTAAGATTGATCTGTGCACTGTTTGTAAACATCGCGGACATCTCCCTGTGTCTACCAGTCCAAACCACGTGTCAAACGGGGCATCCATTGTTGAGTTAGAACGGTTTATGTTAAACAGTGATCAGCGAGGAGAAAAACTACAATCGAAGAAAATGGCGTTTCAGTGTAGACTTTAGAATGGGAGCCGGCGTGATCGTCAAAACCGGATCCCAAATAATTCTGTTTCCGGTGGTGTTACAATGAAATGTGCCGTACCGGAAAATTGAAAAAAAAAAAAAAATTCGAAAAAAAGGAAAAAGCACCACAGCCCGTAGGCTACGGGATCGGCGGTTAAGCGTTGGATTTAACGGCCCGTAGAACTACGGGCCCGGCGGTCAATGTGTTAATGCAGTTAGCTCACCAACTCATTGTGTGTCTCTGTCCATGGTGCTGAAATGGTCAGTCCCTCTCTCATTCCATCTCTCTGCTTATATTTGGGTACCATTGGAGATCTTGCAGGAGAAGGTGGTACTTTAAACTTTGCAGCGTGTAGGAGCAGGCAGTCAAAAATAAACTGCAGGCCGGACGGGAACACACACAATGTGGGAGCAGGGGCGGTAATGGTCCGAAAACCAGAGATAGCGGATACAGTAGTAGCGGGATTAAGAAAACATTCCCGCGCAAGGCTATAGTGCAGACCTCCCCCTTGCTTGTCAATAGTAATAAAATAAAATAAAAACAACACCCCACCCATTCCCTTTTCTCCCCTGCTGCTATATAACGCCCACCTTCTGTTTCTTTAACTGACAAGCCACCTGATTTTCATTCCTTGACTGCTTCATGAGACACTTGCCTGTCAAGCACAACTGGAGAGCTCAGCCTTACATGACAAAGGCAGTCTGTTGTCACCTTCCTGCTGTTTAAAAAAATTTGAGTAGGTGTCAAGCACTTGTCACAGATTGGCAGCTAAGGAGGAAAAACATTGCCACATTTGTTTCCCCCACAACGTAGTTGGCTGGCCCTGCTCAAGAGCTTTATGTGTGTCGGGAGGGAAAGGGTAAGTTGGGGAACATGTCTGACAAATGCCAGCTGTCAGCCACGCTGGAAGCGGCTGGTGTAAGTTTGACGTTTACACTGTCATACGGCTTGGGTTGAGGGTGACCCGTTGTGGGAGATTCATATCTCTCACTCATAGCACTTCTCTGAGTGCTGATTGTGGTAAATGTCACATGGACCTTGGTTGACACGATGTAGCCTTTTTGTTATACATAATTCTTATTCCACCGTTACTTAAGATTAGATATAACGTGTGGGGGCACGGTGGCGCAGTCGGTAGCGCTGTCGCCTCACAGCTAGAAGGTCCTGGGTTCGATTCCCGCAGGGGACGCTGTGGGCGCTGGGGGCGTGTCTTCTCCTCCGCATCATCAGTGCCCATACCCTAGGTGGGGTTGGCGAAAGGGCCTCTCTATGTGGAGTTTGCATGTTCTCCCCGTGTTCCCGAGGGTAGGTACCCTCACAAAAACATGCAGTAATCCTGGTCACTATACTGCCTCCCCCTGGCCAGCCGGGGCGCCTGATCGAGGGGAAAGGAACTGGTTGGAATAACGTGTTCCTTCCACGCGCTACGTCCAACCAGGGAAACTCTCCCCTGTCAGGTGACAAGAAGGTCAGTTGGCTCTCATGCATTGAAGGAGGCATGAGCTCGGCCCTGGCCTCCCTAGGTTGGCAGAGGGAAGGTAGTGCCCAGGATTACATAGACAATTGGCACTGGGTGTAAAAAATGGGGTTACAAAATCGTGGGATGAAAATGTAGATACAAAATTACAAAAATAAAATAATAAAAAATAAAAAATAAAATAAAAAGATTAGATATAACGTGACTTTCTGTGAGTTTTGTTTTATCACTGTAGTAATGGTATTGAGTGGGACTGGGGCTTTTATTTCGCTAATCTTGGCCAGCAAATTAAACACTTAAACCCTATATACTTTGTTGACCGGGGTTCCCTAGGGATCTTTCCTTGGCCCAGTCCTATTGCATAGCTACCTATCACTTCACAAACTGTATGATGTATTGTGTACCCATCTGGTTTTAATCACAGGACTGAAACAGCCCTCATCAAAGTAGTTAATGACCTTAAAATTAAAAACTGTGATTCAAACAGACCATCCATTTTAGTGTTGTTAGAGTGTGGCTTTTTATACTGATCATGATATATTAATTAATGAATAGACCTCAAAATTCTGCTGACCTATCTTGTTATTAACTGGTTTCCATCCTACTGTACCTAAAAGACAGGACTTTCTTGGAAATTTAATATCTGATGGAGTTAACATTTTCTATGCAGAAGGGTCATTACTTGGTCTGTTACCTTTTAATCTAATTTATATGCTCCCACGTGGTACCATGATACGACACTATAGGCTGTGTCCTACCATGTGTCCTACCATTTTTATGCTGATGATGCACAGTTGTGCATTTCCCTTTCACCAGATGACCTCAGTACTGTGAAAAGAAATAGCTAATTGCATTAGATTTCCCAATCTTTCTACAGTTGAAAAATATTATGCGTCGCAATTATTTTACATTAAACTTTTATTTTGGTAACCCCTCATTCATACAGGTTGATTTCATTTGCGCAGAAAAATCTACCTTGTTTTAAAAAATGATATTGTTGCTTCATCGCCTCATTGTGCTCTGTGTGCATGTTCTCATAACACAATTAGCAGTTTAAATTAATGTGAATTAATCGCATAAAATAAACACTCCTGGTGTATACAGACCTTCACTACCTAGAAACCAGTCAGAGGTCTCCTGACGGGTGCAATTTAGTCACTATGGCCCTACAGTACTTACCAGTTAGTAGGACCAGAGAGACATAGACATCACAATCACAATTAGTCCATGAGCCAGAGCCCCAAAATTGAGCAATGATTATCGAAAGAGTGGGCAAAACCAAACCTATATTAAATTGTTCATAGGGTCAATACGAGTAAATAAATATATGATAACCTTTCCACAGGAGCAGCTTTTTATCACACATTTTGTTATTTTCCCCATACGTACATGACAGGTCAAAAAATTAAATAAAATAAAAAAGAGCTATCATAATGAAACTTGATTACTTACGTGAAGACAATGATTTATCGTATTACAAGTTTTCTGAAATTGTATATTTAAATATGCAAATTAGGCATTAGGAAAATATGCCCACATTTGCATAACTTTCCAGAATCAACATTGGAACATTGGACAAAGCCAGAGTCAACATACTTATTTCATTTTGTTAAGATGTTGGAGTCAAAGGTTTTTAACGAGGGAATATTCAATATCTGGCTCAATTTTGGGGCTCTGGCTCATGGACTAAATGCATAATTTGCATATTTAAATATACAATTTCAGAAAACTTGTAATACGATAAATCATTGTCTTCATGTAAGTAATCAACTCAGGAAGTTTCATTATGATAACCTTTTTAAATTTTGTCATTTTTTTCACCTGTCTTGTACGTATGGGGAAAATAACAAAATGTGTGATAACCATGAAAAAGCTGCTCCTGTGGAGAGGTTATCATATATTTATTTACTCGTATTGACCCTATGAACAATTTAATATAGGTATGGTTTTGCCCACTCTTTCGATAATGAAATCTTGTCTGGCTCATGGACTAAATGGACAGACCAGATACATTGCTTAAAGGGACTACACCATGAATTTTAATGAAAAAAGGGACTACACCATGAAATTTTTTTTTTATTTATTTATATTTTTTACTTTTTCCACACAGAACCAGGAGATAACATGCATACAAATTGGCTCAATAGCGCCCCGTGCCAAACAGGACAATGTGGTATTGCAGGTGAAAGTGCTTTATAAGCCAGAGAGAAGTTAGTTGGAATGAGTATATCTGAGGCCTCATTTAGGCTCAAACCTTTTGAAAAACGTTTGAGGGACATAAACAATATGATATTAAATATTATTATTTATTTTTTTATTCATGGTGTAGATCCTTTAAGTGTTTTTGCATAAGTGCTCATTTTGAACATGAATTCTGAATTTTGAAGGTCTAGTACAGCGCTACTCAACCCGCGGGCCGCATGCGGCCCCAACGCAGTGTCTTGGCGGCCCCCTCATGGTCAAACCATGATTTTTTTAAGCACAGGATAAAAATATACATTTCCGTTCAAATATATGGGTTGCTCCATTTTTTTTTTTTTCAAAAACAAACATAAATTGTTACAGGTATAATGCATAGTTTTCTATGCATTTCGTTTTTTTTGGGGGGTTTGACCCCCATTTTTTTTCGGCCGCGCAGCTTTGCCGCACGCCCAGGGTAGGTGTCCCTTATTTCAATCTCTGGGAGTTGGCAACCCTAACCTTGCCATACCTTAGCTTTTGCTGAACTGATGCCACTGGACATACACACAAAATAAACAGGTACAGTGAAAATAATATGATGTCAAAATGTACATTTTCTTATAACAATAACAATGCGTAGTGTGTGTTACAAAATCGGAAAATCCAAAATAGGACCGTCATTTTTAGCTTGCGGCCCACTTTTGGTATTTTGCTGAGTGGGCCCTGAGCCATCTTAAGTTGAGTAGCCCTGGTCTAGTATGATAAAAACCAGTCAACACTGTTCTTTTTATTTTAACCGTAATTTGAGTCCTCTGTTAAAAACATTGCCACGATCTCTAGTTTTAGATCATTGGGCAAAGAGTTGAGTTTTTTCCCTCTTTAACTCTTTCACTGCCAGGAATTAATTAATTCATTCATCCGTCTCCGGTCCCCTTGCCAGCGAAAAAGGCGATTTTACTGTACCTTTGAACAATCATGGAATATTGTCCGTGACCTCCGTCCTCATGGGGGTGTCATGGTATAGGAAAACAAATATTGGCCGGTCGCGATCCTCCATTCCAGAGCTATGGCCGTTTGAATGTGGCTTGTTTTTTGAAAAACAGCAGAAAAACAACAGAAAGCCGAGACAAATTGACTTTTATAAATCCTTTAACATGAAAGGTTATTTTTTGTGATCACGTGATTTCTGGGTGTACTCTTCTGACTGACCAAATTAGGTCTTGTACATTGGAAGACAGTCACTCAGTCACCACATGCAGTTTATCTACTAGAGCGCTGATATTTAACAACCAGTCCAGTAAACAGAGGTGAAACATATTTTTGTTTGGTTGGGTGGAAAAAGTGGTAGTGGCTGTTTTTGCAATAATCCATTGTTGTTTTAATATGAAGCAAATTGAGTTTACATGTTATGAAATGTGCTATACAAATAAAATTGCTTTCTACCCATTCTCCTAAAAGTTGAATACAGTATAAGGAGTTTGGTTTTCTTTATTTCCTGATGCCTTCACTGCTAATTGATGGTACGAGTTACCAAACAAACCACTCTGAAATGTTTCAAGGAAGGTTCATGGAAGGATATTGCTCTCAAAAGAGTTCTGTACTTGCCTTGTACCCACTTCCACCCCCTCAAAGACACACCTAAGCAAACAAAGGCCAAGAATTTAGATAATGAAGTCAATTAGGGAAGAAAAAGAGTAATACAATCTTTAACCTCAATGTAACAAGACAAATTAAGGAGACTCCGAGAGAATCGTGGTGGATCTTTTCCTGTAAGGATAGCAAACGAGTTCTGCAATTCATTAAGCACAAAGGCTCAGCAGCGCTCCCGTGAAACAGCATGGTAGCTCTGCCAATTTGCCGCTGCAAACTGAAGCTAGGAGTGTAGCACCAGTGTGCCTTGAAGAAAACGATAGGGAGAAGAACAGAATGAGCTAGTTAGTAGCCTATATTATTCAGCTAAACAGGGACGATTCAATGTAGTAATTCTCACTACTGCTTAAGCTCGAGGGCTTCTCATATTTAGAAGGCTTCTAATCAGTTCTGTTTCATATTCCTCCCCAGTGCAATTTAGCTCACTGACGTCTTAGAGTTAACATGAGGTAACACATACTGTAATGGTGTTTGTTACTCATAGTTCTTCATTTGAGCAGAAAGTGAACGTTATAACGTACATTATGCCCTAAATTTACAGTTGTGTTCATGTAGAATTGAATTGAATGTTACATTTGTTTGTTTCTTTACAGGGTGATTCTGACTTTGTGTGGCACACATCTTGTGCTGCCATGCAACACAGGGTGCAAATATTTCCAGCGAGGTATATTTTGTCAGTGTCACACAAACAGACGCTGTGCTCGTCTGCCAAACACAGTGACAGCAACTGAGAAGGAAGCCATTTTCTTGACATGTTTAACCCATTTTGGGCGGGAACCCCAATTTGTAACTATACCTTTCAGGACGGGAACCCCTTTTGGAGCTCTTGTTGCTATGTACAGTATATAGCAACACACATTTGTTGTAATGTTTGAAAAAATATTAGAAGTTTTTCAGAAAACTTAGGTCAGGATTTAGAAGGTGTTTTTAGAATCAGCCTCAGGTCTAAATGGGTTAAAATGCAAATGGCCATGTTTGAGGACAGCCAAAACAATAAATCAATCTGCCAGCTTGTCTGTGGGAGGTTGATGTCACAGACACAAAGAATGTAAAAATAAGGAGGTGTAAAATGCAAACACACAAACACCTCATGTGCTTCAAATGTAATGCTAGGATTCTCAGTAGGCTCTCACAACAAACATACAGTACGTCCCATTATCTATTTGGGGTACATGATGAGGTACACTTGAGGTACAATTTAAAATTTCTGTGTGCAATAATGAAAACGGCTAAATGTTTATCTCTCTCTCTCTCTCTCTCTCTCTCTCTCTCTCTCTCTTTCTCTCTCTCTATCTCTCCCTCTCTCTCTCTCTCTCTCTCTCTCTCTCTCTCTCTCTCTCTCCTCCTCTCTGCAGCTGCAAACCATTTTTCTGAACAAATAAATATACCTTTTATTTATTTATTTTCCTAAGGAAATTAATAACCAGTAAGAGCCTCTAGTATTGTAAGGCATGACATTAGAGATCATGTTAAGTGTGGTTGTAATGGTTCTCATGGGGCATTCCTTCACTTTTTTCCAATACTGAAAAATTGGTAAGCTACATTAGATACGGAAGATTCTGCTCATTTCCTGTAATGAGAATAGTAATAGGGGACTTCTTAATGATGTTCCTGTATGGAATTTGTGCTCTGATATTACATCTATCTGTCATTTAATTCCCACATCCTTTAATAAAAATAAATAAATGCATTTGAAGCTAGGATAATTAAAAGTGTATTAGCTATGCGTATGCTATTACACCATCAGGCGTTGCTATAAGCATTGCAAAACTCATACAAAGTAAATTTACACTATTTGACAGAGTGAGCTTGATCCAGATATCAAACCTATTTTCCCTCTGAAAGCTTCATTCAATGTGTCTCTTTAAAGGCACTTTAATATGTTCACATATTTCCAGTCGGTGTCAAGGAGTATCTACTCACACTACAGTAGTGTCTGCAGTCAGTGAGATTGATGAGGTGTTTGTTGACTGAAACAGCATCCTTATCTTCGACCCTGAATGGACATTTATATTTCTTTGGCTCTATGGCTCTATTGGCACTATATGATTTTTCCCCCCTTCCTTTATGTGGGCATGTGTGCATTTATTACAGCATTCTAGTGCAGTGGCATATCGTGTTCCCTGTTGGCAACAGCATTTTTATTGAGTTTCCAGTTGTTCCAGTTCCTTTTTCTAGTGCGACCACAGATGGAGATCTGGCCTCCCTATCCCTAACGTCATAGTGAATCAAAGAATGACGCCGTCTACCCTTATTTGCAACCACACAGGGGCCTTTGTCAGACAGCAGAGGACAAATCCAATCAAATTTAGTAGGGGAGGTTAAAGAGTGGACCACTCTGGCCCCCCTTATGTAGGCTTGTTACCAGAATTGCCCTCATAAATCTTCTCAGTAAAGTAACCCAGTACACAGAGCACGAGGGTGGTTTAAAGGTTGACAGAGATGAGACATAAAGTAACTTTAACACCAGTCCCACAGACCCATTGTAAACATAGTCTGTCAATTTGCTCAACGAATTCTCAAAGTCAGGGCAGAGGTATGATTTGACTTGCTGCCTCTTACATTTGCATGTTATTTCATACAATACATGTAAGTACTGGACATGGTTTGTACCATGAATGCCCTTTGACCCGTACATTCAGTTTACTTGAAGATTTAAGAAATCATACAATATAGACATGCAGGGTTTGCCTGCGTTCAATGATACAGTATATGATTTTAAAAATAATAATATATAGATTATCTACTTTGGCCTAAATATTATAGTTGTGTTCTTGTTGGTTTTGCTATTCACTCTACTGAAAATGTTTTAGCTTTCAATATTAATATTTCATAGACCAGATACTACTACCCAGCACGTTGTGAGCTTCTACAAGCTCACAACGTGCTGGGTAGTAGTATCTGTCCATCCATTTTTCAGCGAAGATCAGTGTAGAGAGAAAAGAGGAGCGGACCTATTATAGAGCCTTGGGGGACCTTGGTCAATTAAGTGTATGGGGTTGATACAGTATGGCACTGGCACTGCACCAGGGGTGTCAATTGGGTATGGCAAGGTAGGGCAGGTACCATACCTTGGCAAAATATATATATATATATATTAAAATAAATCATGATTAGTAGCCTAATGCAGGTGTAAGACCATTGTGTTTGTATTGTGTTATAGGTGTAATGCATAGTTTTCTATGCATTTCGGGGGTTTTGACCCCCAATTTTTTTTCTGCCGCGCCGCCCAGGATACATGTCCCTTATTTCAATCTCTGGGAGTTGGCAACCCTAACCTTGCCATACCTTAGCTTTTGCTGAACTGACGCCACTGCACTGCATGCACCCATGACACTGATTTTGAATATTATATTCCCGCACACTGTCTTCACTTACAGCAGTAAGTTACAATGTAACTTGACTCAAAATTGTGGCAACGTTGAGCTGTGATATAACATTCATAACATTCCTTACACCACCTTATTTGACAACACATTGTGAAAACAGAGTGATGCCAGATATGAGAAAATAAAAACAAAACAAAGAATTGCAATTATGTCCACCTGCCAAAGCCACAGCCTCTGGCAGCTGCAGCCCACACTCACACACACGCATGTACACACATGTACCCACGCACGCATAATTATGCACGCGCACACACACACAAACACGTACAGAGCTGCTAATCAGTGAATGACTAGGATGTGGGATAAAGAGCAACGCCTGCTTCTCTACCACAGATAAATCTAAATTAGCAATGTCCTGCTGCTGCTGGTTTTGTAGTAATGAAGCATAAGACTTATGACCTGTCCATATTCCATATCTCATTCGCTTTGTGGGAAAATAATGTCCATCAACACTACACTTAAAAATCCAGCGATTTCAGTATTTATGCAGAAGCTGAAATTGTATATACTATATAGTATGGAATTGGATCGCAGCGCATGTGTCAGTTTTGGACACTCGCCATTCTGAGGAGTGTTGGGCTCTTTGAGACATGATTTGAATGTCAAGCAATTTACCAGATAGTGAAAACATGCATATAGCATACAGTGCAATATTGAACATAAAGTATAATTAGATCTGTCAAAGTTTTATACTACCCTGGTGTCCATATTTTGAGCATGTCATTAGGCTGTTCAAAAAAGCCTAGGCCTATTTTGCGTAATTTACACTCATCGTGTGCCAGTTTCACACATTCAAAGTAGCAAATCTACAAGCTCACATCGCAACACATTGTGAGATTGTAGATCGACTATTTCTGCCGCGTGACAGCGGCATCCAACAAAGTACTAAATATAGTATAAATCAGGTTGAAGATGTTTAGAGCTTGCTGAAGGTAATTATTTGAGAGATCATTTGAATGTCCCTCATTTGAGGCCTTTGTCAGATACCAATTCCTCAAGTCATGATTTTGGAGATTCCTAGACCACACCTTGACGATTATTTTAAATATAAAATGCACATAAAGTGAACATTATTTAACCGCTTGTAGATCGGCTATTTTTTTTACTTTTATTTCACCTATGATAATATCATAGGTGAAATCCTATATAAAAATTGTCTTAAGGGTGCTTCGATTCTACGGTGGTGCATCCGGCTTTGTCGTGAAGCGTCTACACGAACACAATTGGCCCATGTTCGAGGGAGGGAAGTCGGCGGGGAGGGGGATCATTTTCATTGCATGTACAGGCTGGGGAGGCACCTGTCAGCAGGGACTGTTGGGCGAGAGGAGTAGGACAAAAGCTCTACGTTCTCCCGGTGGGGGCTCCTCACTGGTAGGTGAGTCAGTAGGATACAACAGCAGTGACAACAAAGAAATGTGTGTGGGGGGGAATCAATTGGCATAATAATGAGGGGGGGAAAAAGAGGGAAAAGGAGGAGAGAAAAAAGGGAGGATAGGCGGGCGGACAACGTCATCACGCTCACTCAGCCATAACCATATAAGGAGTTCCCAATGCAGCTACGCCCAAATATGGAGTGCGTTTTCTAACCTTAATGTGTCGTCATGGCATCAGGTTCAAACAATCAGTCAGTTCCATCTATGGGTACAAAAGGGGGCATGCCCATACAGCATTATGGGCATATACTGATGACATGAAAGGGACAAGGACTGACAGACACGGAGATCTCCATAAATGGGCATATCAGTCGGACCGGCGGTGCGACGTAGCGTAGGTGTGCCGAACTCTAGATGTGATGTCCGCATAGCGGCCCGAACCTCTAGTAATGCAAATAGGAACACCAGGTTGAAAGTGGTAAAAAAAAATCTGCATGCAAGGCAGAAATCCTGTGTCAGATTTCAAAATGGCTCCAAATTAAAAAATTGTATTGACAATTTGGATGTGTGGCCTTCATCTGAATGAATCGCAGGCCATTATATGGCCAAAACCCAGATTAGAATGGCTGGGGGGGGGGGATATACCATAAAAACTGGTCAAACATTGGCCAAATTTTCAAATAATATAAGAAATGTTGAAAATAGCCGATCTACAAGCTTGTAGATCGGCTAAAGACGGAGATAAAGCAGCATTTAAAGCTGCATTGGGTGATATTTCTGATAGTCACAAGGCCTTTCATTGAGACATAACTCAACCGGCCAATATGTGCAGGCCCTCTGCCAAAGTTTCCTACTATGGCAGATTTTCCAGTGCAAGATGGCTTCTGTCTGTATTTCAGCTAAATGACATTTACAAAGATCAGTATCCATGCAAAAAGTAACAACCAATTAAATTCCTAGATACATTTCAACTACCTACTGTACCTTTTCAGTTGACATGATAACAAAAAAGCCTGTGGGTATCTAAGTTTGTTTCGCTTTGGCTGCCATAGGCTGTTGGGTGTGTTTGAAGTCTAATTGATAGACAGGGGATGGGGAGCCAGGGGAGGGTGCGACATAGGAGGGGGACAGCTGCCTTGTTTTCTGCATGTTTATCAGTATTGCACAATTAAAACCTGTTCTGGATACAATTTTTTTTAAGTTAGGTTAACATAATCTATGATGTATTTGTTTGTTTATACAGTACATGGATGCCAGGGAGCAGAACATACCAAGACTGATATATTGCATTTTAGAATCAAATCTGCTATCATAGTGCTGGCTAGCAGATGGAGTGAACAGTCTTGTCTCACATTTGCATTCCATCCAGGCTCAGAGCTGATGCCCAAAGCCTTGTCCACCAGGATCATCGGTGGGATCTGGTGGTTCTTCACCCTCATCATCATTTCCTCCTACACGGCTAATTTAGCTGCCTTCCTCACTGTGGAGAGAATGGATTCACCTGTGGACTCAGCCGATGACATCGCCAAGCAGACCAAGATTGAGTATGGTGTCGTCAAGGATGGTGCCACCATGACATTTTTTAAGGTACGACACAATACAATTTTTGTTTTTTAAAATTAACAAACAAGTAATTTTATGGAGGAAGAGTTTCATAATAATAATCTATTTCTGTTTATTTATTTTTACATACTATAAACAGCTACACAATTAGTTTGTCTTTTTAATTGTCCCCTTTCGGGCCTGGCGAGAGAATATGTTTTGCACCCTGTCCGTCCGTCCGTCCGTCCGTCCCTGTGTCCTGTCTGTGGACAGCTAATCTCCGGCACCGTTGGCCCGTTCGCTGCGAAACTGCGCACACACAATCCCTGGATGCCAATTCAGAACCTCTGCCCCAAAACTTTCAGATCAGCCTTTCATAAGGACAAAATGCCACTTGAAAATGTTCAAATTAGCCTCATGGTGGCGCTATAATAGGCCGATTGGCGTTTTTAACTACAACTGCACCGATCTGTGTGAAACTTTGCACGGACACTCCCTATAAACATTTGCCCTGCATTTTTCACATCTGCTTTTTAGCGCCACCAGGAGGCCGACTTCTGTGAAACACATTTTTGGATATTACTCCTTCAGATTCTGTCCAAAAATCATGCAAATTGGTACACAGTATCTCTATAGTCATGTGATCCTGACGGATCTATCCAATATTTCAAATTCTATCCTAATTGGTTAACTTTGGCTTCTAAAGTCTGCAGGATTGGTCCCTTTTTGAACAAAATGCCTTAACTCATGAATGCAGCGTGCAATTTCCATGAACTTTTGCACGCATATTCCCACTAGGCCGAGGAATAAATGCCCCCCTTTTCACATTGGCCTGTTATAGCGCCACCAGCAGGTCTAATTTAGCAAAACATATTTTTGGAACAAAATGCCTCAAATCATGAATGCAGTGCCTGCTTGCCGTGTAGGAAGGAATGGCACCCTTTTCACATTGGCCTATTATAGCGCCACCATAACCTGCCTGACATGGCGGAGACCTGTGCACTTTTTCCAGTTTAAAATGTTTTGTTATTTTGCACAAAGCGACGCAAGTACACACGCGTAATGGTGTTGTGTAGTAACGAACCGAGGCAAGATGTTGAATTATTACTTTACTTTTTTAGTTGACTTTTCTACAAACTCTCTATATAGTGTGATAGTACACTTTCCAAAGAGAAAGAATCAATATATATATATATATATATATATATATATATATATATATATATATATATATATATATAATATATACACACACACACACACACACACACACACACACACACACACACACACACATACACACACAGTTAGATCTTAATTCCCACAGCAAAAGCAAATTCTCCAGCTTCTCCACTTCTCCACTCTGTTTGATGTGTTCCTCCATAATGATTTTCTCATTCCAAAGTTTCAGCTTTTGCCTGCAGGGTCTATGCCTTTATTTTATTATTTTGCGTTTTGCCTCAGATGTTGCCGCTGTGGTGCTGAATAACACATGTAACAGAGTTACGGTCTCTCCCTGTGCAACAATGAAAACACAGAGCATTTTTACTCAAATGAGGGAAAGTCCATAGGTTTATGACACTGCAGTAGCTGGAGAGAATGGGGTTTTCATCCAGGGTAACTGACCCACTTTTTATACCAAAATACCGTACAGTATATAAATACAATTTTTGAATCAACTAAGGTCTCTTTCGAGGATTCCCCCGCATTGTAATCGGGCATGAAACCCTGTTGTTGACATTAATAGATAGTAAATTCCATTTGTGCACTGAAATTGCATTACAGAACAATAACGGCAGTACTGTTTAATATCACTATCACTAGAGTCTGTTTAGTAACATTGCACGACAGCATATGATATGTAGCCTAGTCATGCACAAGTGTATATTTAAATACCTGGAATATAACTTGCTACTCATATCCCATTATTAACTGTAAAGCACAGGGAATGCTGTTCTTTATCAGGACTGCAGTTCTGGAACTAGATACAAATAATCTCTTTGGCCTAAAGAGCTTCGATACGCTTTATAAAGTGTAAGCTCCGTCGTTCTTACTTCCATGATTAGCGGTTATGATTGCAACATTTTTAAAGGAGAGGAGACACCTTTTTCTACTTGACTCATCAGAGTCGCTATGCTCAAGTGGCTTCCGCTCCCTCTTGCCCTGATGGGGAGAATCAGGCTAACGAGCTCGACTCCAGCAGATGAAGGAAGTGACAGATGCTAAAAGAAGACAGGGGGTGGAATTCAGAAGTTTTGTCAAAATGATAGTGAGCTGAGGGCAATGTAGGTCACGTCCAGACAGTACACCAGAAAACCTGCTCACGATGCAATCACCTGCTTGCTTCTTTTGTTTTTCATGATAAAACATGTTATTATTATATTTCACATTTGAACCGGCGGCCTCCATTGGAAGTGCACTACGCATTAGACATGCATTGGGCACTATGCACAACAATGGAGGGCAGCTTAGAATAGTATCTTCTAGAATTCGAAATGCCTCATGGTCCTGAGACAGTAATTATCCAGGATTAGACATGGTGTGAATGTGACCCTCCTGTAAAATTGCATGAAATACCAAATGGCCTGATGCAAGACTAATGGAGAGAGACTCTATTATTACGGTCTCCCTTGTGCTTATTACGAGAATAGATGTTTTAATCCGTGATACTTTAATCCAGCGACTAAAAAATATCTTTTACAATTAATCGTGTAAATCTACTTGGATGCTGGAATAAAGGACCATTCAAGATTCTTCAAAGCCCAGCACTGTGATTTGACAGCTTTTTTTCCACCCAGACACTCACAAAATTCACATGTTTGTACAATCATTCTGCCGCAGAGGGAAGAAAGGAATAACAGGTGTTTAAGGTTAGCAGTATTTTCAGCACCTGTACACCGCACTATAAAGATGGAGAGTTATATTTCGTTCAAGGGTCAGCGCGTCACAGAGGAACTGTTTTTCTTTGTGTCAGGGCATTGTTTTATCCCCCCCCCCCCCCCCCCCCACCGTAACTGTAGCAAGGGAGATGAGATTCAAAGGCACTTCAAAAAGTTCTATTTCTGTCTCACACAGAAATCTAAGGTTTCTACCTTTGAGAAGATGTGGGCCTTTATGAGCAGTAAGCCTAGCACATCACTGGTGAAATCTATTGAAGATGGAATCCAGAGGGTGCTGAAGTCAGACTACGCACTGCTCATGGAGTCCACCACCATCGACTACATCACCAGGCGGAACTGTAACCTCACCCAGGTGGGAGGGATCATCGACAGCAAAGGCTATGGAATTGGCACTCCCCTGGGTAAGACCTGAACTACCATCAGTGATTACAATACACTTGTGTGGGACTGCCTACTAATAAGTTCAAGTGCTCGTCAATACCGACAACACTTGGTGGTTAGCGCGTGTGTGGTTGTGTGAGCGGGCGGTGTGCGTGTTATTAATTTCTCCTTATAAATTTTTCACCGCTTACTGTACTGCATGAACTCCCTTGGGTCATTGTGATGCAGGTTCTAGATTCACTGTAAACTGTCATCAGCATTTCTGAGATAATACACCCAAAGACCACTAACAATTAAATATTAATTACAAAACATCCTAAAAAAACATCCTAAAAAAAAAAAACATGAGGGAAGAAAGGAATAGAGACAAAGACATAACCATAAACAAACCCAATACGCCCATATATAGGCAGGACCACGGCCACGTCACTCTGACTCAGACATGAATATAAAAAAACCCGATACGCCCATTTAAAGGCATGTCACTTATGACTCAGACACGACCCTAAACAAACCTGATACGCCCATATTTAGGCATGTCACTATGACTCAGACATAACCGTAAACAAACCCAATACGCCCATAAATAGGCATATATGGAGATCCACTTGTCTTGAGCCACAGATCCGACCACTATGCCCATATATGGTCCCGTGCATGTAGGGGACCGACCGACTTCAAACTCGTGCACATTGGCAAGGACTAGAGGGAGTGCGGTCCCCGCCGTCGAGTCGTTCGGATATACGGTTCCAGAACCGCTGATCCGACCGATATAGGCAGATATGGATATCCAGTTGTCCATAACCGCCGATCCATGCCCATGCCCATATATGGGCATGCTAATATAGAGGGTATGGCCATATACTAATGACATCAGGGATCTCCATATATGGGCATAAAGGGGATAAGGACTGACAGATACAGAGATCTCCATATGTGGGCACAGAAGGTACACAGACGGATGGGTACAACGGGTACTCTGACAAAGACCCCACACTATGGAGACTCAGACATATCTGTCTGATCAGTGGCCCTCACTCAGACATATCTGTTGGATCAGCGGCCCTCACACTCTAGATGTGAGGGCCTATAAATATAGTCCATAACATGTGGTTCAATCCTTAGTACAAAACCTTCAAATAAAAAAGCAGGCGGAATTCAACCTGTACTCAGTAAAATCTTCAATGTTAATTTATCAATTTGTAACTGAGAGAGTACAAATATATTATACATAATTATATACCATGTATATGATTTATATACAAAATACCTTTTGTGAATGAACATAATTTTTTACCAATCTGTATGGCAGAGTATGTTAATACTATACAGTACATATGCAGTGGTTGGAGGTGGTCTGATAAATGTAAACCCTGTGGTTGGGTAGGACCACTACTGGTCTACGAGAGGTACTGTCTACTTGAAGCTCAATATCTCCCCTGTTCTGTCTTAGCTCAGTGGTAGAAATATTGTATCCTGCACAAGAGACCTGGCTTCAAATCCCAGGAAGGACATACATCTAAGCTTTACCTTAACCACTTGAACCCTATAGCATCCCTATTCTGGGGTGAACAATATTCAGTGTAGCCCGTGGGAACACGGTCAACTAAGTATAGGGTTTAAATCCCTTCCTTAGCTTTAACACTGAGGATTTTTTACTGTGTAGTAAAGCTGACCTGGCATTGTTTGCAGGCTCCCCATACAGAGACAAAATCACCATCGCCATCCTCAGCATCCACGAGGATGGGCGTCTGCACATGCTTAAGGAGAAGTGGTGGAGTGGGAGTAGTTGTCTGGATGAAGAGCGACATGAGACAGGGCCCTTGGGGATCCAGAACCTGGGTGGCATTTTCATAGTCCTGGCATCGGGCCTGGTACTCTCCGTGTTCGTGGCCATCGCCGAATTCGTCTACAAGCTGAGGAAGACGGCAGAACGTGAGCAGGTAGCTGTCCCTGTGAATTGCCCAATTTACACTGTGTGTTTTCACCCCACCTTCAATTTAGAGTTTGCGTAGGCCAAACTTCTCAATTAATCAGATTAGTTAATTCAGTGGTGGAAAATAACTCAGATTAGTTTTTCTTTAAGTAAAAGTAGTAGTTATTAAGTAATACTACAATGTAGAAATACTATGTTACAAGTAAAAGTATACTTACGGCACTGTAACAAACATACTGTAAAATTACTCATTATACATGACCCATTTAGTAATGCATTAAAGCTTACACTATGTGTAATAAAAAAATCTGTATGGTAGAGTATGTTAATACAATACAACTTAACATAACTGCAGTGGTTGTATTTGGTCTCCCTGCTCTATATATTGAGAAATATAGATCCTATGGTAGGGTATGACAGCAGAGTAAAATGTAGGCCTACAATATTTGCCTCTGAGATGTAGTGGGGTAGAAGTAAAAAGTATAAGAACATTTAAATAACATAAATTAAAAGTACTTTAAAATTGCTCTTAAGTACAGTACTAGAGTAAATTCACTCTCCACCACTGTGTTAATTGAATTACCCTTAAACCAGGATGAGCTTTTAGCTATGGAGTTGCTAACCACACTGATTTAGTTGTGACACTTACACACAGCCTCACACAGTTTGTGGCTTTTAGTTCAAACATGTAAAAGGATTTGCATGCCTTTGGCTAATCTCTAGGAGTACTTGGCTATAAGAACACAACATTTACTTATTTTAACACACATAATTGCAAATTGGAGCATAAAGAATTAATCCACTATTAGTCATCGCAGATGTCAGAGTTGCGTGAGCCCCTTTACTGTTACAAACCACCATTTTGAGCTATGCAGCTTAGCAGGCTGTTATGAGCGTGCCGTGCACATTATGTTGTGGGGGGAGAGTAGCTCACTCTGTCAGAGTAGTGCAGCAACAGCGAGCCATGCGTGGGCTGCATGTGGTGTGACTTGACATTGCTGACAGCCATGGATACACGCAAACACAGAAACACACTAAACAATAGGCACACACACACACACACACACACACACACACACACACACACACACACACACACACACACACACACACACACACACACACAATGAACTGTGACGTTCTAATTTGTTTTTCACATCTTGGACTGTCGACACTCTTCTGCTTGCCAGACCAATTTAAAACTAAGGCATTTACCCCCCCTTTCCCGTTCCCCACTGTCTTTCTGTTTGCCTGGCCTCCCCCCCTCCCCTCAACCCCCACTTATCGCCCAGAGGTCTTTGTGCAATGCCATGGTGGACGAGATCAGACTGTCGTTCACCTGCGAGAGGCGGGTGAAGCACAAGACCCAGCCGCCGCCAGGCGTGGTGAAGACGGATGCAGTGATCAACATGCACACCTACAACGACCGACGACTCCCGGGAAAGGACAACATGAGCTGCAGCACTGGGATGACCCCCGTGTTCCCCTGACAACAGTGTGTGCCCCCCAGGGAAAGGGCCTCCTGAGTCACGTGCAGGCGGTGTTGCCGGAGACCAGAGACAATGGCATAGATGGGATCACCAGGTTCACCCTGAACCACGACATGGGAACTCTGACAAAACACGGAACTCTGACAAGACACGGAACTCTGACGAAACACGGAACTCTGACGAAACACGGGCAAATCAGAATGACAGCATCAGCAACACAGGTATGACATCATCCGCCATGTAATCCAAACCACAGCTGGGGTGGGGGCTTTGGGGGGGATGGGTGGGCTGGGGAGGGGCTGAGGGGTACTGGAAGATCGGTCTCATTTGTGAAAAAGGAGCCAATATTCCCAAATAGTCAGTTTTCAAGTCTGATGTTTACGTGCGCAACACAAAAACCCAAGGGATTACAGCTGACTCAAGGAATCCTCAATCAATGACAAAGACACTGGAATTTTATTGGGAAACATGGACAAAAATAAGATAAAGGCTTTGTCAAGCATGGCAATAAATGACAGATTGACAAGGAGGACAAGCGGAAGCAGTTTTCATTGGAAATCAGTTTTGTCACACAGCACATCCAGTTCTTACCACATACCTTTTTCTATTGATTTACGCAAATGCCCGAATGGCCTTTGGCAGCAGAAAATAATGTTGCCTCAATATTGTCCAGACTCAAATAGGTGACAATGAGTCAGAAGCTACAGAAGAGAGTTTTTCGAATGCATGGCTTGGACTATGGGACGCCTATGTTATCCTGTAAGAATGTTTACACAGTACTTGCAGTATTGACATTGGTGGCCCATAGGAACAATCTTGAGCATTGAGCAATGGTGAATAGTGTTTTGCAGAAGAAATCTGATGTAATATACTATTGCAAACACAGAAGGGTTTGAAGGGGATTTAAGGTTTGGACATTTGTGTATGATAAAAGTTTCCATGTGTCCTACCATCTTGTTATTGTTATAGCATCCCAGGATGGGATTTTTATTTGAAAGCTCATCATCTCCGGGATTGCTTTTTACGTAGACCTACAGTATGTCAAAATGAGTTTCTTACCTGATTACATTTAAATCCAATTAATATATAAATAGCCAAAGATTTGCTCATTTAATAGAACAGTGTGGGCCAAGATGGGTCACGAATTGTTTTAGAGAGAGCGTTAATAGAGTGAGAGGACTCATATCGTACTCGTTGCAAAGTAAATTGTAGTGGTTTTAAATGGACCATTAAGGGTAAAGGATCTCACTTTACTTTACACTTTTTCCAATCATGCAGGGTAATATCTAGCGTAAATTGTAGTTGGCACTGAGTCATAACATTGTATTTGCATTTGCTCAATCAACCACCACTCCATGTATTGTAATACTGTTGTGCAGAAATGCAAAAATACTGTAACACTACAATACTGTAATCTAATTGAGGAATTTCCTGATTCCATTCTTTGCTTGGAACATGAATTTGGGACACGTCAACTTGACAAATGTGTAATCATGAATAATGTAATAAATACATAAACTCATTTACAAAGCTTTTTGAAAGGGCTTCATGGGTACAGTTTGTAAATAGCATGTTATTGTACTATTCAAACATGCATATTTTGATCTAGAAGGCACTAGACCAGGTTGTTTTTAGACTGAAAGTAATTATTTAGTTTGAAGCCCCACAATAAAACTTTGGGTAGACTGAATTGGCTTTGACTTATTTGTCAATCACCAAGGTCAAGGTGTGGATGTGTTTTTTTATTTTTATTATTGTTTTCCCATTTATGTCTTAGTTTAGTGGTGAATTTTGAGGCACAGAGACAAAGGGCAAGAGACTGTGACCTTAAGACTAAAGTGCCAATCTTAGGCTTGATTTATACTTAGCTGCACATACGTGTCACGCACCGAAAATAGCTGATCTTCAAGCCCACAATGCATCGCGCTGCAATGCGTCGTGAACTTGTAGATCTGATATTTTTGGTTAGCTAACCAACTAATTATAAAGCAGGCTTAACATGTCCCCATTGAACTAAATGTGGTGTTAGTCCATGTGCAGCTACAGCACCAGTGAATGTCCCTACTATTTAAACACAGTTCAGTTACTTCCAGAGATAAATGTAAAATAATATAGATAAGTCTTAAGAGACAACATCCGTGTTCACAGCCACCTACTTTGCTGGGGGACCTGATGAGCTTATTTCTATGGATACAATTCGCTTCATGCCATGCAGAGCTTCTGCATTGAACAAATGCATCACGGAGGCCCTAACTTAACAATGTTAATATCGTGTTTGATACGGAAGCACAGCGTTGCTGTGAATGGAAATATCCACTCCATTTTACTAAAACTGATCTACCGTAAATGTTTTTGGTGCCATACTTGTTCTTGCCTGATACTGAATTGGATGATGAACATTGAAAATTTGGCTTAAAGAAGAGACTTTTAGCTATGAGTAGCAAGTGACACCCTTTTTTTAAGTTTATGTTCATAATGTGCATTGAGATAGTGAGCCAATCAACTCTTGACTCGTACACATGCTAAAAGATACCGGGCTCAGTAGACATGAGACCAACATTTTCATTTGTGTGTCTTCATGCTGACTTTAACGCCTATTACCTGTAAGTGTATATCTTCAACAAATAGCTGTAGGAAGACACTGGGAAGTCTGTAAGCTGCCACTGTCTGGGTGATGAATGCAAAACCTCTGTGAGGTTTACACTGTTAATATGTCAAGGCAAATATCTGAGGTTCCAATTGAACAATATCAGTAACCTACTGTATGATCAAAGGAACCGTCAATCTGTAGGGAGTCATTGTATAAATGTTTATCAATTCCCTTCTGCAAAGTAGAGTATGTAGATAAAATGTGCAGGAGGAATAAAACATGTATTTTGCTAAATTTATACTGTTAAATACATACATTTTGTTCACAGTCAAATATGGTATAGATGCTATTTATTTGGTTACAGAAGTCACTTTGAACTTAATTTACCTGAAGTTCCACACACCCCTTGTTTATTTATTGAATAGCAATGGATTATATGATAGTATATTGAAATGTGATCATCATGAAGGGGAATATATATGTAAATCTTCTTTTATCTCACCTAATATATTTCTATGAGGTGAATATGACATTGTAATCTTGAGCTCCCCCAGACTTTAGATGAAACTCCCCTATAGAGTAGGGTTTATTTGATATAGCTGGATCTTTCCTTCTCTTGAAACCCCACTAGTCTGGCCTGAAGTATGACTGAGCCTTGACAAACTCTTATACTGTATTATTGTTTACCCTTGCGCTTAGCTTTTGATGCAGGTTGATTCAAAGACTCACATTTGCTTTCATTCCATGTCTGTAATGTGTGAAAATAATTGAAAGTCGATAAATGATTAGAAATAACAACAGGGTTTCGGATTTGGCTGATTCAATCAGTTTGGTTACTGGATATATACATCTTTTTATATATATATTTAAAAAAAAGAAAATAATGTGAATACTGTCATTTTACACAAAACTGTATGAAATGTGAGAGAAAAGTAATGCAAAATGTAAGCTACAGTACATAACCTGTGTTCCATTAGCAGTGTGTGGTATGAGTTTTGGTTTTCATACAGTCACAGCGATATGCCTTTTTACGTATAACTTTCTTTTGTGTTGCACAGCTTCTTTCATTTGGCAGAAAACCTCTCAAACAATACAATGAATATGTTGGTGGCAACCAGGGTTTTCTTTGTGGACATGCAGAATTTCTATGAATATAGTTTTTTGTAACGTTTTGTAAAAAAGAAAAAAGAACAATTTGTTTTCCTAGTAACTGTATGTGTTAAGAGAAGAACAGTAGAATTACCAACACTCAAGAGCAACATGGGGAAATTCAAAATACTACAGAGAAGCTATTGAATTATTTTCTTTTTAACACACTGTGAATAATTCAATTGTACAGTTTGCTGTATGGGTTATATGAAGTTTTAAATAAAAAAAATACAAACTATAATTTTTGTTGCGCTGCTGATTGATTCCGTGTTACAAACATTTCATGACGAAATAGTTTATATAAATCTCAATCAAATAATATTGTATAGTTAAAGAAGTTCATTAGTATGTATGAGCAAACTTGATCATTAAACATTTGCCAATTGTTGACTAATTATGTTGTCAATCACTGTTGTTTGTTTAAACAAACTAAAACACATAAGGCATAATGCTCACCAGGTGTGATATTTCATGCAAATTTTTTTTGTTATACAGTAACCGAAACTGTCCATGTCATGTTATGACTAGTGGCTGTTGTAATAATAATCGTTCAGAAGGTTAATTTGAAGCTAGATGTTAGATGCTAGATGTTAGCTAAATGTGTGGATCTTAAATTGCAATCACTTGTGTAACAGGTTAATATAGGTTATGAATTTCAGCATATAATTAATTTTCTACTTTTGGGTTTGAATGGGTCTGTGTGCATTTTGGACTGGAGTTGTGTGTGTGTGTGTGTGTGTGTGTGTGTGTGTGTGTGCGTGTGTGTGTGTGTGTGTGTGTGTGTGTGTGTGTGTGTGTGTGTGTGTGTGTGTGTGATTGAATTATTATGATAATGATTATATAAAAATAACGTGTTTAATTGAAAAGTTACACAATGACTTTTAAATGTTTCTTTTGAAATTATTTGTTTCTGAGTATTTACTGCGCAATGAAAGGATATATAGCCTTATACTGTATACAGCTAACTCACACCAACTCACGCCTGTTAATTTTAAACAAATTTAAGATAATTGATACTTCCAATGTTTATATTGGTTAAAATGGGTTTCTGGTTATTGAATGTCATGCTAATTGTCAAAGAAATTATTTGTAATTTTTCATATATTTCTATCCCATAGTTCTGATGCTTGACTATGTCATACTTAATCATTTATATGTGATATAGATATATATATATATATTGTGATTTTCTATTTTTGTGTTTTTGTCATGGAACCAGCTAATTCAGAGGGGAGTTACCGACAGGGAGGTTTACATCTATGTATGTGGGCATTGGCAGAAAGTGTTTTTTCAAAGATGAGTCTCAGACACCTGAGGTTTGTGAACGCCCAGGATTTGTGCAACGTGTGTCCTCGATTCCCCCCTGTGAACCGCAAACCTCACAGACAGTATCTCATGAACTCTTGAATACTCTCATTTGAGAGATTGCTCAGATTGGTTAGTCTATTTCAACCCAGCTTCAGGGTGACAATAGCGACAGTGAGTCTGTGTCGACAGAGGTCCATAAGTCAGAGAAAAGACCTTCTGGGTTGAACTTGTCTGGGGTACAACTTGTCATGCAGTCAGATGTTAAGGAGCCACACATTTTCAGGGGGGACAGACGTGATAAATGTTCTGTCACAGTCACAGAGTGGGTGGAAGTAGTTAGGATGTATCTTGTGAAAAGAAACACATCAACACACCAGCAGTCACAAGCAATATTAGCTAAGCTAATGGAATAGTCAAAGGATAATAGCGAAGGTCACATTACACCACAGCCTCTCACTTAAGCACAGACCTCCAAACTGATCTTTGACATCCGGAAACGTACGTACGTACTGTTACACTATGTCGCCCAATGTAAAAAACATTTTAAAAAATCATGCTACACTATGTCGTATTATGTAAAAACCATAAAAAATGCCATGCTACAGTACATTTTTTGTGATTCATATTGTACAGCCTTCAACTGAACTGTGACAAATTAACTAGAATATATCATTTTGTAAGTGAGAAAAAAAAAGAAAAAATCTTTTCAAGCTGACACAGCATGCATTCCTTACTAAAGAACCAGAGACCCAGTATTGCCTCCTGTCCTGAGTCCTGACTCTACAACAACAACAGAACACAACGTAGAATCACCATCAATAGGCCGAACACATGTTACATTTGCATACATATAACGTGAGTGAGTCAAAACAAATCAGCATCCGGTTCAGTACAGTGCAAATGTTGGCTCTAAACTTTTAATGAAACTATTAATGAGATTCACTCAGCTTTAGTTCAAATAATTGTCGTGATGTGTTCAAGATGTGATCTGAAGTTATCTAATTAAATAGAGTTAGACGTTGTCTCTGTGTTGGGTTTTAATGAGGTCTATTACCTGTTAGACTTGGAAAGAATACTGTACTGTTAGTGTTGGACTTAGTTAATTCAGTTTCAGAAAACTGCACACGCTACACTAGCTTGTTCTATTTTGTTGTAGTCGTAGTCATTAACATTAATACATCATTAGTGATTACTCATACTAAAGTCGTCCAAAATCCAACACTCTGCTCATTAATGGAGGAACGAGAACTTTGTTGCCATCTGGCATACAAATTCATCAGTGGGTGGAATGTCTTTTGGACATCATGTACCTGTGCTCATACGATGTGAATTGAGTGAACAGGGTAGGCTGCAAAAACACATTTTTTAATCTGCTTTTTGCAAGATGTCCAAGCCAAGCAGGTGGAGAAAGACCTTTGTTTCCTTTGGCAGGCATGCACAGTGTGCATGCGTGCATGCATGCGTGTGTGTGCACACGTACGTGTGTGTGTGTGTGTGTGTGTGTGTGTGTGTGTGTGTGTGTGTGTGTGTGTGTGTGTGTGTGTGTGTGTGTGTGTGTGTGTGTGTGTGTGTGTGTGTGTGTGTGTGTGTGTGTGTGTGTGTGTGTGTGTTGTTAATCTGTAGTGATCAGCTGCTGGCTAATGCATGGGACACCTTTGCCCTCTGCAGAGATGGATGTAGACCTTGTAAAAGACTCATCTGCAGTAGTTCCATGTGAGACTATGTGAGTGGTCACAGAGACACTCGTTTGTCTGTTTCTTGGGCATTACTCACCGTCAGCAACAGGAAAGGGTGTTGATGGACGCTTCTGTTTATCATAGTAATAATAAACAGGCCTGGAGCGCTCTGCCAGGCTTGATGTTTGATGTGAGGCCTTTTTTCTGTAAAACAAGTGCAATGACGTGCTATGGCTACTAAACTCCACATCTCTCATTAGAAACAATTAGTACTACTTAACCACTTAAACCACTTCCTTGAGCGGAGTCCCCCAGGGGGCCGCACTAGGTCGACATATTTTTTCACGATTTTTTTTATTTCAAATATCTTAATTGCAATGCATTGTGAGTTTGCTATTGTTGCAGAATGTTTCCCCCAGAATAGGAAAACTAGGGTTCAATTTGAAAAAAAAACAAGGAATAACTGTGTTTGCATGTGTGTTCACTTATGCTTCTTGCGCATGTGTGTGTGATCTGTATGCAAGCACAGGAGCACAGCGATCAGTGCATTTTAGCGGAGGAATGTGTGCCACGCCGTGTGAGCCAGCCAACAGACTGCGACAGAGAGAGATTAACCTTGCTGCCGTTGAGATGCCAGACGCGCGTGTTAAAAAAAGCAGGGGGGGAACCCCGGGCCATGGCGCTGAGGAGCAGCAGGCGCATAATGAGCGATGGGCAGGGGCCGGGCTCCTAATGGGAAGATTTATTATCTCTCACTATCAATTAATCCCTTCGGACAGACTGGGGCCAGCGAGAGCGCATCAGGAGTATGTAAAATAGAGAGAGAGAGAGAGAGAGAGAGAGAGAGAGAGAGAGAGAGAGAGAGAGAGAGAGAGAGAGAGAGAGTGAGAGAGAGAGAGAGAGAGAGAGAGAGAGAGAGATACAGAGATACAGAGAGAGAGAGACAGACAGACAGAGAGAGACAGACAGACAGAGAGAGAGATGTGAATGAGCAGTGGAGCAAAATGGAGAAAAAAAGGGCCAGGGTGAGAATATAGCGACGCCAAGGAGAATGAGGGAATGAAGACATTATAGTCTGTATACACAGTCAAATTCATGAGTGTTGATTTACGCCTTATGAACCCTGAAGGGTCCATTTGTTAACACTCAGGATTTAACTGTGTTTGCACACAGGATCGAGAGGACTACGGCGAAAGAGGACAGCTGCAGAGATGAGAGTGAGGGGTTAAAAGGGAATAATGTGAAAGTGAAGAAGGTGAAATGATAAATAATAAGGACTGGAACAAAAGAAAGACAATGCATGAAATAGAAATCGGGGGAAGAACAAAACAAAATGGGTGAAAGCGCAGCTGCAGATAAAGAGAAACCGAGATTTCTCTGGCAGACTGGGGGTGGGGCGGGTGTTGGGGGCATCAGACAAAGAGAAAAGCAACAACAAAACAACACAAGTTGCAGCATGTGAGTAATGCAATTATAGCTGAGCCACGAGTTTGAAACTTGTTGGAGTGATGGCACAGTGTTTTGGTAAACATTCTCTGTACTGTAAAGTAGGCCAAGGCATATATGGTATTTACACTTAATTATGAAGAAAGTCTTACAGTGACTGCTTGGACATTCAATTATACAGCTATTTGATGGATGTTAATGAAGCCAGTGTGTGTGTGTGTGTGTGTGTGTGTGTGTGTGTGTGTGTGTGTGTGTGTGTGTGTGTGTGTGTGTGTGTGTGTGTGTGTGTGTGTGTGTGTGTGTGTGTGTGTGTGTGTGTGTGTGTGTGTGTGTGTGTGTGCGCGCGTGCGTGCGTGCGTGTGTGTGCGCGTGTGTGTGTTGTGAAGTTCACTTACATTTCTGGGGTGACCTTTTAGAAAGGAAGGCTTTGCATGATGGAAAGTCTGTGTTTGATTTCCTCTAAATGGGCTTAAGTCAACGTTAACCCATAAACTATTTATTCAGAGTGGTTTTACAACTGTCACCTATGTTATGAATACCGTGTGCTATGAATATACAACATTATAAGGCAATCCACACAGCTGAAGCTCTCTCTCTACAATCTGAATTTAGATTTCCTTTCATGTGTCTGCTTGTGAATTGCATACTGTAAGCCGAATTTATACGTCGTTGTGCACCATTTTTTGTGCACCAAAAATAGCAGATCTACTAGCTCACACCGCGTTGCAGCGACACAATGCGCAACCAAGTATAAATCAGGCAGTATAGGTGAAACACACAGCCTAAAGTTGTTGACTCGTTGCTCTGACATCAAGCATTTCTGCCTTGGTGGAGGCTGCTTCTCTTCGCTCTGTTGCTCATGCGTGCCACTGGCAGTGTTCTGCTGTTCTCACTCTGATGGCACATGTCCAGAGCAGCCCTCTACTTGATGACCTTGACGCGGCTGTCAGCGGGTGATGTTCTGCTTGACTCTCCAGGGCGGTGCGCCGGAGCCCAGAGGCCATGCATCATCGACCCATTTGCGGGTGAGCGAATGCCCGACCCGTGCCGTTGCCCATCTCCATGGGCCCGTGGGGTGAGAGACCCATCTGAGCAGAAGCAGCACCAGAGGATTGGTTTGATGCAAGGGCCCGGTTTGTGCGCTGAACCGCGGCTGTGCACTGAACCTAGGCCACGGCTTTATCCTAGGAAATCAAGATACCCTTCAGTAATACTGGGATGGACAGGATATTTATACGCCTTGAATGATGCAGCTAAAACAGGACTGCTTCTTAAAAAAAAGAATTTGGTACCCCCTTCCATGTTAATGACATTAACTCTCACGTCCCTTTGTTGGGCATGCCATTACAGGAGAACATAATTTTTTTTAACAATCAAACATTTTCAAACAAATCATCTTTCAATGTTTTTTTTTTCAAAGTTTCTTGAAAATAGCAGATCAACAGGTACAAGCTCACAACGTGTTGCATCGCGATGCGTTTTAATGGCCGAAGTATACGATAGGAGTGGTTAAATACACAGAACAGAGAGTTCTTGGACAGTTAACTGTAAAGGATGAAATATTCTGTATATTAATGCATCTTGAAGCGATAGCTACAACAAAAGAGAAAATATTTTATTTGGAAATTCTGAGGACCGTCGGATTGAGAATTCAACAACCTAGTACTCTGACGTGCCTTTTAATCTTTAATGTCGCTCCTTTTATTTACTTATTTCACATTTGTAAGCATGGTGCCAGAGATGGAATATGTAGCTAATAGATGGTGGCTAAAACTGGCCAGCCCAATAACATTAGTAACGGTGAATAATTAATGAGTGTGTAATTACAGTACACCACGGTGCTCCAATGAAGAGGTCCCACTGAGGGACCACTCATGAATATTCCACCGGACCTAATGAGCTTGGCACTACATGTATCGCTCCCGCGCGGGGAGTCACCATATGGCAGGATGTTGGAATGAGAGAAAGCTATTGTTTATTCCAGACCCATCTCTTTCATTGCAAATCACTGACACTGCGCAGTATCAGAGCTCTAGCTTCAGATCAGCATGTCAACATGCCTGACTTCAGGTGAAATGGGATTGAGAGAGATGTTCCTCACCGCATACTGTACTGTACCCAGTGACCTGCTCTATCTCCGCATTGGCTTTGACCCCGGTAAATGAGTTGAATAAATGTAAGAATTGTGTAGGAATTCACAGATTGTCGTTACTTATGTATATAGTGTGTGCGTATATGTGTGTGTGTGTATATATATATATATATATATATATATATATATATATATATATATATATATATATATATATATATATATATATATATATATATTATAGTATATAATTTTATTCTATTTTATTTTATCAAACTTTTTGTCTCATTTTTTGTGGCAGGTTTTTTTTCTTTCTTTTTGCTTGCCATCAAACAAGAACTTCTCTTAGCTCCTTTTTACCTGAGGAGAAACTGTCAGTGTTTCATCCCAAGGTTGCTCGCCGCCTACAGTGAGGCTGTTTGATGTTTGCCCAGGACTACACGCAGCTCTGTTCCAGGAGAGGGGAAGAGGTTCCCCAGCAAATGATTCACTATTCTCGATCAAACCCCTTTCCCTACAATCTCCGAGCCCTCGACTTGGGCAGCGGCCAGCACATACACAATGTTTCTACACGTAAAAACCTCCCAAAAATCCACTCACTACAAACAAGTGATGGATGTGATGAAATATCAAGAGTATACGGAGACAATATGCACCCATAAAAGGTTTAACTTAGCCTTGGCCATTACAAGTGGATGGGCTTGTTCTGGCTTCTCTTTGCACAACTGCAGAACAAAGAGCCTGTATCGTTCTTTAGAGTTTCTCTAGTGGTTCTTCAGCGTAGTTTAGGCATCTCTAATGGTTCTACATGTATACGTTACAGTATACAGTACACAGTCTGTGTGTTGATTGTGTAATCATTCTATTCAATAGGTCACCACTTTTGTTGCGACAGTGACACACGGCTGACGGCATTGCTGGCTTGGTTTTGTATTCAATTAATTTGTCGCACTTGTGCGACATGGCAGAGATATTGAGAGAAGACAGAGAGGCTGTCCTTTAATACGGTCTCTGAACTATTCACATTATTTTTGTATTTGTTGGTGAAAGGAGAAGTATGAACTTCAATGCAAATGAGCCTATGCCAGTATGCCTTGGTGAAGCCCAGCATAGTTCCACAACACTGTGGCCACTCCCGTAGGCTGCACTCTTGATTTTGAGCTGTAAATGGGGTTAGGCGTATGTCATTCCCCGCAAAGGGGATTTATTGTCAGTAACGCAAAAGTAATCTAACAAGTTACTTTTGTCAGAAGAAGGTAAGAGAATACTTTTTAATGGCAGTAATCCTGTAACGTAACATCTTTTAAATGTAACGTTACCCAACACTGTCTATTACTGTCATGTAATGTTTATTTTGTGATATTTTGTGTGGCCCCCAGGAAGAGTAGCTAATGGGTTCCTAATAAACAATAAAGTAAATAAATGGCTTTGGCTTGGCTTTCGTCCACCTCTGTGTGTATCATAAAAAAAAGGTTTAGATAAGTAGTACAGGAAGTTTTATGGGAGTTCCATCTACTCCAATTAGTCTCTATTCTAGTTCTCTGGCGGAAAGCACAAATAATTGCTGCTTTTACCGTCGTTCATTTTGTCCCCTGACTGTCACTACACTACACAGTGATACACTTTGGTGATGTAAGCAGTCTCCGGCCCTCTCTCTCTCTCTCTCTCTCTCTCTCTCTCTCTCTCTCTCTCTCTCTCTCTCTCTCTCTCTCTCTCTCTCTCTCTCTCTCTCTCTCTCTACTCTCTCTCACACACACACACACACACACACACACACACACACACACACACACACACACACACACACACACACACACACACACACACACACACACACACA
This sequence comes from Gymnoscopelus braueri, assembly GCF_963280865.1. Lineage (NCBI taxonomy): Eukaryota > Metazoa > Chordata > Actinopteri > Myctophiformes > Myctophidae > Gymnoscopelus > Gymnoscopelus braueri. The sequence continues at coordinate 24,739,174 of NC_137605.1, forward strand.
CACACACACACACACACACGCACGCATGAGAGCACGTTATATGGCCTGTCCATGGGGAGGGAGCTGGAGGGTGTCTGTCTGGCTGAAGGGAGAGGTTTATGGGCTGTGAAGGCCAATTTGAGCAGCCTGCAGATGGGAGTCCAAAACTGGCATTCCTGTCACCTTCCTTCCTCGATTTCCATCACTCCGTATGAGAACCTTGAAGGAAACAAACAATATTGCTAATGAAACACAAGCCCCTGATCTGCCCTCGCAGGATATGGTAGTCCGTTTGTGGAGCCTAAGCTGCTCATTAATATTAAACACATAAGTGACAGTTGGGAAGACTTGGCACAGTGGTTTGGTTCCTCCGGTGGGCTTACCGTTTGTGGCTGGATTCTTTGTTTGAGTCCAAATGCATCTGTGGCCGATCTCTACTGTGAACAGTGCACAGTACAATCCTGAGTACTGTCACAGTGTAAAAAAAAGACTATGCTCAGGGTTATAATAACACTTTTTTACAGTGCATATGGACACAAAATGGACTCACTTTGAAAACCTGGTATCACGTGTGAACATTGTGTGAATGTTATAGAGGGACGGTTGATGTTATATGCATGAATTGCATTTAAACATTTATTTTCTTAGACAACCAGTATGTTTATTCTACCTCACATTATTTGCTGTTTCGCCGGTGGTCTTCCAACAATATTTTGATGTCTCTATTATATGGGTTTACATGGATTATTTCAAATCTCTTTGTGTTTGAGAACATTTGGTTTATGTGCAAATTAAACAAGGGCAGAGCATTTGGCAGGGCATCTCTCTTGACAGACAGTAAACCAACATCCATGAAACAGGACATCCGTCTCAAATATGCACTTGTAAACAAAGCCAAACACTTAATGTAGCAGTAAAATGCATCATTAAAACATTCACTGCTCACTATAAGTATTTATGACAGACAATGGCTAACTTTGGTCATGCTTGAATGACTGTAATAGCCACACAACACAAAATTGTTAATATGTTGCCACTGAAAATAATAATTTATGTCTCGTGCTCATCATGAACCTTTACGCCCTTTTCCCTATGAAGCTTTGTCAATGGCAGCTTGTGTCTCAGAAATTACAGTTCAATTTAAGGCGATGAATATAATGGCATAAACAGGATCGTTTGTCACTTTTCTCTTTGACATGGAGTTGGAAATGACTGGAACAAATCCCACACCTGCCATTAATTAGAGAGATGGTTCCTAACCTGAGGGAGCGCTCAAATGAACACTAAACCGTTTTTGAGGAGACATTTTTTTGGTGTTTCTTTGCAAAGGGAATTGCGATAGAAAGCCATTTCCTTCAGACTTTGCAACAAAAAGCCTGCGGTTTCAAGAGAGGATAGAGGACCCACACACACAAACCGACACCCTCCCCTCCGTCACGTTTCCTCGCCTTTGACTTCTCAAATAGAAATGGCCGTTAGGAAGTGCCGTTTGGCATGGAGCGTGTGGCACAGGCATCAGTGTCGGTTTGTGCCGTTGCATATGGGAAGTCCTTCAAAGTCAGCCGTTGTGCCGCAGGCAGCATTCTAATGAGGTCATCAATATCCTGCAACAGCTGCTCAAAAAGAGAGACCTCATCTGTTGAGCTCTAGCTCCACCAACGACTCTGCCCCAACCAAACAAACAGCTCCAAAATAATGAGCCAAGTTTGATGGAAACATTCACCAGGACATTACTTGACTGAACCATTTCTGTAGTTGTACATTTTTACACTCTCAGAGTTAAACGAACACTCCGGATTTGTGGTAGGACTCGTGCAGATTTAAGAATAAAAGTAAAAGCAAAAACTGGCTAATGAGGCTCGGAGTAAACAACACGGGGATGTGCTGTATTATTTTCCACAGTGTGGTTTATGTTTCTCTAAAATGTAGTTAGCCATATCCGGCAAATTGCACTGCTTTCTGATTGGTTGTTTTCCCGTGTAACATAAGAAAAGGCCACAGTGACCTTATATTTTTTAAATTGGAGACAAAAATTTGGATGGATGACTTCTGATCCTTGATTTTCTGTCGCATTAAGGCTGTGGTCGGATGTGCCACCTTGTACTGTATTGGTTTTCAGCATCACTCTAAGGTTGACCTCTCCTCCTCACCCCCCTCTCTCACTCAGTTGGAGAGGCTACACACTCATCTATTTGTGTGACATTTGCAGCGTGGCACCCGTAACCTATAAGAATATTCTTCTTATGGCTCTCTGGCTGTCTCAGGAGGAACAGGAACAGGAACAGTGACAGTAAGATCTTCCTCCCTCTCCCTATCCTATCCTACCCTTTCTCTCTCTCTCTCTCTCTCTCTCTCTCTCTCTCTCTCTCTCTCTCTCTCTCTCTCTCTCTCTCTCTCTCTCTCTCTCTCTCTCCCCCTCTCTCCCTCTCTCTCTCTCTCTCCCTCTCTCTCTCTCTCTCTCTCTCTCTCTCTCTCTCTCTCTCTCTCTCTCTCTCTCCCTCTCTCTCTCCCCCCCTCTCTCTCCCTCTCTCACACCATGTCTCACCACTAAATCTCTTCCACTGGCCAAACAAACAGGCCTGTTGTGGATTTAGAGGGGAGTTCTATCTTGTTTGGGCTCGGCAACACTGAGACACAGGTGCAACTCGGCTTGCCAGTAACAAACTCTCTGTCGACCAGCCCATTTTTAGGCCTATCTGGAGAATACTGTTCATGTTTCAGCTGTATGTAAATGCTGAACACATCGTTGTAGCATGATATGAATAGTCTACTGTCCACACTATATCTTGCGTGGCCCCCTTTGCATTGCACAGTATGTGCGGCCCCCAGTGCCTCTGTTCATGTGCGTTTATTTAATTGGCTGTACAGTTTACCCGTGAGTATTTATTTTCCTCTGTTTAACCCTTTTGTGCTTTTAATTTGCCTTTACACTGTTGGAGTTGAAGCAGCAATGATCCTTGAAAGGTGAATAGGCCCAGGACAGCTGTGGCATTGGGCAATTTGTGCAGTTGTGCTCTGTAGTTGTGCCAAGACAGCTCGCATGCAGAGATGACCTATGGAGGTGGTGGGAGGGATTTGGAAGAGGTTATATCTGAGGTTGTGAATGTGTAGGGCACACTAAGGATGCCACTACAGGTTCAACAGATGCTGCTGGCATGTTGCCATGTAGTCTCAGCTCGGATCTGGAGGCCAGCTAATTACTGGGGAAAAAATTAAACCCTCATCTGATACCAATGGCAGAACTAGCAAGAGTTCATAACAAATGGGCCTAGGCAATCATGCAGGACAGTTACGGGTAATTCTTTTTTACACTTTCAGAGTTGAATGAACACTCCCGATTTTACTGTACATGTATCTCTTTTGAACATTCAGTTCCTCACAAATCTGGAACTAACTGTGCTGTCGCTCCCGTCACTGACATTCAGACCCCCTGGATTCCATTATACAGTAACTCATCTGCAGGACTCACTATTAATCTCCAAGATTTAAACTTTATTTACTTACTGGAATCTATTTAGCACGGCCTGACCTTTTTTAAATGTGTATTAGTGTTATTGATAATTTCATTAACAAATTTCTGTAAACCACTTGTGTTCCCACACATTGGCCCCATTGATTGGTCTTCAGTGTCCTGTCACAAATGTCTCCTTTATTTAACTTGCACATTCATTTTACTATTCATGCTTTGTGCATTTTTGGCCTTTATGACCACTGCATCTACACAGTACAATGAAAACTCCAGTGCTCATTTATACATTTGTAACGGGCCCATTTGGTTACATTTGTAAAATCTAATTTGACAGTGCAGCTTCAGCTTATCGCTACTTTAGTTCAGTATAACCGATGTTCTGATGTTATTCAAATTGCACACTGCATGATTAATTAATGAACTAACTATTGATTAACTAATATGGAAGGATGACACCAGTGCTTTGAACAAGGAATACACCTGGATACAGGTCTGAAGTAAAAAAAAAAAAAGGTTGGTGAATAGCTTTGACATTGGAGACACTTGAGCAGGCAAAAAGTGGACATAACTCGCAGTCTGACCTCTCCTTGTCCTCTTGGTAACTTCAGCAATAGTTAACATCATAATGCTGCTATTTATGGCACCTGTTAAATAAGGCAATATCTCAGGATCGATTTAGCTGCCGCTCGCTCCCCCCCTTGGCTCCCTCTTCAACACATGGTGGATTTGATAACTCAAGCTCTATCGATTTTTCTATAAGCAAAAATAGTCTGCGCTGAGGCATAAACAAAAAGTGTCTGTTGTGTTTACCAGCTTCTGGAAGCCGTATTTTCATCTCCAACAACATCATATGATATTTGGTAAATGGAAGTTTATCCGTTCTATGCGGATTAGTATTTCGGTAATAAAAACACAGCAGGGAATTATAGTGAAATGTAAATCCATGTAATTCTAGATAGCATTTGTCAGTCAATTTACCGTAATAACAGTCTGGTCCTTGTATACCAGCTGTACATGATCAAAGCATGACACTGGAAAATAAGTCAGCCCTCCAACCGAAAGCCTACAGTAGTGCACTATATGTCATGCATCTTGTTGACAGGTTGCGGGACAATATGTTTTCGGACGTATGAAGCTGGTAGAATGTTGAAATGATATACTGCTAGATTGGAGACACAAATGAATACACACACAATCCTGCAGACATAAAAAGTTAATGGTATGGCAGCTGGAAAGGTCTTGAGGGAAGCAGGGAGTTGGGGGCGGGGGGGGGGGGGGGTGTTCTGGATGGAAGATAGAAAGAGAGCGACCATAACATTGAAATGGCAGATAGGGATCTGGCTTCCTGAGTTGTGGGGGGAGACTGACAGAGAGTAATGGATTTCTGTGCCTGGTGTGATTAAGAGGCTGTACTAAACCTGCGATAATGCGTTGATATCTGTGGGGAGCTGCCCGACGCTGGCTGATCGTAATCTGAGGACCGATCCAGGATAGTTGAGTAGCTATGCACCTCTCTGCAGCACTGAACTGGCCCCTACATACATGGCAGGCCTTGTTTTTATCATCTCCATCTCTAGCCATTGAAACAATACTATGGTGACCTGGTTAAAACCACGGGCCAGCATGTCTTATGCGCTACTTTCTTATTAATGGTAATGGATGGAGATTGAGAATGGAGAGCAAGAGGCACTCTTTAAGTAAGGCTGTTCATGATCGTCCTTTATCAAAAAACAAGGAACAAAAAGTTGAACAACCACTTCAAAAGCAAAACAAAAAACAAAGCAAAGTAGCACTCTTGGGGTAGCCTATGGAGGCTCCAGTGCATTAAGAACTGTGACATGGCCATTAGTTCTCACAGTGCTGTTGTGCATCTAAATTTTAATCTTAATCAATGTTCCGTGCTCTAATGAGAACACTGGTTTTTACACGCCTGTTGGCCTGCCAGTGCATGATGTACTAAACGTGATTAAGTTCTTATTAGCCTTTGCAAGGTGAGAACATGCCTCTGGTGCTATAACACAACAAGCCCACTACAACTCACCACAAACTACAGTTGAAACTGTGCGAGGATTATGACAATGAAACACATACGATTGCCTCCCATAAAGGAACGCCACTAGGTAATGAGCTGCCTGCGATAGTGAATTTAAAAAATAAACCACAGAGTAGGACCTGTTCACTACATTTACCTGAGAAATATAGCTCTTGTCAATTTATTCCATACTGTCATTACGACTTAACTGGTCCCATGGGAGTCTGTTTCGTTAGAAATAACAAGTCACTCCTCTCAACACCATATGTCCTGGGCTCCCCAGGGACGGTGCCTCCGGCTGCCCGGATTCCTTTCAGTATTAAAGCGGAAGAACGCCTGACAACTATACATTGTAGCACTGAGGCAGTACTGCAGGATCATTAGTGATTGCAACATGTTCATATTGTCTAAAAGGCTTTGATGTAGGGAAACCTTGTCATTATGGAAGGGTAGACATAGGACAGGAATAGGACCGACACCTGGCTTGTAGATTTACAAGGCAGGCATGCTTCTGCTTTTATATGCGATCAGCAGCTAGAACAACAAAAATAGAGAGATTGTGAGTGTAACCTTGCTTGGTATCCACAGAGGTCTTTTTGGTCAGATTTATATTGGACTGTGCGGCCTTACATAAAACATAATATAGATTTATCATGGCATACGCTATAGTCATTTCTTTTGATATTGCTTTTGCCCTATATATTAATGCTTCCATTACCATGATGGGACCTCAAATGTGCTCTGCAATCCTACAGATGGCACACCATGGAGAATCACTGTCAGTTTTGATTAGGGTTAATGTTGCAACACAGAGTTTATTTCCCCATGCAAAAAAAGTACATCTCTCAAACACATGCATAAAATGAGTCAGTCTGAAGGTAATAACCCCATCTGCCCCAAAGTAAGACCAGATAGATGAATGTAGGATTACATGTGTTTGTGAGACTGCTTTAGATGCATAGCCACGTGAGTGCAAAGATAACACCTAGAAAGATAAAAAAGATAAAACCCAGTCCGTTTGCATCACCTCTTTGAAAATGTGCAGTTTTCTTTTTCAGCAACAAGAAAGCATTGCTGCTCAGACTGAATGCATTTTTAATGCTACTTGATTGCTCTGTGTGTATTACAGGGGCATAAAGTGCAGGCTTAATACAGTACTACTGATTCCCAGTGTACTGACAGTTACAATATTAATTGGAATTAATTGCATAAATGAATACGAGAGCTCATTTGTTTTTTGTTTTTTTCACTCCCTCCTTTCTTATTATTGAATTAAACGATGCAATCCAATTAGTAAGTGTGCATTACCCTTTCTTGCTGTTTGATTAAGCAAGTAAAATATTAAGTCTGAGGCTCAGCCAAATTATGTTGCATTACAAATCCCTCAGATCATGCTTTTTCATTCATGTGCAAAGATATTCCACAGAATCCTCAGAACTACACTGTTGATACAGCACATAATTTCTATTAATTCCATTGCATTGGTTGACTATACTGTCTAAAATATTACCCTGTCCAACCACTTATATAATCTGTCTAATACAGATCCTTATAATGCAGATTAATGCCCTGTTTACGTATGTTCTTCCATATTTATGTTGATGAATTGAATAGAGAACCCCAATGGAAACAAGACCGCAAGGACTTTTTTGGTGTTATCCTTTTAGACCAAGTGTTTGACTGTACTCGTTTTGCATTTTTGTCTGATAAAATATTCAATCAATCAATATCCCATTCACGTTCACGGTTAACCGACTATGGCTGATGTGAATGGCACCAGTGTTGTTTCGTGGTGTTTTTTTCCCCCCTTTAGGAGGGTCCATCATGCAATCATCTGACATGGTTTCCAGAGAAAGAAGTTAAAGAACCCTTTCACTTTGTCCAGTTGTATTATTACCATGATGCCAATTCTGCCAGGGAACAACAGCAGATGTTGGAATGGGCAGAGTTTGTCATTACGTGGCTTCTGAAAAACATGGCAGGTGTCATTTGTAATTCTGTGACACACTGCAGCTGGCTCTCGGAGGAAGTGCTTCAGCATGAAAAGAAATCAAATATTTCTTTCTCCAACTATCTACCAGAGTGAATAAGTGCCAAAAAATACAAGTTCTCACCTCAGTTCACTCCACAACTATGACAAATGTCCCTCTTTGCAGGTCAGTGTGAATGCAGCGAGGTTTCCTTTCTCTTTTATCTAGTCTCTAGGGAGGGTCGGGACATTAACTTCACGGAGCGTGAAGTAGGTGACCGGCACTGTCATGTATCAATGAGACTTGGCAAGATTCCTGTGTTCCAAACAGTTTCAAATGGCAAGGGAAAGCGAGTGAGATGCTTGTCTGCTAGTCTGCTGTGGTGGTGCTGTTAGCAGAAATGTAAGTTTGGACTTGTCAGAGGGACTCAGAGACTCAGGAATAGGAATGTATGCTCTTAGTTACAGTAGAACGCTACTGGATGCTAAATGATTGAGTATAGGGTTTATAATTATTGTGTGATGGTATACAGCCCCCTCTCATTGTAAGTCGTGAGTGCACTATACTTGAGTACTTGTCCTCGATTCACTGCCCAGGCCCTTAATTGATCCATTGGTATAGAGTTTGACATAATGCTTTGTAACAAAACAAAACAAAAAACACCTTGCATAACTCAAAACCTAAGGGGATATCAGCAAGGGAAATGGGTACTCATATAACACTGGAATAGAGTGTGCACATATATCTGCAATAATCAACTGCAAATACAAGCAGCCGGCCCTTAATGGAACTCCTCACTGTATCGCTCATTGCAGTACACCAACCCCACCCCGCCCAGGCTTAGCAAGATTGAATGCACCATATGTTTATCTGGAGCTTTTTTACCCTGGTAAGTGGCACTGACGGCATGGTTTTGGCACTACCCTTGTCCTTCCCGTAATGCATATTTCCAAAAGCTAATTTAGGGCGTCACTTCCCAGAAATCATAGACAAAATGGACAGGCTTTTATTTGGTTGTTTGGATCAGTGCTGTTCTATTCACCAGAGGCTTCCTGTGTGTTACATAATGAGTATCCAAAGAGTCGTTAATGTATGTGCCCATGCTTACCCTACCTGTCCTCACAGGGTACTTTGTTTGCAATCAATCAGTGCCTGATTAATTAAAGGTTTGAAAGTTGACACAACAGGCGTGGTCACTGTGCCTCTGAACCACAATGTACTAAAACTGGCATCCTTCACCCCGTGCGGCGCCCTAATGTCAGCACACCTGGCTCTGATTGCCACACAGTGATATCCTTATCTCATCTAACCTTGTAAAGCTATCCCCTTGTCCTGCCTGAGCATACCCCCTCCATCACTATACCACCCCCTCCGGTTACCCTCCTGCTGCCGTGCGGCCATTTTTAGCCCCATAATTTCCTTGGCAGTAAGCCCCTGATGAGGTTGGTCAGGGATGAAGACTTCTATTAGCTCAAATGTTGTACATGAAGGGAACTGCAGACCCATGAAGCAGGGTCTTGTCACTCTCCCAGGTGAGCTCTTGCATGAAGAGCACAGCCTCCCTTTCCTGCCTCTGACAGATTTGCCTTAAAAGTTTCACCGCCTGAGGAAGGGAGGGGGTAAAAAAAATAAAAAGACAACTTAAGGGAAACTGCTGGGGTTTTCTCCTCCACATTTCCAGAGCTATAGTGAATCTGCTGTGTATTGAACCTGACTTCATTCTAAAAGAACACAAGCTGGGCTCAGTTAGACCGGAAAGCACTTAATTATGGTGAGGGTTATAGAAACGACTGTATATTGGCCATATACTCTGTCGAGAAACGGGGATGGTCCATATATTTTGAATAAGTACCATCATGTTATCTGGACATTTTCAAATGCTGACAGTAGTCCTCTAGGATGCAAAAACGTGTTTTATTTAGACTCATTCAGAGATTAGTTTCTTTTTTAGGTGAAGAGAAGCTCTCATTCCTCTTCCTTCACCATAGGTGTCTAGTATTTTCTGGATATTGCCTTCACATTTTACAGTCTCTCATTTCCTGCAAACCGTCTGGGATCTTTCAAGAGGCACTGACAGTTGTCGCTCAAACTGTCAGCCACATCCACATCCACTTGTATAGGCTTTTGGAAGAGTCATGGATTATTTTCCTGTCCTCTCATTCATTTATATAATATAAAAAAATGTGCTTGTGTCATTTTCCACTTTTATTAACAATAAAGCTCAATATTTTGTCCTGTTCTTATCCTGGCCACACTGTGACAAATTAGAAGCAACTTTGATTGATATGGCAATAAATGCACAATATTGAATAATGACCAGGATATACCCCCCATGGAAATTATGCTGGGGTTACTTTATCCTTGCAAATCTCCTCAGCATCGGCAGCACTTGGCTGGAGAATTGGCATGGTACATTTTCACTAAAACTCAAAAACTTGCTGGCTAATTATAGGGATGTGTTAACCACCCTTAAGTTAGCTTAGGAGGAATCTTCATGAAACACAAAACCCAAGGACATGGATATAAGAGCAAAGAGACACACACGGCTGAGGACAGATACCACAGTCTCATTGGCCTCTGATGCCGGATGCAATTAATCAACATGGTCTAAATGGACGGAAACCTTTGATGGGACTGAACTCAGCTAAAGCTTAATTTATGCTTTGTCACACGACCACCTCGTTTACCAAAAATTGCTGATTTGAAAGTGAAAGTCTGCAGTTAGGCCTAGGCTATTTGTTGAAAAACTAATTAAAGTTGTGTACACACTGGACACATGAAGCAATTTTTTGTGTACGACATGCACAAGTGAAGCGAAGAGGAAATTTGCTTTGGGTCCAGTGTGAACATGCCATAAGAGTAAAAAGTAAAAAGACCCTGCTAGCGCCACCCAGAGGCCATGCTGCTCCTTTCACCTAACTGGTGAACCACTAGCTAACATGGAGTCATTTAAATGGTTCACCCTGGATTATCCTCTGAGGAACATGAATGTGCCCTGACTGCCCTCCATTACTGTATCAGAATGTATGAACCCCAAATTGGTACCATGTTGTAGCATGCTTTATAATTGTATTTTTACATGTATGAATAAAAAATATAAATTTATACAACTTAATGATTTTTTGTACTACTATACCTTATTGCTTTTTGTTACAGCAATTAACTGTAATTAATGCAACTTTCTTTGTATTAACCCTTGTATATTATTTAGAATTGTCCAACAATACAATTCAAATAAATATATTGATTATGAATTAAATAAATTACATTCGGAACATATTATTTGGAGATGTATTCATTTATATTGTATACTGATATGCAAGCATTTGCTTATTGTCATGTTTCATGTCTCAACGCATTCTGACATATTCAGCCAGTGCATCCCTAGATGTAACACCCACGTAACTCTGATTGAACTCTTAAAATTTTCTTGATAACCTTCTCTGTTAAGTCAGCAGTATAACATCCCCAACGAGGGAGGAGGTAGTGTAAACAGCAGTGATTACAGCATGTTATCTGACCTGCCTTTTGACACTTGCATATCTGGGGCTGGTTTAAGAAGACAAATGCTGCCAGGCAATAAAGCTTACTTATTTCCCTTGGTCCCTGTGTTTACATTTTGAGGTTTGCCTTCAGAGCATGAGAGAGCAGTACGTTTTTCAGTTGTGTCAGTATTGAGAAAAAAGAAAAGCAGTAATTTAAGAATTGAAAATATTCAGTTTCAAATGCTTCATTGCACAACTAAATTGATGCCATGTCACCTTGCACAGATAATACATTCACTTATAGTTTGTATTATGCAATATTGCTATTGTCAATGTTTAAAGCTACACTCCATACGTTTTATGTTTGTTGCCTCACTTTCCTGATGGAGAGAGATAGTTGCAATGATGTCCGAACTACAATACAAATGGTGGCACATCAAGTCCAATCTGGAGTGCCGTCTGCTTAAAAAAAAGATTGACATTCTCAACCAGTAAGTGACACCGGGGTCAAAATGTCTCAATGGAAGAGGGGAGACCAACTAAAACCACTGCAGATGTGCTACAGTAGTTATATTGTATTGACATACTCTACCATTAAGATTGGTCTACCATTTTATTCATTCAAATTAGTCTCAGATTGTAGCTTTAATTTGATATATAGTATAAAGGCTTCCACACACGCATGCACACACACACGCACCCGCACACACATGTGCACGCACGCACGCAAGCATGCATACACTACTGTACTGTAGGCCTACTGTACACAACAAGGTATGTACCGACAACGTTTCACCTTTATAATAGGTTCAACTCATAAGTATGTCAACCTAGGCTTTAATGATAACAGAGGTAATGGACTGTTTAATCTGGCTTCGCTGCTAGGATGAATATTATGATTAAGAATATGACAGTGCCTATTCCACACCTTGAGATGGGGATTGTCACTCCTTCCCAGTCGCAATAATGAGGCAGATCGTTCGGATTACAGATGTTTATTAAACACCGTCAAACTGTCATAGAAAATAAACAAGCAAAGTAAACATATAACATAAACACCAAACCAAACCATAACGAGTAACAAAAAGAAAACAATAGAAAACAAATCACCTTTCTGGCTGCATGTAGGTATGAAAAGGAATGCACGGGGGGAAGAAGGGAGTCCAGGTTTCCCAACAAAACAACTGAAAATCATACGAACAACCAATGAATGAAACTTATAATGAAATTAGACAAAGAACCCAAAATTACAAATGAAAATACAAAACATGAACCGAAAACGCACCTTTAGATGTCACCGGCCAACACACGGAACAAACAATTCATGCCTCCGCTCTGCGGAGACACGACAAGACTGTAGCAGGAAGCGCAATACCCAGCCGTGTGGAAACACTTTCCAAAATAATGTTCCGGCAGGAAATGACGTAAATTGGCAACTTTATTACACAGAGAAAACAACAAAATAAAGTCAAAAGAAACATAGTGCGGCAGCCACACTCCCACCAAATCATGTGAAACACATGGATTTCATAACAAAAAAACAAATCAATCTTGACCGTGCCAAGTTTCTGCTTCCAGCATTACAACAATTTTATGTACAGGTCTATCCAAATAGACTGGGTTCGATCTTCGCTTTCCTTGGTCATCCAAGGTAGAGTCACAGATCAAAAGTTTCACCTTCCTGACCCTCCCATCAGGACTGGGGTAAACTTCTACAACTCGTGCCATTTTCCAACGATTTCGTGGTGATTTATCTTCCTGTAGAATGACAATGTCGTCGACTTTAGTATTCCGTCGGTCTTTCTGCCAGACTTGCCTCTGTTGTAAATTGAGGAGATACTCCCTTTTCCATCGAAACCAGAATTCATTGGCCAGAAACTGGACTTGACGCCATCGCTTGCGTAGATATACGTCTTGGCTGATGAACTGACCCGGAGGTGGCATGACAATGCTGGACTTCATCGTGAGTATGTGGTTGGGTGTTAAAGGCTCCAAACTCGTGGGATCATTCAAATGTTCTGTTGTGAGAGGTCTGCTATTCACGATTGCCATCGCCTCATAAAAGAAGGTCCTCAGTGACGTACTGTCCAGACGCTGGGACGACCGATCTAGAATGGCAGTTAAGACATTTCTCACTGTTAGAATCTGCCGCTCCCAGACTCCTCCCATATGACTGGAAGCTGGCACATTCATCAGAAATTCGCAGCCATATTCTTTCAGTTGTTCTTCATTGAGCCCTTTCATAGCCTCCATAAATTCTCCTCTTGCTCCAACAAAATTAGTCCCTTGGTCGCATCTTAATTGTCTGACATTTCCACGAATGGAAATCAGTGTTCTCAAAGCATTCATGAATGCGTCTGTAGTAAGGTCATCCAGCATCTCAATGTGAATTGCTCTACAGCACAGACAAGTAAACAGCAAGCCATATTTCTTCAATTCCTTTCTTGCTTCTTTCACATAGAAAGGCCCGAAACAGTCTATTCCACAATAAGTGAAGGGAGGGGTCGTCTCCACTCTTTCCAATGGTAGATCTGCCATTTTTGGCTCCTGAGTTGACCTCCTATACTTCCGGCATTTCGTGCACTTGTAAATATGAGAGGCAACAGCGTTGCTACATCCTGTTATCCAAATTCCGTTTGATCTTAATTCGTTCACAGTAAGTCCTCTTCCTTGATGATGTACCCTCTCATGATAATACTTGATAAGTAGTGCAGATATGTGACTTGTTCTAGGCAAAATAGCTGGATGCTTGACATGAGGGTGAAGACTTGACCTCGTCAACCGTCCTCCAACCCGTAGAACACCATCATCATCAATAAATGGATCCAAAGTGTGCAACTTGTTCCTCTTATCCTTAGGTTTAATCACCTTGCGGAGCTTGATACTGTCAAGTTCATTTTTGAATGCATCCTTCTGGGCCAACTTAATTATGAACAGCTCTGCTTCCTTATGTTGCTCAATACTTGTGGTTCCATCTTGACGTGGAGAACCCTTTAATTTCTGAGCATGGCGCCTTAAACATGCAATGGCCTTGACAGCCCTTTTCCAATCGGAGAACCTTTTGAGACGGTCCAAAATTGTCCTCACTTCCATTGCTTGTACATTGTACACTTGAGCCTTACGAAGTTCCGGATCATCAGTGACCTCTCCCACCATGATTTCTCCTTCTTGGGGTAGCTCTCTTTGCCATAGAAAGTCTGGGCCCGTAAACCAATTTGATGTTATGAGCTGATCTGCTGTTAAGCCTCTTGACGCATGATCTGCTGGATTAGAGTCTGTCGGAACAAAGTGCCACTGCTTTGGATCAGTTAAAGACTGGATTTTTTGTATTCTGTTGGCAACGAACACATGGAAACGCCGAGCGTCGTTATTCAGATAGCCAAGGACAACTTTGGAGTCTGTCCAAAAGTACTCTTGGAGGTTGTCCAACTCAAGCTCATTCCTGAGCATGGCGCTGATCCCTGCAGAAACAACTGCAGCAGATAACTCCAGCCTTGGTACAGTGGTTATCTTAGAGGGAGCAACACGTGCCTTTCCCATAACTAGAGAACAATGGATGTCCCCATGGATGTTAATGGCTCTAAGGTACGTGCATTCACCATACCCAACCACACTAGCGTCTGAAAAATGATGAAGCTCGTACTGATGGGCAGCAAAATCCGATGGAATGTAACATCGCTTGATCTTTACAGTAGACAGGGTCTTAAGATCTTGAAGCCATAACTCCCATTGACTTCTGAGGCTTTCTGGGAGTGGATCGTCCCAATTAAGTTTCTCTCTGCACATCTGTTGTAAGATCAGCTTGCCCAAGAGTATAAAAGGAGACAAGAACCCCAACGGATCAAAGATCGAGGCGACAGTCGAAAGTATGCCTCTTCTGGTCAGAGGGCCTGCTTGAATAGTGACCTTAAATTGAAAGTCATCGGAGGATAGACACCACTGAACCCCGAGAGCTCTCTCCATTAGTGGTTCTCCAAAATCCATTTCCAAGTTCTTAACACTTGCAGCACATTCTTCCTTAGGTATTGACTTTAACACATTGGTGCTGTTTGAAACAAACTTGTGTAGTCTTAGTTGACCTGTGCGACAAAGAGCTCTTGCTGATTGAATGAGCTTGACAGCTTCTGCTTCAGTTGGTACACTCAACAGTCCATCATCAACATAAAAGTTCCTCTGTATGAACTGGACAGTGGCTTGATCGAACTGCTCCTGACCTTCAGCGGCTAGGTGTTTAAGGCCGAAGTTGGCACAACCAGGTGAGGAAGCTGCCCCAAAAAGATGTACCTTCATACGAAAGACTGATGGTGGACATGTAAGATTGCCTTTCTCCCACCATAGGAATCTTAAATAATCCTGGTCTTCTTGTTTCACATGGAATTGGTGAAACATTCGCTCAACATCACACATGATGGCTATAGGACCCTTGCGAAATCTACAAAGGACTCCCACCAAGGAATTTGTGAGCTCTGGACCAGTCAGCAGATGGTCGTTCAAGGCTGTGTCTCGAAACCTTGCAGAGCAATCAAAGACCACACGTATTTTACCAGGCTTTTTTGGGTGATAAACCCCATGGTGAGGAATATACCAAGCAGGTAGACTCTGTAGCTCTTCTTCTGGGACCCTTTCAGCATCACCACGAGAGATAATGTCCTCCATAAAGGTCACATAATCGTCATAATATTTCTGGTTTCTCTTAAATTTCCGTTCCAAGCCAGAGAGACGTTGAAGTGCACAGACTTTATTATTTGGTAGATTCGGACGTTCCTTCTTAAAGGGCAAAGGCATTTCAAAATGGCCATCTGACTTGTGTTTGATTCCATCCTTCAACCTTGTCATGAAAAGCAGATCTTCTTGAGAAACCATCACATCTTCTCCACTCCTGTCGTTAAAATCAGACTCCAATACTTTGATGATGTCATTTGGGACAATCATTTCTTTGACTTGACTTCTGCAAACATAATGCACTTCCTCTTTAAGGTTAACTGTTGGGTTGATTTCAGGGATAACTTGTTTTACCATGATGCGATGACTTATCCCTATAGCATCTCCATAATACTCACAGGGTTTCCCATAGCCTATGACGCTCCATCCCAGATCAGTCCTTTGGGCAAACGGCTGCTTTCCTTCACCTTGCACAACTTCTCTGGGCATGAGAGCCCGTGGGCAATTGTAGCCAATTAGAAGTGCAATTTCACATTCCTGGTATGGTGCGATATGGTCTGCAAGATGATGTAAATGAGGCCAGGACTTGACTGTCTCAGGAGTTGGGATATGAGATTTCATTGCAGGAATAAATTCACGAGTGAATATTGTCGGTATTGTGACCTTGGTATCTGAGAAGAAACCCCTCACTTGGAGACCTGAGATTTTCTTACATGGTACTAGTGTACCCTTAGAGGACATGGTCGACAGCTTGATGTTAACAGGTTCGACGGAGGCCTTTAAAATATCTGCAACGTCTTCAAGGATAAAAGAAGAATCGCTCATAGTGTCGAGCATCGCATATACGAGCACTTCTTTATCGGCATGTTCTGATGTAGAAACATACACCGGTACAATGGATGATGTTTGAATGCTCGTTCCTTCTTGCACAACACGGTGTGATATCTTAGCGTTTGATTGACTTGGTGTTGCCTGTCCTTTATCCTCAGTGAAACTGAATTCCCTTTTGGGTTGTGGCTTCACACGATCTTCATCGTGAAGACAGGTAGGGTGGCGTCTGTTGCAAGTATCACATGTCAATCTGTCTCTGCATCCTCTTGATTGGTGCCCAGGTGTCAAGCAGGCAAAACAAAGCTTCTCTCTTTGCACATACTGCACTCTGTCAGCGAGTGACTTGGCTGAAAAATTGTGACAGTTGTGCAGTCCGTGTCCTTGTTTATTGCAGAGGAGACAGGTGTTCGATTGCCTTTCAAAGGTAGTGTTTGTGTTGAATGTTTTTGCCATTTGATCCCTGTATGAACCAGCAACTTGATTTCTGGATTTACTGTGTCCATCAGATTCAAGTTGTTTCAGTGCACTGTATGAAGTTATCGGGTTGCAGGCAATGCTGGATTCGAAATTGAGGTAAGTTACAAAATAACTGAAATTAGGAAACTGTCCATGTTGTAGCTGGTATGTTGTAGCTGCGCGATTCCATCCTGAAATTAGCCAATCTGGCAATTTGCTTGCAAGCCTTTGATTTTCCATAGCATCATCCAAGATCCTTAAATGTGTGTTGTGAGCAATAGCTGATTCACAACTCCTGAGAAAATCAGCAAATTTGCGCAGTTCCACTCCATCCTTCTGTATTATTTTTGGCCAACTGTGCAATTTATCCCGATATGCCTTCGCAATAATAAATGGATCTCCAAATCGCTCATCCAATACATTCCATGCAGAGAAATAGGAGTCCTCTGTGTCCATTAGAAAATATCCCTCTATAGCCTCCCTGGCTGCTCCTCCAATATATCTTTGCAGGAAATACATCTTTTCCACTGTTGGGACGTTTTTCCTTTCAATTAGAGTTTGAAATGATGTTTTCCATAGGTTATATTTTAATGGATCATTGGTGAAAACGTTGGGCTCCGGTATAGGTAGCCTATTAGATGTAATGGCTTCAGAGAGCACTTTAACCAGCTTTAGGATGTCATTTTCAGGTGCAATTGTGACCTCTTGTGATGATGGTTGGTATTGCACGTTACTTTCTGCAGAAATCAGAGGTTCACCATTTTCATTGTACACTGGGATATTTGCTTTAGCTGCACATAGCCTTTTTTGCCTTTCCAAACGATCTTGTTCCTTTTTTATTTCCTCCATAGCTCTTTTGTTTTTGAGGTCTTCTTCTTCAAGCTGGTTGAGCCGTCGCTGCTGCTTCTCCTGTTCGGCCATTATCCGTAGAAAAGCTTTTGTGGCTATAAATTCTGATGCAGTATTGTTGAGATCCTTAGGTTGAGTTTGCTGTGGAAATGTTCGATTCGAAGCCGGCAAGGATACGCTTGACGTGGCACTGCTGTCAAATATAGAGCTGACTTCTGGCCAGTCTAATAGCTCTTCCCCAGTTTGTTGAATCAATGTTTTCGCATTATGGACAAGATTTGATGTGACCTCATTACACTTGTCAATTCTACGACGAAAATTGTGTGTTGGAATTTCCATTTTTCGATATTCATTATACCTTTCATTTAGGTCTTTTAAATAATTTTCCAACGCATCAACATTATCTTGCAAGGTTTCAAGGGCAGCGTCATTAACAATACCCTTCTTTGTATTTTTAGCCTCGACCTTCCAGTGTTCGTAGACACGGTCAAATTTACCCAATAATGCATGTAATTTGTTGGCTTGAAAACCTTTCCCTTTCTCAGTTGGTCTGCGCTCTCTCTCTCCTCTACGAGGCTCCAGAGCCTGTTTCTCAGTATCTGTACCAGCATCTTTAACCACAATAGATGCCCTTGATTTGGATGGCCCCGATTCCTTTGATTGCAATGGTTCCATTTGTGTAATTGGCAATATAGGTTGTGCAGTTTCTTTTGGCTGTGACGGCCCTTTAGATGTCGGCAGTGACATTCTCAATATGACCCAAACACTTTACCAACAATATAAACCAAGCACTTATACCTTAAAATTCACCTAAACCATTTCAAGAGCCTCATAAACAAAGTGTTGAATGCGCAGGCATTTAATTAAACCAAAAAGAGCCATTTGGCAAATGCATAGACCAACCCATTGTCGACATGAATAAAGGACTGAAAGTGTTGCACTCAATGTGCCATTTGCATATGAATGTAAACGATGCGATTTTCCTCAGAAATGTCTCTTTAATGTCTCTTCCTTGCACCTCACAAAGTAGCCTCACAGTTCCTTTGGAACACCAGTGTAGTGTAGACTACTAACCTTTGTGCCTCTTTGATGACCAAGCGAAAACGTGTGTTGGCTGGTTGACGCGCACGCAATAGTGAGTAGTGTTTGTTGGGGGGGAGGGGGGGCGTGAAGTTGCCTCTGCACTGCAGCGTCTAGCTACGGACTAGCAGCGCTAGCGACGCCGCCACTTCATGCCGGTTCTGCTGCTGGGCGCCGCTCCACTGCCGCTGGTAGACACGCTGCCGCAGGCTGGTGGTGGTGATGGCCTGGACTCCCCGATGGATTATGCATAAAGTTTGACTGTCACTCCTTCCCAGTCGCAATAATGAGGCAGATCGTTCGGATTACAGATGTTTATTAAACACCGTCAAACTGTCATAGAAAATAAACAAGCAAAGTAAACATATAACATAAACACCAAACCAAACCATAACGAGTAACAAAAAGAAAACAATAGAAAACAAATCACCTTTCTGGCTGCATGTAGGTATGAAAAGGAATGCACGGGGGGAAGAAGGGAGTCCAGGTTTCCCAACAAAACAACTGAAAATCATACGAACAACCAATGAATGAAACTTATAATGAAATTAGACAAAGAACCCAAAATTACAAATGAAAATACAAAACATGAACCGAAAACGCACCTTTAGATGTCACCGGCCAACACACGGAACAAACAATTCATGCCTCCGCTCTGCGGAGACACGACAAGACTGTAGCAGGAAGCGCAATACCCAGCCGTGTGGAAACACTTTCCAAAATAATGTTCCGGCAGGAAATGACGTAAATTGGCAACTTTATTACACAGAGAAAACAACAAAATAAAGTCAAAAGAAACATAGTGCGGCAGCCACAGGGATGATTCTACATGTGGCGGTTGTCGCCTTGCGTTAAATGCTTGTTTCATCACTGTCAACGACAGATGTCTCGATCCCTTCTCCCGCCGCAAGCAGAGCTGCTGCAATGGAACCACGTCACAAATCGGCGTGACGCGACCGTGCAGTGAAAGGAGAAGTCGAAAGAAATATTTCTCGTAATGTATTTTCCATGAAGTCTATCATTCTTGATGTACGTGTTTATTCAGGAGCTACCATCCTTTGAAACATGTTCTCTCTCAATTTTGGTTTCACAGAAATGCCTCAGTCTAGAAAGGGGGTCATTTACCACGGGATCCCCTTAGAGTAATTCGTCCAGAAATGTGCCATTTAGTGCAATTCATCACCTAGTTTCTAGGGAGGTGCGTTGCTGCCAGCCATGAACACCATGGAGGGTTTCACCAAGGCCCTGCCATGAGTAGTGGTCATAAACTCTCAAGACAGACGTGTTGGCTCCGAAAATGTTAAAATGCTCCCAACAGCCTGTACTTCGGAAGCTCTGAATCTGAGCAGAAAATAAAGCAGATGCCCTGCCAGTACAGTCGCGTATATTATTCCTACAAGGAAAATTGGTGTATGCCTTGCTAGGTAGCTGCTTAGCATTTCCGTGAAGACAATTTTGTTATTGGTCGAATACCCTTCCGCTCTGAAGAGCAGATGACAGTTTCCTGTTTTTTTATGGGGCGGAATTAGCTACTGCTGCTGTGTAATCTGGGTCTGGATCCATGTGAGCATGTTGTGCACCACCACAGTGATGGAGGACAGAGGCTTCAGTGAACCCAGAGTTGGCCAATGTCGAATCATATAGATCACTCTGTTTGCACAGGGGGAGAAATCCATAAGCGTGACCCGGGAAACTTTAATCTCGGGATAAACTGAGACCAAGGCCATGTTTTGTTTGTTGAAGGTACATAGTGGGCTATACTATATAAATAAAATCAAAGAAAATAAAGAAAAGCGCAACAGCTCTCTCTCTCTCTCTCTCTCTCTCTCTGAGAGAGAGAGAGAGAGAGAGAGAGAGAGAGAGTACTGCTTGGAAATAATTATCTCTGATATTGCAGGTCTAAAAAAAAGTGCAGTTACAGTTATAGTGTGTAGTAATAATACATTATCCAAGATAGTTGCTAGATATGTTTGAATAGCGTGGTGTTCATTTATCATTGAAGCAGGTTGTAAAACACCCTGGCCAAGGGAGGTTAGCTGAGTCGTGAGTGTAAACAAGCCCCTCTTGTTTAGCGGGATGAACTCCCAGTGAAAGCTGACATGATGATGGAGGGAGCCCGGATGGAACCTTGTCCCCCGACTGCAGCACCCCACCCCCACCATAGCGGATGAGAGTGCCACCACTTTGTCCGTTAACATGAAAAAAAAAGGAGTGAGAGGTGAGCTGAGGACTGTAAAACAGGGTCAGAAGCAACTCCTTCAGAATTGCTCCACATCAAGACAGGAGAAGACACACAAGCTTGAGAGAGAGCACATTCACCGTGAGCAGGCAGTGAATGGAGCTCTGTCAATTTGCCAAAGCTTGGGTGATTAACATTTTTGAACTGTTGCACATCGAGGGCCCCCCAGCGGATGAATGGTCATTCTATCAGCCTCATTAGGGGGGCGGGGGTGGGGAACCCTATACAAGGATGCCAAGCACAAATTGCCCAGACCCAACTGAGAAGCGTGGCTAGGGCATTGGCAGGCCAAAGTAAACAGTGGCGACTTGGAGGAACCCCAAGTCAATACAATACAATAAACAGCATTCAGAGCCAAGATGAGGTTCGGATGGAGTAATGTGTGTCATGGTCTGAACCTGAGTATCACTGCAGTAAACAGCCACTGTTTGGCTGCTGCAGGACTGGAATGAATAAATCCATGGGCCAGCTAACCATCCTGCATGCTACACTGTAAGATTTGTGTACATTTCACTACATTAAACTAAACTGACACTCAAAATGTCAGTGATGCGCACACACTCATGTAAGCCAATATGTACCCACTCACAAATCATGTGTGAGTAGGTGTCCTGTCCATACATGTGTACATATACTGTATGTACGTTATGCTTAAAGACGCACTCCACACAAAATCATGTTTTTTTTGTTTTCAACATGTTTTTGAAGTTTGTCCATAAAACTCCTGGTGGTTTTGGCACTCTGCTTTTCTCTGAAGCATTTTATGGATTTTTACCTCTTTGTGAAAGCAGGTGTGCCAATGTAGCAACACATATGACAGCATTCTACCAACACATGCTGTTATTATTCTAAATGTTTGTACAGAAGAACACAACCTTTATTCTACCACTGCCTTTGTAACATTACTAGAAATTCGGGCCGCCCGAGTTCGACGCATACGTGCCACTGCCGATGTGACAGATATAGCCATATATGGAGATGTATGTGTCAGTCCTTGTCCCTTTAATGGCCATATGTGGAGATCTCTGTATTTGTCAGTACTTGTCCCTTTTATTCCCTATATATATATATATATATATATATATATATATATATATATATATATATATATATATATATATATATATATATATATATATATATATATATATATGTGTAGTACCCTGCATAATTGTTGTTACTTTGTGGACACTGTATAATGTTGTTTACATTTTGAGAACCCTGCTACATATGTGCTTACATTGTATTACTAATTCTTTTCAATCTATACTGCTGCTTGTTCAGGGAAGAAATGTTATTGGAGGATAGAGGTGTCTATCAAACTGAGCCAACCTACTGAGAAAGAGAGGGGGTGGGACTTAAAAAAGAGAAAGCAGGAAGTCACTGTGGTGTTGGGGAAAAAACAAGTGGACAAACAGGGACATTAAGTGTTTAAATACATTCGGATTTTGCATTTCAGTTAAGAGCCTCAGGGTTTGCATCAGTGTGGTTTTGTACCAGTTTAGTAAGGAGAAACGGGAGAGTTGTGTGTTCCAGTCAGATGTCTAGCACAACCAGTTGCTTACAGTGTAACTAATGCTAAGCTAAAGCATAAACAAACACAAGTTGAGCTGTCCACTAACACTTGTGACTGCAGGAGGAGAAGAGAGTGTATGGAGGATATTAATTTTTGCACCAAGTTTTGAGTGAGTATGAATACTACAGTATGTGAGAATTGATATAAAAGACATGGTTATAAAGGATAAAATGTTAAAGGTAGGGTAAGTGATTTGCGTTGGTTAAAATAATTGTTAAATAGCTCTATATTCTGATAGTACTCATTGCTATAGAGTGTTTGTTCAGTATTAGGAGTCTCCTTGTCTCTCCACCTCTTTATTAAACAGAAAATGCATTTTCGTTTCAGTTTCAGTTTCATTTCCAATTTTATCCAACCAGGACAGAGAACTCAATCAGGATACAGATTAAACAAGTGAAATTGGAAGTGATGACACTAAGAAATGAGCAGACAAAATTGGAACTGGAACACTATACAAATTAAGCTTAAAAATGGGTACTTTCTCCTGATTGGCTGGGATTTTCTGTTTATTAAAGAGCTGGAGAGACAGGGAGACATCTGTTACTGAAAAAACACTCTATAGCAATGATTACAATCAGAATATAGTATTTTAACCTTTTAACAAAATACTTTTTGTTTTAACCAAAAAATATCACTTACCCTACCTTTAATTAGTGTGTGGGTTTTCCTTTTGGATATAGTGTGCTTCAGGACATTGCTGCACCAGCTGTAGCAATAGAAGTGCTCAGAGCTTGCCACTGCATACAGAGGGTCCATGTGCACTACTCACCTGGTACTAGGAGTGTGGACACTGCAGCTCCTGCACAGGTTTTTTCTAAGGAACTGTGAGTACAGACCATAGTCTACCTAACTGTGAGGATTCTTTCTATGAGCTCCAACAGCGCGCCAACGATACTGGTTCCATAAACTGAGTCAAACAAACCCCGGGGTATTTTCTTTATTTGGTTTGGGGAATTATTGTATTTTATTTTGTTTTATTTTATCAGGGTCAGAAGGATTTTGAGGCAGGGTCAGTTCACATGTTGTGAAATAATAAGTACTATTCTCTTCGTTATAAAATTCAATTCTTGTGTTGGGTGATTCATGAGTAATGTGAGTTTTCTGGTGAATATATAAAATAATAGTATAGCTACAATAAGCTAACCGGGCCTCTTTGCACCTGAACCCAGTTATATGCATATGGCAGCTGCCATGTGACCCGCTTATTATAAGCGACTTTGGATTAGCAAGACTGGAGTCGATTTTCATAGACCTGGTTGCTTGTTTCTCTGGCTAAACCTGGCACCCAGCGTTGCCGTGTCCACTTATTATAAGCGACTTTGGCCTAGCAAGACCGGAGCAAGCTTTCATCGACCTGATTGCTTGTTTCTCGTGCAAAACTTGCCAACCCTGAAAACAGCAGAAGACCCATCGTCTTATGTTCTTTCTAAAGCGAGTCATTATAAGGCTGTAACGTGGTTAATAATGTCTTGTTTGGGATGTGTATGACACAAAATGTACAGACATATTAACCTGACTGGGGTGGCAATAAGGTGGGAATATGGACATGAGCACGATGGCTACGAAGACATAGTAAGTAGCAAATGTTTAAGTAGATATTAGCCATGTTGGCTAACTGTTGTTAGCAGTGTTTCTTTCCGGTGTGGTTCACAGGGGGCAGAATATTGTGGAAAGAAAATTAATATGCTCCAAAGAGCCAAATATATAGTGTACAATGAAAAGTAGACGAAACAAAGCCTAAACAAACAAATGACGTTGAGGCCAACGTTTTTTTTTCTTGTATAACATAGCTAAACAATCTAATAGGGAAGTTGATAACAGAACCGCCAGGAAACTCAGATTTTTGCGCATTGTATAATTAGATGCAAAACTAGGTTACTATATTTACTATATCGCCTTTCATTTTATATTATATTAAACATTTACATTTATATAAAAAATGTTTAGCCCTGGCCCGATCTTTGCTGCATGTCTCTCCCCATCTCTCTCTCCCTGTTTCCTGTCTCCATCTCCACTGTACACTATCAATTAAAGGCAGAAAAGCCCCAAAACATATCTTTAAAAAAATTAAATAATGTTTAGCCCTAATAAGGCATAATTCTAATAAGTCTAATATTGCCTCTTGCTATAGTGATACAGGGGTGTGAGGTAGATGTGTTGTGTTTAGGTTTAGTTTTTTGTTTTGTTTTGTTTTTCTTTGGGGAGGTGGGGATTTCTGCATGTTGATTCCAGGGGCGTGGCATATTGGCATAATTAATAGATCATGGAATTCTAAATGAGGGCAAAGACAGAGCCAAGCTTGAGGTGCTATAAAACTCGGCCCCATGCACATGACCATATGGGCACAGCGGTCGGATCAGTGGCTCTGGACAACCGGGTGGGGCGGCAGTGGATCAGGGGTAGAGTGGCCGGTAGAGCGGCCGGATGGCAGCCGTGAGGTTTCCAGTTCGATCCCGGGCTCCCCCACAGTTGGTGTCGAAGTGTCCTCGAGCAAGCTGCTGAACCCCTAATTGCTCCCGATGAGCATGGTTTCCTCCGCCATCGGTGTATGAATGTGTGTGTGAATGGGTGAATGAAATGCACAATCTATGTAAAGCGCTTTGTATAAAAGCGCTATATAAATGCACCATTTACCATTTACAACCGGATCTCCCATATATGCTTATATATGGGCATATCAGGTTAGTTTATGGTTATGTCTAAGTCATATAGGGCCCTGTTTTGCACGTCTTAAGTGCCAGGTCTTAAGACCTGGAGGCATGGCCAATGCTGTTTCACTATTTTGAGTGGCCAAACAGCATTGGCCACGCCTCCAGGTCTAAATTGTAAATTGGGAAATTTACAATATAATTCACTTTGTGGAATATATTCAATTCATTTCTTTGTCTTCACATATTTCTTTAAAATGAGAGGTAAATAACTGATCTACTGTAATTTTCAATATTTGCTAAATTATTAAATCAATGCATACTGTACATAGCCTATGTGTATGATGTTTAGTGAAGAATTGCACCTCTTTGCTTTGCGTATTTATCTCTGTTTTATTTGATCAACTCCGCTCTGATATTTATTTCTAGAGCCACACTTAACCCACGGCTCGACTCCTACAGTGTTGAATTAGTACATACTGCCAGTGCCTCCTGACATTTGTACTCAGTTAATCCTTTGCTTTTTCATTACTTATGGGTTGTAAACATGTTGCTGATACTTAATGGAAATGCTTACCAGTGCATGAAGCCAGTTTTACTTTGCTGACATTAGCATGCAGCAGTTTGATGTGGGGACACACAAGAGATACGTAGATAGATAAGTAGGCATCCTATACTACAATCGGCATACCTGCCCATGCGCGGACGTGCCTCTGCAGTTTGTTGCAAAAAACTGCGCACTGCGCATGCGTGGACGTGGAAGTGCCTCTGCACTTTGCGAGGGATCATCTTTCACTGTGCGACACACACACACACACACACACACACACACATGGACTACTGAACGCTTTTGTGGGTCTTTGCGAAATCCCGAAGTGGAGTTTTGATCATTGGAACGGTGATGCACGTCACCCGTTTGTGAAGTGGGTATTTTCAAACCCTGGAGTGGATTTAGGGAATGTCAGAGTGTTTGTGTTGGAGCGCCTCAGTGCGGCTGAAGAGTTCATGTGCAACCTCTTGCATGCGTGGCTGTGGCTTTACAGTTTTCCATTTTCCTTCGCCGTGTCTGTAGGTCTCCAGGGACCCCAAGGGTCTCCAGGGAACCCCCAAGGGAACTTCTAGTGGTCTACATAAGCTGGAAAACAGCTTATGTAGTCCCACTCCACAAAGGTGGTGACCGTAATGATCCCAATAACTATCGGCCAATTTCAAAACTGCCCTGTCTCTCAAAAATCCTGGAATCCATTGTAAATAACCAACTAAAACCATTCCTCACACAACAGTCAATTTTAAGTCCACATCAATCTGGCTTTAGAGCAAATCATAGCACTACATCAGCTGTTACCCTAGTCCTGGATCATTTAATTACTGGTTTAGACAAAAACAAACATGCTGCAGCTATTTTTATTGACCTTGCCAAAGCATTTGACACTGTACACCACTCCCTACTCTTAGATAGACTACTCGTCTCAGGCTTTGATAAGAACGCCTGCAGTTGGTTCGCAAATTATCTGTGTGGCAGACGTCAATGTGTGAAGTTGGGTGGTGGGCAGTCTGATTTCCTGCCGGTTAAATCCGGCGTACCACAGGGATCCATTCTAGGCCCTGTCCTGTTCACTATATATATTAATGATATTGTTTCCTCACTATGTGGCTGTCAAATCCATCTCTATGCTGACGACACAATTTTATACTGTACCGCTGACTCCCCTGTATTGGCCATAGAAAAATTACAACTCTCCTTTAACTCCCTACAACACTCCTTTACCAGTCTTAAACTAACACTTAACGACAATAAAACCAAATTCATGGTCTTCTCCAAATCCAAACACATAGACCACTCCAATCTCCTTATCACCACCACCAATGGATCATCAATTGAAAAAGTCACAGAATACAAATACCTTGGTATATGGCTGGACGACAAGCTTAATTTCAAACATCACATAAATAACCTTGTTGTAAAACTCCGTCAAAAGATTGGCTGCCTATATAGGAATAAAGCCAGCTTCCCCATGCTCTGTAGGAAAAGGATTATTGAAGCCACATTTCTATCGGTACTGGACTACGGAGATATAATCTACCGTCATGCAGCCGCCTCCACACTCAAGCCTCTGGACACAGTTTACCACTCAGCTCTGAGATTTATTACTGGTGATACCTACAACACATCATTGTGCCTTGTATGATAAAGTGGGCTGGTCTTCTCTGACTGAGAGACGCAATAGTCATTGGCATCTCTTTATTTATAAAGCCCTGGTTGGAAAATTACCATCTTATATCTCATCCATGCTACGTCTGAAACCTAATCACATTCTAACCCGCTCCAGCGATTGGCTAATCCTGTTGGCTCCTTTTGCCAATTCAGAACAGGGAAAGGCTGCTTTCAGCTTTGGTGCACCTGAGTCTTGGAACCTCTTGCAACAAGAGCTTAAATTGAATACCCTAGTATCTGTTTGCCATTTTAGGAATCTATATAATAACCGTGTCTTACCCATATGCAACTGTTTTAACTGATTGATGTTAACATGCAATTGTTTTAACGGTTTGTGTCAACTTTATTGTTTTTCTTGTTACTCTTATGTTATTTATGTGTGTAATCTCGGCATCATTGTAAATGAGGGTCTCCCTCAATTGATCTCTCCGAGATCAATTGAGGGATGCTTCATACTGCATTTATGCATTTTGATGTTTGTTAGGATCATTTCTGTGCCAGTCCTTAGTGCACAGGCTTATATTTTGATATTAAGGAAATAGGAAGTAGATAATTATATTCTGTTCTGTGCACGGTTCATTGGAATGGAAGGGTATTTTTAGAGGCAGGCTGGCAAGGTGAAGTGTTTACTCAAGC
Organism: Gymnoscopelus braueri; assembly: GCF_963280865.1. NCBI lineage: Eukaryota > Metazoa > Chordata > Actinopteri > Myctophiformes > Myctophidae > Gymnoscopelus > Gymnoscopelus braueri. The sequence goes on from NC_137605.1 coordinate 24,767,301, forward strand.
GTTTGTATGAATGGTTATGCTTTAGTTTTGAGCACCTGGATGCTCTTATGATGTGTTTTAAAGTGGATGAAGATGAAGAAGATGGAATATTGACATAATCCAGATGAATTATTGTTTTGTAAATGGACGACATCCACTCAAGACCCAGAAATAGTTACAAATGGATGGTTTGCGATGGATGAACTTCACTTAGAACTCATCTGTTGCTCCTGTATGTTGATGTGCCACAGAAATGTAACAATGTAGCTTTTGGCAAGCTACCCAGCATGAAGTGGTGGAAAAAGAAATTGCTGAATTACTTGAAAGCTACATTATTCTGAAAGTAGTGAGAAGTAGAGAAGTAGTAGAAGTAGACAACATTTCTGGCTGTTTTGTTTGTACTATGAAAAGGTATTTATACTTTTACTTTTATAACTTGTACTTTTGATACTTAAATACAATTTAACACCATATACTTTACTTGAGGACATATGAAGTGAGGTATATTTTCTTATGGGTGACTTACTCACCAAAGATTACATTTACCCGCATTTGGGTTCTTGTATCACTGTCTTGACTGCAAATGCAGTACTGGTGGGTTTTCATTTGGGACCCTGAGTGAGGGACATTCCTCCATTCTAAATAGTAGCCTAGATTTTATTCTTATTGGTTAATGGTTCATGAACCATTAATGTGCTTCGGTTAACGTTGTGAAAAACATTTAAAAATGTGTCATCCTGTACAACCAACCATCCAATAATAATTAGTTACATTTATTTTTACGTTGGAATATATCATGTGTTCCAGGGGCCACAAGATAGCTCCGCTGGGGCCGGATTTGGTCTGCGGGCTGCCAGTTGAATATCACTGCCATAGGGTATTATATTTTCCGATAACTGCTGATGCGTGTCCTCTTCGCCATTCTAAATTAATGCAAATAAATACAAGACTAGGTCAAAACCTACAGTATTATATGGCTGGACAACAATTGAAGTTATTTAAAACTAGACCATACTCGTTGGGGGATATGAGTACCCAAAATATGTGCAATGTGGGTAATGCGCTGTGCACAGAGTAGATAGTAGATCAGGGATGGAAAGTGACTTGGTACCTGCAACACTTGCAACACACACGCACGCACGTCCCGTCACGGAGCCACAGGCTAATGAACAGTTCCAACAGCCGGAGCCGTCCCTGGTCGCAAACACACACACACACGGACCCATGCTCGCCCCGTCGCCACGTCCTGGAACCACAGTCACAGTGAACACACACACGCGAACCCCCCCCCCCCACACACACACACACGGCCGGATCCGTACGTGCGCGTGTCCCGTCGCCGCATCCTGGACCCACAGTGCACACACACACACACAACCGTAATAATGTTTTCTTAGTGTTCTACACGGCCCGTAAATGAAAGTCCTTTATAAGTTTAAGCACATTGTCTGTGTGTGCTTGTGCCAGATGGCAACAGTCTAACAGAGTAGGTCTTTGGATTCTACGCATGCCATTTTGATCATTCATCCCATAGCTCGGGGGGCTGTAACCTAGGCGACGTCTGTAAGCATGGCGAGGATAGGCCCCATAGCCCGAATTATTTTACATAAAAACGCTAATAAACAGCTGACATTTGGGGAAAGTGAAAAACAGGCGTCGCTGGTCCGTGCACATGGTAATGGTTAATGGCTGTGTGCAAATGCAGATCAATTGCTCCAGCCACTGAGGAGAACTGGGCAGAAGAGATGTTGGGGACAAACCAATCTGGGAACCCATCGCCAAATAAAAAGGAAAAACAGCGCCCTCTGCTGTTTTTTACTTATTCACTTGGCTCTGGGACAAGCTCAACGGAGCACCCGTGCGCAAGGAAACGGGGGTTTTTGGTCTGCCTTCAGCGCTCCACTTCCGGTGGTGCGACTATGTTTTCATTCCCACTAACAATATTTCTCCACGGAACACTAATACCAATTCTCCCAAAGAACATGGATCGTTTTGGTTATAAGCCCACTTGTTTCTATGATGAAAGAGCAACTTAAAATGTTACTAACTTTCCGTGGTCTTGTCGGCTTCGAGGACGCTATTGTTAAATGAGTTTCGGCTTGTTTCTAGTGGGGAAGGAACGGCACACACGTAAATCCCGCCCACTACATTTGATTGGGTAAAGCGCGGCCTGCTTCCTGATCTAATAGCACGCCCACTTGTAACCAATGCGCACGGGTTGTCAACACAGCTACCGACAGATTCAAACGCAGAGCAGAATCTGTTCTTGAGAGATTAGGGACAAACAGACACATTCTTGGGGACAGACAGAGCTTTGTTTAATTATTGGAGGATATAGATAGATATTTTTTATTGTGTTATCCTCAACATTTACAGTGAATATGTATTTGCTGCAGTGTATGACCTGCTTTCCTGTGTCATCTTTGCTGTAGTCTATTGGGGAGGATAATAACAATTCAAGGGCTGGTGAAGAAGGCTGGCTCTGTAAATGGACTTAAAAGGGACATTGTGGAGGTGGTGGCGGAGGGGAGGATGAGGAGAAGGTTGGAGGCTATCCTCCTGATTAACCCTTCCCACACCTTCCACGCAGGGCTGGATTAAGAGCACAAAGGGCCATGGGGCTACACCTAATCAAAGGACCACATCAGAATTATCGTCATGTATTGTCATTTCATGTCTCACATGTTTTAAGTGAAAAGCTACGTAACTCAGTTTAGCCATAAAATGTTCTAGCCAATCAACATGTTGCTTCAGGGGCACAGAATGGAGAGGTGTATTGCTGGAATTGAGGACTAACACTAATCCGAGCTGAAAACACAGCAATTTTCAGAAGGAGGAGTTAGGTATACAGTAATTGATTAATAAACCATTTTTGACAAAATAACATGTAGATGCACAATTGCTGACATCATGATGACTGATGTCATACAGTGGCTACGAAGTACTCTAATAACGGTACTGCAATAAGTACTGCGACAACTGGTAGTGCACTAGAATATCACATTTTGGAGACATTGACAAGTCAATAACAACTGAATGTCAAGGCCAAGATCCAGGACAAGGAAGGCATTCCCCCTGACCAGCAGAGGCTGATCTTTGCTGGTAAGCAATTAGAAGATGGCCGGACCCTGTCTGACTACAACATCCAGAAAGAATCCACCCTCCACCTTGTCCTGCGTCTGAGGGGAGGAATGCAGATCTTTGTCAAGACCCTCACTGGCAAGACCATCACCCTCGAGGTTGAGCCAAGTGATAACATTGAGAATGTCAAGGCCAAGATCCAGGACAAGGAAGGCATTCCCCCTGACCAGCAGAGGCTGATCTTTGCTGGTAAGCAATTGGAAGATGGCCGGACCCTGTCTGACTACAACATCCAGAAAGAATCCACCCTCCACCTTGTCCTGCGTCTGAGGGGAGGAATGCAGATCTTTGTCAAGACCCTCACTGGCAAGACCATCACCCTCGAGGTTGAGCCAAGTGATAACATCGAAAATGTCAAGGCCAAGATCCAGGACAAGGAAGGCATTCCCCCTGACCAGCAGAGGCTGATCTTCGCTGGTAAGCAATTGGAAGATGGCCGCACCCTGTCTGACTACAACATCCAGAAAGAATCCACCCTCCATCTTGTCCTGCGACTGAGGGGAGGGCAGTAACTTAAAAGTAAAAATATCTAAATGGCTCAACGCCTAAATGCAGATTCGTGTTACGAATCCAACATGATGGGGCGTGAGAAAAGTTGTCAGGACCAACCTGATAATCAATAAAAATGACTAAATTGGGAGAATGTCTTTCTAATGAAATGAAAAACTTTATTGTAAGTTTCTGGTTTGCCTTGTGGGTGGACGGTAGACCATAGGTGGACATAAGAAATGTAACATGCCTATATGGAGACCATTTTAACAGTACATTTATAATAGGCCAAAAGACCAACTGTGTATGGAGATTTTGGCTTCATCTCCAAACCCTCCCCAACCCAACAGTGCAGTGGATATTGGGGAACATCCAAAAAAAATTAGAATTAACATAAGGGCAGGTGGGTGGCTTACCGAAATATGAGCACATACCGTGATATACGGTACCGTATCTGGTCTTCAAACTGGGGTCAGCTGCAGTAAGAACTACAATAGTCTTATTGATGGTATACACTCTTACTCTGTGACCCACCTAGGCACCCCTAAGAAATAAAAAAAATGGCTCTCAGAATCCAGCCCTACGTCCTTGTCGTGATGTGCCATTACACAAAAACGTGATATCCTACTGTAAAAACATACTGCTTTTCTAGCTCAAAGCGTCACATCACGTCACGTCAACAAAAGTGTGCATAACTGCGCACACGCTACACTACAATCAATATTTTAATAGTGCAAAATACAGCTAACTACTGTAGAAAAGTGAGTGCAGGCCAGAGCCCACACATTTTAGAAGTCACAGCCAATTGGAATGGAAATTGTAAAATCTGACAGATTACATCTTAATCACACCGAACTGTGTGTTTTGTCACTCATGTGTGTTTGTCAAATGCTGGATACTCATGTAAGGGGGTATTGGGCGTGGCCTATTGGGGAGTTGCATCATGTGGCAAGAAATCCAGGGTAAAAATAAATGTATTGTACTATGGTTCAAGAGTTATCAAGAGTTAAAATCTGGGGTGGAGGTTCCTCCTACTGGGAGTGTGGGTATGAAGTGTCACGCTGATAGGGCCAGCTAACCAATCTGGGAACCCATCGCCAAATAAAAAGGAAAAACAGCGCCCTCTGCTGTTTTTTACTTACAGTATTAATTTGGCTCTGGGCGGAGCTGAACGGACGACCCGCTCTCAGGGAAACCGGTGTTTTGGTCTGCCTTCAGCCTTTCACTTCCGGTGGTGCGACTATGTTTTCATTCCCACTAACAATATTTCTCCACGGAACACTAACACCATTTCTCCCAAAGAACATGGATCGTTTTGGTTATAAGCCCACTTGTTTCTATGATGAAAGAGCAATTTAAAATGTTACTAAACTTTTCGTGGTTTTGTCGGCTTCGAGGTCGCTATTGTTAAATGAGTTTCGGTTTGTTTCCAGTGGGGAACGAACGGCACACACGTAAATCCCGGCCACTACATTTGATTGGGTAAAGCGCGGCCTCCTTCCTGATCTGATGGCACGCCCACTTGTAGCCAATGTGCACGGGTTGTCAACACGGCTACCGATTCAAGCGCAGAGCAGAATCTGTTCTTGAGAGATTAGCTGCTAACAGACACATAGACACACAGACACACGGACGGATGGACGTACAGGAGCGAAAATGACATTTCTCCTGCCTTTGGCTGCCTGACCTGGCGAGGACAATAACTCATGTCTGTGATTTGGCAACTTCCCTGTGGTAGGCCTATGCTATGCACACTTTAAGCACCACGGATGGACTGCGAATGAGGGTCAAAGTTGACTGAAGAAAAAAAAATACATTTCAGTTGCAAAAGGCAAAGGCCACCTATGATTATATTCAATAATAAAGTAGACTATAAATAAAGTTATGTGCAGATAACGGCATAAATATTACAGGCAGTTAGTTGTTTAATGTTAGCTTACCTTTATTCAGTAGAGCTGCAATTACCTGGTTGTTGAACTGAAGGCTCTTTCTTTTTTTCCCCCTAGCTCCTGGGGGATGATGAATCTGCCACATATTCAACATCCCCCAATGCAAGTGAGACTTGTATGAGACATGAATGAGATTGTATGAGATTTGTTTGAGCCTGTAGCAATGAAACTGAAACATACAGTAACAAAGCCACCACCATTTAGAATTTGGATTTGTGCTTCCCCTCCTATATTTGGTATTTTGTCTCCTCGTCTCTCTTCAGTTAAAAATGATGATCTTGTTTGATAGACAAACATGTTTACCCCAGCTCAGGACACATTCATGGGTTTACTTGATCAGGAAGGTAAAAAAAAAGGATTATGCGGAGTCACATTAAAGGGAGCCGAGTGAAACCAACAAGGAGATTATCAGGAGCTGCCAGGCGCTTTTGGAATTGGCCCCTCTCTGATCGCTATCTCATTCGTCAAACGCGTGCTAATGCCTAAAACAAGCTTGGTTTAATCCAGATGATTCCTCCACAGGACTATAACTCCGGAAATTACTTATATTGACAGTTTGGCGAAGGAAGTTGAATGAGTTAAAGAGGTGCTTGAAATGGGCTGAAAAGGTTTTTGGACCATCATCTGCATACTCTAGGCCCTAATTGTCATTCTTTTGTTTCAGTCCCATGCAGCTCTGTTAGTACTGAATGCCAGCTCATCATTTTAAAATGTAAATGCTTCATGTATTAGCAATTATCAGTAACCTGGCGGCATTGGCGATTTTTAGGGGGGGCATGGGGGCCACTTGCCCCCCCTGGTGGCCGGACGATTATTATTATTATTTTTGGTACTTTTTTCCCCCACTTTTTTCTTTGCCAATATATGGCAAGTATATGCAGAATATATGCTGTGTATATGCCATATTCAGGTTCATATATGTGGATATATAGACGAATCCACAGACGCGCTGCCTGTAGCTGCCTGTAGGCGGCCATTGCTGCGGTGTCGCGTCCGCGGAGCGTTGACACCGCAGCAATGGCTGCGCGCAGGGCAGCACTCCGTGGATTCGTGTATAGGAAATATATGTCTCGTCTGTGTCCACATATATGCCACATGGAACTGCTCACAAAATGTAAGGAAACTTGAATTTGGGCCATTATATCTTCCCTTTAATAATACCAATCAGTAAGGTGTTTTATATCATTTTAATCGTTGATTCGTCACCTTTACAACGAGGTACAGCTTCTAAACATCGGGAATTCATGGAATGAGCAACACAGGAAAATGTGTGGGTAGCGCCGAACAAAAATGTGCCAAAATGGCCTGTTAGACTTTTCTGGTGGAATTCACTCTTGTTTTGTCTCTGTTCAGTTGGTATTCACCTTTGTTGCTTGGAGCATTTAAGATTGCACTCTCCCACAGTACTAAGGACAAAATAAGTGTAGCACCCCGGTACCGTGTTGAATGGAATAAACGGGGCGCTTGAGTTCGTTACCTTTTACTTTTTAACCCTGTATTTATAGAATAAACCACAAGGCTGAATAACTTCACAGTAGACCTATTTCAAATAATTCTCTCAGACAACACTTTAAATGTAAATCAAATTTACTTAGGGTTGTTGGTTGCACCGAATGTGTTTTACCCTTTTTTAAAGTTAACAAGAAATAAAAACATGAAATAGACATACAACAAATAATGATACAGAAGGTAAACCTTTGTTTAGAAAACCAGTAGGCCTTAGGCCTTTTAAACCTGATGGAATCCAATGAACTCTACCTAATGTAGAGTGAGAACCTCAATTGTTTCACACTTTAGGGTCAAAATCACACTTGACCGCTTAAATCAAATATCAAAACCCAACTCTCAAAATGTCCTTTAAGTTTCTTGGCAAAATCCCTATTACCTTACTTCAAACCAAAATGTCTTTCACTATTCCTCAATAGCAGATACAGATCAACTTAAATACACAGTGGGCCCACACACGTGCACGCACACATACACACAAAACAAAAACCGTTGCAGGCCTGATGGTGGTGATGGTGGAGCGATGGGGCGATGGGGCGATGGGTGACTGAGTCCTCAGTCCTTGTTGACAAACGAGCGCACAAAAGTCTTTACTCACAGTTCTTGTTCAGTTCTGTAGAATAGTTTGTGAGGTGATAATGTTTGTTAGGTGAAGCAAACAGCAGGAAGGTACAATCCTCATCAGGAATACTCTCCAAACAGTCCTTAAAAGTCAGCAATGGTGTCCTCGTGTTGAGCGACTAACTGACTTTTTCCCTCTCAGCACAAACACACTTTTACACTCACTTAAGACTTTTTATAACTCAAACATGTCATACAAACTGCTAGAAATAGGCACTGTGCCTCAGAGTAGCAGCAGGCTTCAACTTGGCTCCTAGTATAGTCCAACCTGTGTCAGGCCAAACACTCAGGTCATACAGGTGAATCTCTTTAGCAATCATCCCCCTCTTATATAATCTCTCTCCTCTCTCCACTCTTCCAATTGAGAAGTCCCCAATCAGCACACACCACTATATCATGCATCAAGACAAACACATCAATTACCTTGTTAACTAGCTAGTTTACTCTTTGCTCAGTAAACCCAGTAACACTGGCACACCTGTTTTACATCACTACTCGTTATTGGGTTTTTTCCACTGTCTCTCCAATGAATGTAACCTTTTAACACACCATGAAATGCATTTTTAAACATAAGTCTTTTACCAAAACCTATTTATTTAGAGATCTCTTTATGACGGACAACTATTTATTAAAGGCATACATTTGTAACTTAGTCAACTGTTTTAGAATGACTTAAACTAAATGTATTAGAATAGGGCTAAGGGCATGAACTAATCACTGGGCTACACCCTCCCCCTTCTTAGATTTTGATGTCCTCATCAAATGACATGGCACTAGCCCATTTGCAGCTTCTTCCTCTTCATTGTACAATCAGGACATCTTGCCATGGGGTGACACCACACAGTGTGACAAAGTCTGTCTGGATCCAAGTAGGTACTGCACTGTACAAGCGCTCCTTTACTCAGTATGGACCAGGATTGAGTGGAAGGTTGTCCCAACTCAGTATAACTGAAACGATCAACTGGTCTTCTCTCCCTCCGTGGGAGTCTCTGTGATGACTCTTCCGTCTCAACAGGTAACTGAGGGTTATCCATTCCTTCTTCCCCTTCTAGACTGATGTCCTCCACAGGGTCTAAGGGGACTGCACCAACTGTAGGTTCCACATCAGGGCCTATAGGTTGTATTGCCCTGGCATCTCCCATATCCTCATCCAGAGGAAGTGTAGCTTGAGACTCATCAATTACAGGACGGACCTCCTGAACAGGGGGTTCAGGTAGTGTCAAAGACTCATTCCCTGTCTCATGGTTTCCATCCATAACTCTTGGTTGCGACATGTCCATGTCCTCATCCTCCGAGTCTGATGATGTCATATCTGGTAACTCAGATCTCTCATCACTGTGTTCTGTCTGGGTCACTGGCTGTTTGCCATGTGACCTTGTCACAGACCTTTGAGCAGGCTCTGGTTCATCGGTGTCAACTGGGAGTCGAACCAAGTATCCAATTGGCAGCAGGTGATTTCGGTGGACTGTTTTCACCTTTCCAGTTCCTTTTTCCGGCTTTATGGTATAAACTGGTAGATTTGGCATCTTACTGACAACCACGTACGGCACAGGTTTCCACTTATCCTGCAACTTGTGTTTGCCGGTTGATCCAAAGTTTTGGAGCAAAACTCGATCTCCTTCTTCCAACACTTGATCTCGTACTCGTTTATTATGTTCTCTTTTGTTGGTTTTGAATGAAACTTGAAGAACTCTGTCTTCGAGGCAGTATCCATTCAAACTAGCGATGGCCACGACCGCTTCATCATGGTTAGTCATGGTGACGAAGCCAAAACCCCTGCACTTGTTGGTGTTGAGGTCTCGGATCACCTTGACATTGGTGACGGCACCAAAAGGCCCAAACATCTGCCACAGGATGTTGTCATCGGCATCTGGAGCCAGGTTGTAGACAAAGATGCACCAGCCAGTGTCTGCGTACACCGGGATCTTGATGCCAGCCGGACTGGTTACCCCATCAAGGGCCATGGGGGAGAACCCGCTGAAGCACTGTGCTTGCTGCACGAGGGGTCCTGGGTACCACAGATTGGGGGACTGGTACATCTGTGAGAGAAACACTTGGCTAGTCTTTTGACGGTGGTGGTTGGCAAACTTCACCGTGATTGGCTCGGTGGCACCGGGAGGCTTCTGGCAGTTCAGATCCTTGATAGCCTCCTCAGCTTCAACTCGCCGGTCAAAACGGATGAAGCCCACCCCTCTGGAGATGCCGGTCACCTGGTCCACTAGAAGGCGAGAGGTGATGATGCGTCCGTATTTGGAGAAAAGCTGCTCCAGTTCCTCCGGAGACAGGTTTTTTGGCAAGCCACTGACGTACAAGTTGGCATCTCTGATTGAGGCCGAGCTTGGACGGGCGTAGGAGACCTTAATGGTTTTGGGCTGAAGGCTCAGACCGTTTAAGATGTTGATGGCTTCCTCTGCATCTTTCGGGTCCACAAACTTCACAAACCCAAACCCTAGACTCTGTCCTGTCATCCAGTCCCTAACTACTTTACAGGACTCAAGTTCGCCGATGCTCCCGAATAAGCCCTTCAGCTCCTCATGGGTCATCTTCTGAGGCAGATAGTTGACAATCAGGTTTGTTTTTCTATCTTCTGTGATCCCCGTCTCTACAGGAGAGGAGCAGTTGCTGGTGCGGTTGCTTGTGTTGCTGCAAGCTGGGCCATTGTACATGGTTTTCATGGCAGCAACTACCTGCCCATTCCAAACTGACTCAGCAACCATGTCTAGTTTATTTCCTAGTTAAACTCTCTGTTTACTAGTTTTGTTTTCAGTAGAAAGGAAAATTATCCCAGCGGTGCCTCCATTTTATGTAGCACCCCGGTACCGTGTTGAATGGAATAAACGGGGCGCTTGAGTTCGTTACCTTTTACTTTTTAACCCTGTATTTATAGAATAAACCACAAGGCTGAATAACTTCACAGTAGACCTATTTCAAATAATTCTCTCAGACAACACTTTAAATGTAAATCAAATTTACTTAGGGTTGTTGGTTGCACCGAATGTGTTTTACCCTTTTTTAAAGTTAACAAGAAATAAAAACATGAAATAGACATACAACAAATAATGATACAGAAGGTAAACCTTTGTTTAGAAAACCAGTAGGCCTTAGGCCTTTTAAACCTGATGGAATCCAATGAACTCTACCTAATGTAGAGTGAGAACCTCAATTGTTTCACACTTTAGGGTCAAAATCACACTTGACCGCTTAAATCAAATATCAAAACCCAACTCTCAAAATGTCCTTTAAGTTTCTTGGCAAAATCCCTATTACCTTACTTCAAACCAAAATGTCTTTCACTATTCCTCAATAGCAGATACAGATCAACTTAAATACACAGTGGGCCCACACACGTGCACGCACACATACACACAAAACAAAAACCGTTGCAGGCCTGATGGTGGTGATGGTGGAGCGATGGGGCGATGGGTGACTGAGTCCTCAGTCCTTGTTGACAAACGAGCGCACAAAAGTCTTTACTCACAGTTCTTGTTCAGTTCTGTAGAATAGTTTGTGAGGTGATAATGTTTGTTAGGTGAAGCAAACAGCAGGAAGGTACAATCCTCATCAGGAATACTCTCCAAACAGTCCTTAAAAGTCAGCAATGGTGTCCTCGTGTTGAGCGACTAACTGACTTTTTCCCTCTCAGCACAAACACACTTTTACACTCACTTAAGACTTTTTATAACTCAAACATGTCATACAAACTGCTAGAAATAGGCACTGTGCCTCAGAGTAGCAGCAGGCTTCAACTTGGCTCCTAGTATAGTCCAACCTGTGTAAGGCCAAACACTCAGGTCATACAGGTGAATCTCTTTAGCAATCATCCCCCTCTTATATAATCTCTCTCCTCTCTCCACTCTTCCAATTGAGAAGTCCCCAATCAGCACACACCACTATATCATGCATCAAGACAAACACATCAATTACCTTGTTAACTAGCTAGTTTACTCTTTGCTCAGTAAACCCAGTAACACTGGCACACCTGTTTTACATCACTACTCGTTATTGGGTTTTTTCCACTGTCTCTCCAATGAATGTAACCTTTTAACACACCATGAAATGCATTTTTAAACATAAGTCTTTTACCAAAACCTATTTATTTAGAGATCTCTTTATGACGGACAACTATTTATTAAAGGCATACATTTGTAACTTAGTCAACTGTTTTAGAATGACTTAAACTAAATGTATTAGAATAGGGCTAAGGGCATGAACTAATCACTGGGCTACATAAGGATAAGAGAAAGAAACATGTTGGCCATACACTTCACTAATTTTACACTCAGTTTCAGGGTCCTCAGTGCGGCAAGAGTGAATAACCGGTCTTCCTGGGGTGTTGTCTTCTTGGGGCACCCACTTTTGGGTCGGTCTTTGACTTCACCAGTCTCACGGAACTTAGTCCTAAGTTTGGATATGGTACCAGGACTGACACCAAATGATGCTGCCACTCTGAATGCTGGAACACCAGCCGCAAGTTGCCCTATTGCACGGGCCCGATCCTGAAGGGACAAACGTGGCATCTTTCCACCAGTTTAGCTTTTTGGAGAATCCACAAACCCAACAACCTGCAGAAATCATGCTCAGGTGCTAATTTTAATTAGGCACACACCTGTGACTGGCACACACCTGAAGCCCATCGAATGTCTAACAGAAGCAGAAAAGTCTAACAGGCCATTTTGGCACATTTTTGTTCGGCGCTACCCACACGTTTGCCTGTGTTGCTCATTCCATGAATGCCAGATGCTTACAAGCTGTACCTCGTTGTAAAGGTGACTAATCACCGATAAAAATGATATATAACACTTTACTAATAAATATTAGTAAAGGGGAGATATAATGGCCCAAATTCAAGTTTCCTTACATTTTGTGAGCAGTTTATATATACTGTACATAGAGACATGCAGGTGGCCAATTTCGTATATGTCACATGTATGATAAACATATATGTTCATATATTTTCTTTGCCCCCCCTGGTGGCAGAGGCAAAAATGGCCTATGCCTGGCGGTGGTTACCCATGGGGTGAAAATTATTAATTAAAAAATTACTGCACAGTGAAACTGGTGATGTCATTCATATCGAGACTATGGAGGCAATGGAAAACACCCTGAAATAAAACCTGTAATAATGAAAACATAGTGTATAAAGTTGAAATAAGCATTTCAATTACCCATTTAAAGGGCAATGACATTGGATTTTAACCTAATTGTTCTATTGTGAGGCGGACATTTGAGAATTTGACATAATACCATGTGTCAAACCCCGCTCTGAATACAGATGAAAAATATCTGCTACATGAAACACATCGTTCTATAGGCAAAGGCCTTTGTCAGACTCTCAAGGAAATTTATTTTGTCTTTTGAAAGTATCCTCCAGTGTTTGCTTCTTCGACTACAGTCTTTGCCTGAACTGTGTGAAGTTGTTGTTATTAATTAGAATGTGCAAATGTCTTTGACTAACTGACTGCCTGAGTCTGTCAGTCAGTCACTGAATGATTAAGCTACACCATTGGACTGCTGGGTATCCTATAACACACTAGCCAATCACAGAAATTGTTACTCCAGGCTATGGGGATGTAGAGAAGTTGCAACCACACTAGTTGCATTAGAAGGTAAAAACGTTGGCATGTTAGCCGTCATGCCAAAGTGGGCCAAATACAAATATATGTAGTGCAGTCCCGATGTGTACCAAGCATACAACATTCTGCAGTAGCCTAATAGTTAGGGGTGACAATAACTAACAAAAATCAATGGCAGGTATTAGGCATACATTTGTAATAATATTATTACGACATGTTTTGTTTGAAATATTCCATTCCATTCCATTTTCTTTCAAGGTGTGACATGGGACCAGACAAGATGTCATATCTACTCTTATTTTCTGCTTTAATGTCATGTTCACATATATATACACAATTGTGAACATTAATACTGCAATCATGTACTGCTATCTGTGATGGTTTACGTTTATATCATATACTGTAATTTGCATTGCCAATTTGCCCAGCACACGCTGTTGTTCATAAACCTGCCTACAGTACATGCAGCCTGCACTCTGCTCAGTTCGTATACTTCATTTTCATACTGCATGTGTATTTATATTGTGTATTGTGCTTTTGGGTATTGTTATACTGCCCTGCATATGCCCTGCCCCTTTGGCCATCTGGTTTCATCATTATGTGTCTGTGTAGAGCTCTTTCAGATCGACTCGGGACTGCGCTAATTTTCTTGGGATAATAATCTTCTTCCAAACTGTGTTTTTGGCTGCAATGCTAAAATTGCCTCAGGGACAAATAAAGTGAATTAGAATGTGAGGATAATTAACCAGAATATGCACATTTAGAAACCATCGTAAACCTTGATTTTGCTGAAGACATAATGATGGTGCTCCTGGGCTGGTGCTTAACAGAATGTATAAATCAGAGAGAAATAAACACCAGTTCACACACTGCAGGGCTCCTGTACAGTAGCACAAGTTTAATGCACCATAAAGTGAGTGACGTTTCGGGAACGCAGACGGGCTCTCTTCATCTTGCCCACACCCTGTACAGTACATTACAAAAGAAAAAGAAAAAGCTGTGGGCAAAGACGCTGGCTCAAGCAGCTTTTTCAGCCTAATGTTGTTGTTATCCCTTTGGGTTTTGATGAGATGGCGAAGTGAACTGAGAGGCTGTCAACCTATGTCAACTGTTTCAGATGCACTCTGTTCTCTACAACAAAGTGTGAAATATTTATAACCCATTCGAGTACAGGCAAATATTACACAGCCTGTCATAGATCTGTCTTTCATATTTTAATAAATCAAAATGAGGGTGCTTTGGGAAGAAAAAAGAAAAACAGGTGCCAACTATACTGAGTGGTGTAACGCCTCATGTGTCTTGACTGTCAAGAATTTCATTCAAAACATAGTGATTCATTATAAAAGTACCATTTTCTTGTTTTAGAAATAATTTGATTAATGATGAAATTACTAATTTGTTCTACCACAAATGTTTTTCAAAGCAAATGGTTCATAAAGCAAAATCCTCGGAGCACAGGTCTCCGCCAGGTCAGGTACGTTATTGTGGCCTCCTGGTGGCGCTATAATAGGCCAATGTGAAAAGGGTGTCATTTCTTCTTAGGCCTTTTTACGGCAATCAGACACTGCATCAGACACTGCATTCATGATTTTGATTTTGTTCCAAAAATGTGTTTTGCTAAATTAGACCTGCTGGTGGCGCTATAACATGTGCAAAAGGTGCCATTTCTTCCTCGGCCTAGTGGGAATGTGCGTGTGAAATTTCACGGAAATCGCAAGCTGCGTTCATGATTTGAGGCATTTTGTTCAAAACGGACCAATCCTGCAAACTTTGGAAGCCAACCTTAGCCAATGAGGATGGAATATGGAAAATGGGACAGATCCGTGTTGATCACATGACTATAGAGATACTGTGTACCGATTTGCATGACGTTTGGATAAAATCTGTAGGAGTAAATGGGTTTTGCACAAATCGGCCTCCTGGTGGCGCTATAACAGGGCTATGTGAAAGATTTGGGGCAGAGGTTCTGAATTGGCATCCAGGGAGTGTGTGTGCACAGTTTCGGAGCGAGCGGGCCAACGGTGCCGGAGATTATCTGTTCACAGACGGACACACACACGGACACACACACACACGGACGGACGGACGGACGGACGGACAGGGGGCAAAACATACTCTCTCGCCATGCCTTTCGGCCTGGCGGAGACAATAACCTGGAGTCAGCAGAAAATTCTGCTTCATGCTAACTCATTCCACCAAACAGCCAATATGGTGTGTAAAGTATATCTCAGTATGCTATTGTCTTTGAAGATCATAAAAGCATTGATGTTTAAAGCATTTTTTCTTTTAACGAATCAATCTGTTGGAGTGTCATACATAGTCATTTAAGCTGATTTTGCCATAAAAATTGTTATTTCAAATTGTAATAAACTTTAAATAAAAAACATCACGTGGATGCACCTGGGACGTATCATCAGTGTTGTAGCCTGGGGTCGCAACATACACCCTCACCCAGGTGACCCAGCCGGGGTTGATCAAGCCCCGACTTACGTCCCAGTAGCTACCCACGGTCAGTCCTCTTAGGAAAAGACAGGGCCCCTGAGTCCGCTTCTCCGGAACTACTCTGCCGGGACCGGGGGAGGCTCTGGCACGTGGAGGGACTAGGCTCTGTGGATGGCCTCCTGTCCGGGCCCCTCCTTCGTCTCACCAGGTCCAGAACCTGTGCGTTGTACCAGACCCCCCCCCCCGCTCCAAACATTTAACTTTTCAGTTAAATGTTCTAGTAGTTCTAGTTCTCCATATTCTAGTAATCATTGCTATGGAGGTTTGTTCAGTAGCTCTTTAATAAACAGAAAATACATTTTCAGGTGGGTCACTAATCCAATTAGGAGAGAGAGACCATTTATCAGAGACCTGTGCTCTGAGGAGCACTTTTTCTAGTTTCTGTTTGAATGTGTTTGCTAAAAAGCTGGAGTCCTCTGTTAATACTATAGAACTGTATTTAATTCGTATTTAAAAGAGGAGAAACAATCACTAACACTCCATTTAAAACACAATTAAACTTTGTTATAGGTTTGGGTTGTGTAGTTAGTTACCTTACCATGATGTGACAAATATTGGAAAGATATCTTCAGTAGTACTGTAGCTCCCTTGATTAGAAATTGATCATTCAAAATATTCTCCCCTTTGATTTAGCATACATTGCACAGATAAACTGGTCTCAAAGTTACTCTTTTAGCACACAAACAAAAAGCAAACAAAGCATATTAAGCCAATTTATAACATTACAACATTTCAACTATCTGTTGATTTTACTATAGGAAGAAGATCACTGGATTCGCGGATCCGTTTCTGAATCTTCAAATAGTAAACTCGGCAAGAAGTTGACATTTGTATTTATGAAAAAGAAAGGGGAAAAAAGGCATTAACAGGTTAATGACTGCTGAATTGTACGAGGTGGTGGGGGCGTGTGCACTGTGCACATGGGGTGATCACTGCCTGCCTCCTGTGAATCGTTTTATTTGTATTTCTGTTTAATTTATTTTTATTTCGTTCTTTTTTTTTTTGTTATGAGGAGAAACCACTTTTGTTTGCATTGTTTTTTAAAAATTTAATTGTTTTATTAATATCTAATCAACGGAGCAACAATTGAAGATATCTCGCCAATTTGGAGTTACATCATGGCGAGATAACTAGTACACAACTCTAACCTCTACAAGAGTTTATTTGTGCTTTAAAGCAGTATTTGATCAATGAGTAAATTATTTTCTGAGAAAATTATTGAGTGTCTCTAATACTCTAGACTATTCACCTTTAGAATTTACATGCAGCTGAGTGGTGATCTGTTCTCATCATCCATTACAAGACACATGGCCTTATATAATGTACACAGAGCAGAGGGGGAAACCTGGTGGCATCAGCAGAACAGATGGGCCTGGTCGACAGGGTTTGGAACGTTAGCAAGGAATGATTTGCATAACATGTTTTAATGTCATAAATTACTGTGCCATCTGGAGACGAAATTGTAACTTTCTGATCATATGTTGCATGTTAGGTTTCAACTCTCAACAATGTCAGATATAGTATATACTATCTTTCACCTAAATATATATATATTTATATATATTACTTGCCATTGTGGGACTGATGACAGAAGGAGTTAACGCCTAAAACGACCTCACGACTGAAAGTTGGTTACTTTACCTGCTCATCAAAATGACATCTGGTGTTCCCAGTATAATGACAGATGGCTAGACTTGACACAGGAACAGATTCATGTAGTCACATCCAAAGTTTAAAAATTATAGTTCTGAGTAAATAATATCAATTTTAAGCATTAAGGTGACAACACTTACTGTAGACTTGATCACAGTCATAACTTATACATAATACGTACTACAGTAGTTAAAGAAACTTTTCCATTGTCACCTTTATTTCTTCCCCTCTGCTGACGTCTGCACATTCTCGTGCACATCAGTGCACACGTACAAACATGCTACATACTGTAAGCAGTACATATTTCCTTACCACAGTATATTGTATGAAAATATGTCAACTTGCACTTGAGTGTCTGCACATCAGAGCAAAGCCCTTTGGTTATTGTAATTATAAAGCAACAAATCAAAATAGAAACAGACGATGTGGCTGCCATTTTTCTCCCTGTGAATCTTTCCAAAGACTGCTGCTGAGGCAGCTTTTTTCTTGAGACAACAAGCCCCAGAGAATTGTGCGTGACTCAGCAAATATGAGAAATCTACATCAGGGGTAATGAACTGACTGAAATAGGAAAACAGGCTGCCATATGATGTTATGATGTATTACTTCCTGGGGATCTGATTTTAGTGTGGTGATTATCATGCTTTTGATTCCTCACGAGGTACGTGTCTAGTTGTTCAACAGATGTTTGTGGCCTGATGGACACAGATGCATGTGGTGTGGTTTAAAAAGAAAAAACTACAAATAAAAAGGATGAGAACAACATATGCTGTGGGCTTTTGAAGACCGACTTTATTGAAGGCGTGATGACCGATAACTCTAAATGTAACTTACGGCTTGCCGTTGCTGGTCAACTCTTTACTAGCACAGTAAAAGTGACAAGTGCAAACTGGCTGCATGGGGAGAGGGAGGCCAGTAAACTAGCGCTTGCTGAAACATTCATAAGATTGACATTCTATTCATTTCAGCTTTCAAAAACTGCCAGTCCCATTCCCATACCATGTGCGGCACAGAAAGAGAACAGTTACAGCTCACTAGAAGGTAAATGAAAAACACCTCTCTTGCAAATTTCCTTCTGATATTTCACTCAGCCAGGCTGTCATAGGTAAACTACAAAAGATCCTGAAATTCAATTTCAGCGTTGTCACGTTGGTTGAAAGAAAGCATTATTTCAGAGGGAAAATATACTGAACTCTAAATAGAATCTAACATTGCTACAGTCATTGAAGCCAGATTATGCAGCATTAAATCTGTATTGCTGTAGGGATACGTGTCATATTAAGTTAGGAGACGGAGGAAATGTATTGCTTGAGGTCGGCAGTCCCTCGCAAACATTTCATGCAGTTTTTCCATCTGGGGCTCAGAGAGAAAGCAGTGGCGTAGAGCTCAAGAGAAGACACAGCTCTCTCCATGGCCCCTGAGGCGTGTTGGCTGTCACTACTGTCATCCTCCAATCTTTGATTTGAACACATTTCAGAGATTAGCCCCAGTCTTTGCAAGGTTCATCATCAGTGTTTCTGTATAGTGGAAGTTTTTACATGTTTTGTTTCTTATAGACCAGAAAAAGATTATTATTATATCAAGACAATTTATTGCATTTGTGCTTTGCAATGTATTTAACATTCACATGCAGACGGTGGAGGAAATCAGGCAAGGCACCAACCTGCTCATTGGGAGCAGTTAAGGGTTCAGTGTCTTGCTCAAGGCACACAGATTGAACCTGCTCTACCTCCTGAGCCACTGCCACCCAATTTACATCATGTGTGATCACACATAGGCTTCATATACCATTTTAGACTTTCTTAGACTTTCTTTTTATTCTTTCTTTTAAATCTAGCTTTTACACAAGCATTAGGGGTTGTCTGCATAGTGTGTGCACATTTTTGTCTTTAGTTGGACCTCACAGAAGAGGTCAGGAGCCGTCAAATAATCATTTGGGGCTTGACCGTTACCTGTAGTAGGTCTATTTCAAGCCAATCAGCACATAGTTGAACAATAAGGGGCTTGGGGAGGCGGCATTTACACATAGAACTGGCCATCTGGTTGCTGTGTAAGGGATTTTGAGGAGATCACTCCCAGCCCTTGTGGCTGTGACCCCACAGTCCTTTGCCAACGGTCCGCTTGGTCTCCTTTGGCCTTTAGTTGAGAAAATGTAAGACATCAAGCATACAGTATATTTCCATGATCTTATCAGGAATGTACAGCACAATATAGTAGCTGCCATGGCAATCAAACCCTGCATGCTGGAGAACATTTGTCACTCAGTCTCAATTAGAAATGGCTAATTAGTATCAAGGTACTTGTGAGGGAGGAAGCGCTGAAGGCTCTCAGATTGGAAGGCAGCTGCACAATTGAGGAGCAATCAAATAGTGTGATTGCCATCATTTCAGTTGTTTGACAAAATTGGCAGACAATTAGGTACACATCATAAAAGCTGCAGTTTCTGAGCAAGAAGTGAAACTTTGCACCACTTTCCCTATGATTAAATCCTCACCATTGGTTATGCAAGCTTGTTGAGCATGTCGCTTTGTGTAAAACATGGATTTATATTTCCCTATGTACACGTTTTTCATGCATCATCATTTTCATTTACACATCTTTGGTGGTTAATGATATTAATTAGCCTGAGCTCATTGCGCTTAATTTAAAGTTGACATTGCTGCACATTTTATTGAATGGAGTTCCTCCAGGGACAACACACATACAGAGAATGTGGAGGGAAAAAAACATTCAGAAGCTAGTTGTTGTTTCGTACATACACCATGCAATCCATGTGAAGCCAACCCTATTAATCTCTGTCGCCTTGCCTGGGTCAGGCAGAGGACACAATCAGGCTAATAACAAAATTAGCCTTGATCAAATTACTTCTGCCACAGTGGTTAATGATATTGCAAAGTTTTGAGCCCCCTGGAGCCAACAACGCACATTTATGGGATGTTCTTTGTGCAGTTTAAGTTACAGTAAATTAATTTTCAAATAACAGACCATTAATGCTTGCATGTTTGAACACCCCTTTAGGCCTAATCTTTAAGCCCCCCCCCCCATAAAGCCAAAAGCCCAAACAATACACACACCTTGGACAGCAACAAATGACCTCAATGTCTTCATCATCATATATTCATTATTTACTTTTGCTAATTGCCTGCAGTGAAAACAGATAGTTGTGCATAAAAGTCTGCACGTAAGTGCCTGAACTATGTTTAACCTGAAGCTGACTCGCCCAAGGACAGGCAACTATAACAAAAGTTCCCCACCTGGGTGTTTGATCCTGGCATGGCATGGCATGGCCTGGCCTCACCTGTCCCTGAGGTCTCGCTTGCGGCCAGTCAGGCTTTCCAGCCACAGAGTTCAGTCTCTCTGTGGGAGCTCATGCTCATTGTGAGGTGACAGGGCGAGTTACATTGTTTGTGAAAGCTCTGGTCATTGTCACAACACATCTCTTCAAACAAGATGATGTGGGACAGGAATGCTTCTAACCTGGTCTAATGCTTCTAACCTGGTCTAATTCTGTGTGTGTGTGTGTGTGTGTGTGTGTGTGTGTGTGTGTGTGTGTGTGTGTGTGTGTGTGTGTGTGTGTGTGTGTGTGTGTGTGTGTGTGTGTGTGTGTGTGTGTGTGTGTGTGTGTGTGTGTGTGTGTGTGTGTGTGTGTGTGTGTCCTGAGGCTACCAAGTGAGCAGCAGTCAGGAAACATTATGTCAGAGACTGCGTGGCTAGAGGTGAGGCTGTTACATTACTGTGTTTGTCTGGAAAGGAGATTCTTCTGAAACAGAATATTTTTTTGATAATAAGCACAGGAAAGGTCCTCAGACTAAAGCATCTTGAAAGTATCTTAACCAGTACACCTTTTCCTAGCAGTAGTCATCAGTTTTACAACGCTGGTTGGGTTTAGAAATATGTATTATCTTTCAAAGAATATGCAAAAGTGATTACAGCAGTTTGCTGCTTGTCTAACAGACACTTCAAATGGAACGGCTCATTCAAATGGAGCAGCACTAACTCTCACATTGACGGGGTTGCAGCAACCTATAACCAGTGCTTGATCATCATGGTCAAGTCAAGATAAGATTTCAATATTTATTTAGTAAGGGAACTCAAAGCAGACAAAAAACAATAGCATTAGTAGTAAGTGTAATATTTTTCCAAAATAAACAGAAATAGCAGATCTACAACCAAGCTTGTAGATCGGCTATTTTCGAGCGACAATGATGTACCAGCGAAGTATAATGGTTAAATTTATATGAAACTGACAATGATATATGCAAATGTTTGACCTTTTCAGGAAGGTCACTTTTGCTTTGAGTCTAACTCAATATACATACAGTACTAATATGCTGGAGTAAAGCCTAATCAATATTACACCAGAATCGTCTGGCCCAAAACTACAATATGACGTCATTCAGAGGTTTGGGTGGGAGGGATCAGAACAAAATTTGGGTGTTCTGGAACTCTGAGATGTTGTGGTTACCCAAACTAGTTGGTTGGCTGAGACGTTGGTCAGACCAGCTTCAAGTTCATTCTGTCAGCACAGTAGTGAAGCGAGTGAAAAGCAACGATAGTTTGGAAGAGACACAAGCCAAATGCCAGGAGGTGCAAACACCTCTGAAATCTCTCTCTAGTGACCATTCATAAACATAATCTCGCTAGACAGGGAAAACCTAATTTACAAATTCCCCACTGGAGGGGCATGTGTTCCCAAAAGGCATTGCCCTATTTTCTTAAAAATAATTATCATGGTTTATTACCAATGAACATAGTTATGTTGATTTCTGCAATTTCTTCATAAGCATCTCAGCCGTATATACAAACAGGTTGACTTTTTACCAGCTTGCAAGCTGGTCTAAGAAGAGACTGACCTACTAGTCATCTATCTGTTTTACATATTCGCGACATGTTTTCAATCATTGGCTGTCCTTTAAGCCAATGGGGATACTTTCCCATACTCTGAACGGGCGGTCTCGTCCTCCCAAGCTGTGGTACTAGACACGCCTCTTGCCTCCATGGCTACTATACAAGCCTGCCGTCGGTTCAAATCGCTGTGACACAGAGTAATATATAGGACAAAATGTAAGTAAAGTACTTAGTTACTTTACACCTCTGCATACGAGCTGCGTAGTGTCCGTTCTGGCCTAGCAGTGTTGCCAGATTCTGCGAGAGAAATAAGCAACAGGTCAATTCAATTCAATTTTATTAAACACATACACGGCAAACACACACACACACACACACACACACACACACACACACACACACACACACACACACACAGAGAGAGAAAAAAGAAAGCAAGCTGGTATACATGACTGAGTCATGTCTTGTTTCTTTGTTCATTATCTAATCACCTTTGACTAGTAGTTTAGTTCATTGATTAGATGTTTAGCTTCAAAGTAGTATACTGTACACATAGTGAGGATGGGTAAGACCCGATTTTTGAAAAATGTGGACACGGCTCACAAAAGCGCCAATTTTTTTCTACATGCTCTCCATCACCATAGGTTTCATTTTGGAAGGGTAGCCACGTCATCAAGATGGCCATCTTGGATTGCAAAGATGGCCACCATGTAATATAAGTGCTAATATCTCGGCTTCCAAGCCACTTAGAATGTCAATCTTGGTGTCTAAATATACTTTTTCTGGGACAAGGAATGCAATAAAACTATAGGGAATATCAATAAGTGACTAATTCTGCCAATATTAGATAATTTGGTTGATTCTGGCCATATATGTATTACACAATTGTATTAAAATGTATGTGTCGGCTAGATTATGCACAACATATGGGTATGAGCTTTTTATCAAACTTTGACAGATCTGACTGTTGTTATCAATGGTGGAAAGTAACTAAGTACATTTACTTAAGTACCGTACTGGAATTTGAAAACTGAGGAATTTGTACTTTACTCGAGTATTTCCAATTTTCAATACTTTTACTTCTACTGCACTACAATTATTTGAAAACTTTAGTTACTAGTTACTTTTCAGATATAAATTATGATATTATGAAACATACATTAACCATTTTAGCCCTATTTTATACATAGGCTACACAAAAGACGTTCAAAGAGCAAACACTAGCACTTGTGCACGCCATCAGTGGGATGGGCAATCCGTTCCTAGATGATAGCCACGAGCTTGGACACACGAAATGTGATTGACGAGTCAGTGGTTAACACAGTCCGCACTGTGGAATCAGTGGGCAGAGAACAGTACGACAAGTACCATAAGACAGTGATCATGGACCGCACACACTCCATTCATGAGCCCATCAAAAATAACTCACTGCCTCTCTTCAGATGCCCAACACTCAAGATCAAGACCAAGCAGGCAGGGCAGATCTCAATGTTGAAGGATGATGTGGCACTCTTCAACCCGGTTAAATATAGCCATGCAACACAGAGAGGGGAACATGAGCACCTTCTTTAAACATGAAAACCATCCATACCCTCCCTCTCTATCTGACAGAGGGAAACTACGGCTGGGAAAGAAGTCAGATCTGCTAAATATTCTGACAGAAGACACAAGAAGAACCTCCAGCTACGTTTGATGTCAAAGTACTCGATGAAGCTGCTGTGGTGCACTTCCTGTCCACTACCAACATTACCACATTTGACGAATATGCCAGTTGTGTCTTTGTTCCCCACATCATGAAACACCTGGAGATCTCCAAAAGAGTTGATGTGGTCTGGGATACTTACATCACCAGCAGCATAAAAGAGTCAACAAGGGAGAAGCGAGGCAAAGGGATACAACGGAAGGTGGCTGGTCAGAACAAGCTGCCGGGGAATTGGTCAGATTTCCTGCGTGATCCTATAAACAAGCAGGAACTCTTTGCCTTTCTCTCTGGGAAGATTGCATCCACTACCTGGCCAGAGGGCAAGCTGGTCTTCATCACATCTGGCATCACAGTGGTTGGCACAGACACCAGCCACTCGATGCTGCCATGTAACCATGAAGAGGCCAACACCAGGATAGTGATTCACCTGCTTGATGCCCTGGAACATGGATGTTCTACCTGCTTGATACGCACTGTGGATACGGATGTTGTCGTTATCCTCATCGGCAAGTTCCATGCCCTGCTCGCCAAGTATCCAGCTGCAGACATCTGGGTTGCTTTTGGCACTGGCAAGGACTACACCTATGTTCATATAAACACGATCTGCCATGCTCTGGGCAAAGACAAGTCCACAGCACTTCCCGTCTTCCACTGTTACACAGGCTGTGACACAACATCAGCATTCTGCGGGAAAGGGAAGAAGTCAGCATGGGTGGCTTGGAATTCCTACCCTGAGGTCACCCAGGCCTACATGGCAGAAAATCCATACACTTCTGTGACCATAGATGCCCAACACTTTCAGCTTCTTGAGCGTTTCACAGTCATCATGTATGATAAGACGAGTGATTTGGAATCTGTCAATGAAGCACGACGAGAGTTGTTCTGCCAGAAGAACAAAACGATGGAACACATTCCACCAACGCAAGATTCACTGCTGCAGCACGTGAAGCGAGTTGCCTACCAGTCTGGGATCTGGGCCACATCTGAACTGGCCCAGCAGCCGACACCCAGTCCAGAAGGATGGGGATGGACATTGGATGACAACAACCAGGTCTGGCTTCCTGTGTGGAGCATTCTACAGATGGCGTCAAAAGCCTGCAATGAACTGGTCAAGTGCGGTTGTAAAAGAGGTTGTGGTGCAAGGTGCTCATGCAAGAAGGCACACTGGAATTGCACAGATCTTTGCAGTTATCAATGTGACAAATAATTTGAATGTTGTTATCCTTGAAAGTGAAGGTAATAATCTTCAATTCTCTTCATGCTCCATTTTTCAATGTGTCTGAAAATGATGTACATACATTGGCATAATCAACCAAATTATCTAATCTTGGCAGAATTAGTCACTTATTGATATTCCCTATAGTTTTATTGCATTCCTTGTCCCAGAAAATGTATATTTTGACACCAAGATTGACCTTCTAAGTGGCTTGGAAGCCGAGATATTGGCAATTATAGATATTACATGGTGGCCATCTTTGCAATCCAAGATGGCCGCCTTCTGCCATCTTGATGACGTGGCTACCCTTCCAAAATGAAACCTATGGTGATGGAGAGCATGTAGAAAAAATTTGGCGCTTTTGTGAGCCGTGTCCACATTTTTTTGTTAACAGCCCTCACTAACACAGTATGTGAAGAAAATAAACCAAAATACAAACCATTGAAAGACATGCACGGAAAATTACAGACGGAACTCAATTTTCATTTTGTTGTATTTATTTTTTGCCCTTGAATGACATAGCCAGGGAGGTGATCCTTCACAGTTGCAGGCCTTATGGTGTTTACAGCAGGATAGGTGATGATGTATGACTCGGCTAGTCAGGACGTGCGAGGTAATTAACAAATGATGTTTTGGCTAACAAAGCAGGGCCTCGATAGGGTTGCATTACTTTGGTGGCGCCCCACAGCTCGGCCGCTCACAAGGGTGCCGCTTTAACGGAGCTTGATGAATGGACTGTGACCCGGGCCGAGCAGGTGGACCCCACCAACACCCCCGTTCCTGACCCCTGCTGTCTAAAACACACTCCCTCCCACACACACACACACACACACACACACCCACACACACACACACACACACACACACACACACACACACACACACACACACACACACACACACACACACACACACACACACACACACACACACACACACACACACACACCTGAGCCTGCACGCACACACTTAATGTAAACAAGCATGCACACATACAGTATTATGTACACGGCACGCACACAAATGTGCACACACATGAGTTTGTAAGGAAACTGCATACAGTAAAATGTTAATTTATTAGACTCGGAGAGCATACACACGTAACCAAATGAACTCTTACAGGTCCATTTGGTTACATTTGTGCGCTCTCAGAGTTAAATTGATACTGAGGATTTTACTGTGTACAGCCTCAAGGTGAAAGATGGCAAAGAGGACACCAATTATCCTACAGACAGATGACTCGGGATGCGGGAGGCCTGATCATTTTTCCTGCCTTAGACTGAAACCCCTGCTGCTGTCGGCTGCTGAATGTTCCTCCCCTCCATCCACTGTCTTTATTCTGCCCACCTTAAAGGAACATTTACTAGCACACTGCTTAAATTTGGGGTTAAGTTGTGGGGCATAATTTCCCCCTCATGATCTGCAGATACCCCTGGATGCTACTGCACTATCCTGTTGAACACATTTCCAACTTCAGTGACTTCAACAGAAACGTCATCTGTGTGTATGTGCTGCTTGTACAGTAGCTTGTAGATCTGCCATTTTAACTATTCTTTTTGTACGACACTGTTGTGTGAGAAGGTATAAAATAGGGCTTAAGTGGTTAATTGATTTGTTGATAATTAAACCTGATTCTCGATTATTTGATTAATTGAAAACATAATCGATAGAATAATCGTTAAGAAAATGATCAATAGTTGCAGCCCTACAGTTGAACCTAAAGTAGATCATCAGGATTGAGTTTAACAGTTGAATGTAGCGCGAGCAATGTGTCGCTTACAGTATGCAGTACAGGGTTTTGTGTACCAAGAAGAGTGCCAGTGGGGTATGAGTAATTGTGGATATTGTGGAGCTTTTTAATTCGGACTGTGGCTTCCAGACTGCTTGTAAACACAGAAAGGCTGGCGTTCAAACAAAGCCCAGTAGATGATGGATTTTACATTTTTCTTTATCCATATGAAGGAAGGTCTCTGTGTAGGAACAATCCGGGAACAATAAAATTAGCTCAGCCAAGTAAAGTTTCTCAAGTTCACATACAGCATCATCATCAATCTTGAATTCTTGCTTCAAAGAATGCCAGGCACAGTTCAAAAACAAACAAGAGCATATGTGCATTTGCTGCAGCGCTTATTTTCAATACAGGAGTAGTTTCAAAGGCTGTTTTTATCCCTCGGTGCCTCGTGTTGGAATGAAAAATAAGTTTACAATTATACTTACAGTAACGACTGGGCAGTTGATACGGAGAAATATGTCCATAAAGCTCTCAGACAAAATGTTCTCTGATACTGCTGTGATCTCTCTTTCTTCCGTCTGTTTTGGAGTGCTTACTGTAAGTGGTGAAGAGATTCAAAACCGTAGGAGTATACCATCTGTGGCTATCCAAGGAAATCATTTGTAACGTAGCATCATTTAATTTTGCCACACAGCAAGGCAAATTGTTAGCAGACCTTTTAGTTTTTTCTTCAATGAAAATAGGGCTACAACTATTGATTATTTTGCTGCCATATCAGAGGAGAGATGAAAAATAATAGATTGTGACAATATTTACCTCCTTGATCTTGCATACAGTTCCTATTTTCCGGTGTAATCTGGGCAATACCACTGCACAGAAATTAGGCATTGTCATTGTTTTGACTGGGGGACTGAGGTAATAATATAGGCTATTCCAATCAAGTATAATAGATGAGACTCTTTTTATGTTCATCAGCCTTGCTGGGGGACCCGATGACACTTATTGCGATGGATGTCTTTTTTTTTTATGGACATCAGATAGCCAACGCATCAAACAAATTCATCACTCCTCTTCCATTATTTGACAATCGGTAAAACACAACATTGTGATGGAAATATCCATTTCCATGTTGTAGTCCTTCAAGCAGGGTGCCCCTCATAACCATTGCATATTACAATTTAACTCTATCTACCATCCGTCCAGACTTCTGTTATTTTACTATTCATGTTACCTATACCACTATTATAAGGAGGTACCTTATGTTTTGAGCACTTAGCTCAAACACATTTCCAGAGTGACGTACAGCATGTGCAACCATGGAACAAGCAGTACTGTAGGTAGGCCTAGTTGGAGCACAGAGCTGTAACATTAGAAGCAAAGGTAGTAGGTAGCAGAAGGGTTCATTTGCATTCCCTAACATAAATGGACAATCTTATTAAACATGTGTAAACAACATTAATCTATTTTGCATAATGTACAGACAATATGAGGAAACAATACAATGTGACCCGGGGAGTTAATCTACACAATAGCACGACAAGTTGCTTAGTCAATGAGAGATTTCAGAATAAATTAACATAGGAATTTCCCCCGAGGACTATTCTAATCAGAACATACTATCATTTCCTATTCCTGCTTAATGAATCATACGAATTATAGTCACATTATAAATGGCAAGTCTTTGCAGGGCTATTAGTTTGTTTCTTTAGGGGTCTAATAGAAGACATGCTTCATTTAGGACCCCGTAGTGTCCCGCAGCAATACAGAATGAATTGCATTATTTCCAACAGCTGCCATTTTCTGAACGATCTTATCAGAAGTGCAAACATAATGTGGCAGAGGAAGTTATTATTCCAGACCAGCCGTCTCAGACCCACTCCATAATAGCATTCATCTTTCTGAGTAGGTATTTTACTTCCAGCTTGCCGTCCTCCTCACACATTTCCAACACATTCTTTGCTTAATTATAAAGTTCTCCTCTGATGGATTCCATCTGTGGATGCGTTCCTGGTGAAGATTTATATACAGCAGAGGTTTGCCTTTAACTTTCATTTTAATGGTAATGCATCATGCTTTATTAATTCCCCCGTGTAAACCGTGTTTGGTGGGCTGCGTGTATAGCTGCCCGAATGCAATAACGGCTAGTTCAATACGTTGATTACATTTTGGGGGGAATCTCAAGAGGTGTCTGTGGAGATTTTACTGGGTGGAATAAATGTTTATTGTTTATTTATTTATCTTTATAATCATTATTTCTCTTACTTTTCTCATCTATATCCCATCCAATCATGTGAGTTGAGAGCAGGCCTGGGCAAATAAACCTTAAATATATCGAAACCGATATTTAGAACTGACTTAATCCTGCTCATATACTGTAGGTTAATCGAATAATCGAGACAAAGGTTTTAAAATAAAGCCTGTCTTGATTATGCACATAATAACCCTGTATTATACTTAGTTGTACAAATTGGTGGCGTACAAATTGTGAAAATAGCAATAATAAATTGTGAAAATTGTGAAAATAGATCTGCAATTTTCTCATTTTTTTATAATCATTCATTAATCGTAATCAAGGCAAAATGTTTGAAATAATTGTGATATTGACTTGAAGTCATATCGCCCAGCCCTAGTTGAGAGCTCCAATTTCTAGCAGGGCATCTCACACGGTGCGATCTGAGTGCTGCTCAAGTGCACCTGCCAGGCATTGTGTAATCAGGCAACACTCATCACCTATTTGCCCTTCAATCGTGTTTGTCATTGCAGCGCTGCAGCACTCCACCCAATCTAACCCCGCCCCCCCAAGTGCCACTGCTGTAGTCATCCTCTCTGGAGCATTTTGACAGATAAATTCCTCACTGCCCTGTCTGGTTGTGTCAGTGACTTGGACACTTTGGGAAAACAGAAACACCTATTCACGCTTACAATCAATAAACATTGCATTTGTAAATCCCCTCACACTGAGCTAATCTTTTGTGAAAGAAAATTCGGTTACATTGTAACCTTTGTTCTCTGAGTGACGAGACTATCTCTCCACCCAACATATTTCATTATGAATCATATTCTGAATTCCCAAAAAGAGGACACTGCGCGCATGCATGCTTTCCCAGCGCGTGCGCGCGGGCGAACATTTTCGTTTTCTTACCTTAATTCGGTTAAATCGATAAAAAAAAATGTACTCCATGAAGTGTAGATGTCGGAGTTTTTTTCAATGAATGACAGGCAGCGCGATGTATGTGCTGTCCAGTGTGTGTGTGTGAGTGTGTCTCAGCCTGTCAGCAGTGTTGCCAAGTCTCGTGAGATAAATAAGGAAACATACCTCCAAAAACAAGCCAGAAAAACAAGCCAAATCTTGTCCAGAAGTTGCGGTAAATAAGCGGACATGGCGACACTAGGATCCTGGTGTCTGGAAGTTTGCTCAGCAACTCATTGGCTCATTTACTCATGACACGACCAATGAGAGTTAGCGCTTTCATTGTTGCTAAGATACGTCCCCCCCTACTGATACAGCCCCCCAAAAGAGGACATGTCCTGACGTATGGTCACCTATCTAACAGGGCAGAGTGGGACCGACTCTGTCTCTGTACTCCATCTGTCTGCATGTCAAATAGAGGACATGGCTCAATCACCTGATTGAGATGTGCCTCTGAGAGAACCTTGGGGAAAAAGGCCGGGTTAGGGCGTAACACTACTTCTCCATCATCCGGCCTAGACCTGCAAAGCTCCTTCACAACCCAAAGAGGTAGCCCAGTCTTGGAGACCATCTGCCCAAGGCCATACTCACCTTCGTGACAGGGCCCAACAGTGACTACAAATCCTGTCCAAATGCTTCACCGCCCTGAGAAGGGTGCGAAGGGTGCAGCTCAATAGACTGACTGGCTGGTACGCCGATCAGGCCATAGGGTGGAATGCAGGGACCACCCAAGCATTGCCATGTAGAAAGCGGCAGCACCCCTCATGCGCCGACAGGGACATTCTTTTAGCTGACACAATTGCCAGCAAGAATGCTGTCACGAGAGAAGCCAATGCAGCCCAAAAGTGCCCATGGGCTCAAATGGCTCAGTACCACCCCCCGCGGGGGGACTGCTGGCCTACCATGCGAGGGACGAACCCTACGAGCACCTTTCTGCAACTGGGTACTTTTTGTGTTTCCCTTGTTTGGGACTGCGTGCCCCCCAGGAGAGTGCTGTAGGCAGCAAACAATCCCCCCAAGTCATGGTGGAACCCACTCAGTCCCCCCGAGTTGTCTTCCAGAAGAGCTGCTGTCCCGAGAGACAGCAAGAGGGGGCTGGGCTCCCAGAACCGTCAGGACTGAGGCATGGGCTTGGGGCGCCCCTGGCCGAGAGGAGCGACTCAACACCAGCTCTCTGAACTGCACCCTGCAGTGGATTATTTTGGCTGCCAACTCGTAGAAGAGCAGACTTTGATACTTTTGCTCTACACTTCTGCTAAGAAGACCCACATCTTGGACTGCTCGGTGGAGATCGCAAAATCTGTGTAATTACGCACACCTGGGCCTTATATACCCGTGCTTGCCAGTAGAACTGGTGTGTCTTAAAGAAATATCCACCTCACGGTCATTCCACATACATATGAAATATGTTGGGTGGAGAGATCTCGATACGATAGAGAACTAGTGAGTTGTTGGCATGAGGCCCACCAGACAACCATGTTCAGTCAGGTACAGTTCTTTTTCCTGTTCAAAATTGTTTATGAAATTCAGAATTGTTAAATTAATATAACTGAGGTGATGCCCAAGAGCAAGACTGGTCCTTATTATGCCAATGGCAGAATAATTGAGGAAAACCCAATAACATTGAACACTATGCTCTCAACCTCATGTCAGGGCAAAGACAGAAGTTAATAGTTTGTGTCTCTGTTCAGGTGAGCAGCACACTAGTGTTGGACCCATCAAGTCATTATTTTGATTTGTTCTTTTCATATCATATCGAATTCCACAATGATTTGTTGAGTTTGATTTATTTGTTCATTTTTGCCCATAACTAATGCATGCAAAGGGTTGTGGAATAAGGAATTAAATTTAGCTATGCACTCAGTATGTCTGTGTTTGGCCCAATGTGAACAAAAATGTATTGCTTTCATTTTAAATCATTTTAAACACTGGTCAAAGAACATTAAACGGTTTGTCAGTGTGCTTATCTGGTTGTGTGACGTGCCTTGACCTTATTTGACAAAGGTCTTATTAATTCAAAGATAGTGTTTATTCAAACCCTTGTACACCTGGCTCTCATTAACTTAAACACATTACATCAACATTTAAAACGGCTCCAGCTGGCCTCCCAGTGTGGAGGAAGAGGGCTTAGAACATGACGTATCTGACCATTCCTACTTTATATTTTCTAGAATAGAGGTAGTCAGAAATTAAGTATATATGGCAAATGTATAAAAAAAGACAATGTGAGACCAAGACTCCCAAACTTAATTTCCCCCCCTTTAATTACTTAAATTACTGCATATGCCTTATTACGTCATTTACGCCAGTAATTTGCAAGCACATACTGTACATGCACACACCGTTTCCTTATTCGCACTAGAACCAGACAAGATCAGCATCCTGCAAGTGACTAGATCCCAGTCTATAGTGAAGAGAGTGAAGAAACAGGACTGGATCTAGGGAGTGATTTGTGACATACCATACTCTGTGTGTGTGTGTGTGTGTGTGTGTGTGTGTGTGTGTGTGTGTGTGTGTGTGTGTGTGTGTGTGTGTGGGTGTGGGTGTGTGTGTGTCACAGGGAAATTGGCATTCCAGGGAAATCGAAAGGGGAGCGCTTGTTTTTTAGGCACGGGGCTGCGAGGCGGGGCTTTGATGCGAGGACGAGAAGGAGAACAACAAAATAGCAAACAGGAAGCCTCAGTGGCGCACTTCGATAATCATTGGACTCCCCATCCACCACCACTGGAAGTCTGGGTTTGACTCCCGCTTGGGACATTACTTTTTCAAACAACCGCGGACTACTTTTTTTCGCCGATAAAGTATAGTTTTGGACCATGACGGAGGCGCGCCGACTCAGCAGACCTTGAGGCCGAGGAGTCGCGCCCGAGCGCCTCCAGGCGCGAGTGCCCGCGACGACCGGCCGAATCAGCGCCGTCCGAGTTATGTACCGATAGGCACAGAATCGTAAATGATGTTGTGGGGACTGCGTCTGCCCCAACTGCCACTCACTGCACTAAAATAGCCCGCCAGCCTCGCCCCCTTGTGCTTCAACTGCATGGAATAAGGCTGTTCGCGGGTGTGTGTGTGTGTGTGTGCGCGTGCGCGCGTGTGTGCGTGCTCGTTTGTGCATGCGTGCGTGTGTGGTGTAGGGCTCATTTCTGGCTTGCATTGCCCTCTAGCGTTAGTTCTACAGAATTGCCTGGGGGGCGGTGAAACAAGCGCCTCCCTTTCAATTTCCCTGGAATGCCAATTTCCCTGTAACATATATATATATATGCATGCATGCACATAAATGAGAGGAAAATCTTCACAACATTATGCATCATCAAGCTCGCCTGCCGTGAATCGCTTCTGCACTCTGTTATATTGAGACATCTGCATTATCTTTGACATTCAGCTAAATTAAAATGCCTCAGTTTTTCACAGACTACAGACATACAGCAAATAAAAGGTAATTACTGCAAATGTTCTACTGATTTCCTAAAGACAGGACCGGATGATCGATGACGTATAATGTTGGAGAAGATTACCCTCTCTGTTCTAGTTGTGTGTGCGTAATTCTGGGCATAAAAATGTAATCATATAAATACAGTATATATTATTTATAAGTTGACTAGTATGTGAAAGACATTGTTAGGATAATTAAGTTGTGTCATTGTTTGCTTATGAGAAGATCACAATCACAATCGCTTCCTACAGTACATTCAGCCCTGTTTTGGCAAGGCATATATGCGATCATCCGAATATGGACATTTTGTGTCCTAGAATGGAATCATTTTTTTCTATGACAGCTAGACAACCCAAATTCAGAACAATCCAGGAAGAACCATCCTGGACCATTGGCAACCATACCTTATACGACCACCACACCGTTCCCACCTCATATTGATTAGACATGAGTGAATAATCAAGGTTGACAAAAAGCAAACTATTAAAAAAATGTGCTTCTTTTTTTTTACCAGTAGTTAGGAGATAACTATTTTATTTGATAAGTACCTCTTTTAACTGGAGTTTTTGCAAAGTGCTTTACTATAAACAGGAACAGTGGAGATATAATATAAGTACCTGAAAATGTTTATCATTATTATTACTATTACTATTATTATTACCTAATGCCCGTTGGGTACGATGTCCATTAGAAATGCATGCCCCTGCGATAATACCCGCTGTACCCGTTTTCAGAGTCAGAGTTTGTACATCACTCATGGGTCCACACGATACACACAGCTAGCTTTCAAGCTGATCGACTTCAGTCGATCAGTCGGACGGTTATCAAGATATGACACACACACACACACACACACACACACACACACACACACACACACACACACACACACACACACACACACACACACACAGTATCTCTGTCATGTGACATGATGACAGAGATACTCAGGATCTCTGTCAGGATGACAGAGATACTCAGTGATTGACTAAGATAGGAACCCACATTTCTACTTATAATAGCGACTATAACAATGAGGTGGCCCGACCACAGAGACAGAAGCACAACACCCAACCCAACCATCACATCAGTGCCCACCAGCGTGCCCCACAGAATCTTATTTATTCTGCTCTATAGACGGTACAGCCTGATGATGGACCCCTGAAATGCCAGTTATACCAGACAGAGACCTGCTTCATGCAAAGCCAGCAGAACTCACAGCCACAGACAAGCACAGGTGACGTGATCGGTCGGTCAGATCGTGGTTCTGGACAACCGGATCTCCATATATACCTATATCTCCATATGGACATCTGGTTTGATGACATTAGATGGCATCAGACATAATCTTTTTGATTACATCATCCTTATCTCCATACAGTATGGACATCTGGGGAGTCAGCAGTTCTGGACAACCGGATCTTACATGCCTGTATGGGCTTATTGGCCAGATTGGTAGTTCTGGACAACCGCTTATCTGACCGACTCCATGCCAGGCACTGCATTCCCTCGGGTCCTCGACAATGTGCGTGCTGAGTTTGAAGGCAGTCGGTCGGACGTTTCTCGGGATACATGAACTACAGATGCACATCGGATCGGCGGTTCTGGACAACCGCCTATATGACCGACTTGATGCAGGCTGGCCCATATGGCATATCGGTTGAGTTTTCTGTTCTGGACAACTGGATCTCCATATATACCTATATATGGGCATATGGGTCAAAACGGTGATGCTGGACAACCGCCTATCGGAACCACTCGACGCACTCGAGTAAGTCCTCGCCGTTTGACGTCAGTATTTGCATGACCATATATGGGCATAGCAGTCGGATCGGCAGTTCCGGACAACCGGGTCTCCATAGTATATGCTTATATGTGGGTATATTGGTCGGATCGGCGATGTAAGTCTGCAATTATGCAAGTTGGGAATGCATGCCCCACCCGGTTATGCAATACCTGTTGGACCGTCTGTCTTCCTGTGTTCCTTATTTGGAGATCTATGTATCTGTCTGTCTGTCTGTGTTCCTTTAATTCACATATACTGTATGGAGATCCCTGATCATCAGTATATGCCTATGGATGTAACGAAGAGGTCCTCCATTACTTATCTTTTGCTCTACTTTGCACATTTAAATTATTTTTCATATTGTAACCAGTATTTATT
The DNA here is from genome assembly GCF_963280865.1 of Gymnoscopelus braueri. Classification (NCBI taxonomy): domain Eukaryota; kingdom Metazoa; phylum Chordata; class Actinopteri; order Myctophiformes; family Myctophidae; genus Gymnoscopelus; species Gymnoscopelus braueri. The sequence continues at coordinate 24,802,996 of NC_137605.1, forward strand.
TAATTTATATTTGCACAGCATATGCACTTTTGTAATTTGCACAGTTATATATATATATATATATTTACACAGCAAAGAAAAAGCACAGTCATGATTTTAATTGGTTTATTGAAAGTATTAAACATGTGGGTTTGTTTCCTTGCCAGCTGAGATGGCCACTCAGCCTTGGACAGTGCCACCTGGGGAAACAAAGAAATGTTTGGTAATGATGGGGAAGTGCAATTGCAGTGCAGTACACATAAGAGAGTGCAATATGTTTTAGTGCAATATAAAGTAATGGCAGTATGTATGTGATGTTTGATTGTGCAATTTAATACTTACCTGTTTCTGTTCTGTCTGTTCCAGGGTGTTCAGGCTAATCCCGAGCGCCATAGTTTTGGGCTGGATCACAGTAGAATGGCAGAGGTGGGTTTTGTGTTGTGCATTGGAAGCTGCTATTGTTATATGGTTTATTTTGCAATAGTATGCATAAGTTATATTTATTTACCTGTGTAGTTGACATAGATGTCTAATGGAATGTGATGTGGGTTATGTGGGTGTAACAGAGAGATCTGTTACCCATGTTTGCACATTGTAATTGATTATTTGCATATTGACACTTTACACAGTTTGTGAAGTGTAATGGTGAAGTTTGATTGAATGCTTAACAGTACCTGTTGTGTGTTTCCATGCAGTATAATTGGACTGGACCATAGTCAGGATGGCAGAGGGGGGTTGTGATGTGTTTTGATAATTGCTAATAATATTTAGGTTGTACTGAGAAGTAATCAATACTTGTGTAGTTTATTAAGATTTTTTCATATAGTATGTGGGTTTATGTATTTATTGTATGCTCTGATTTAAAATACACCCCTTACAGTGGTATAGTCCAGGCTGGCTCATTAGCTCAGCTGAGCATAAAAAGCTGCCCCTTGCCAGTTGAGTAGAATCTTTGTGGAGGGAGAAGAGCTACATGTGATGTTCTTTTTGTATGTTCAATGGTAACTAAATACACATTCGGGTTAAACCCTACTCAAGGCCTCTGTACTGCTTCCAGCCTCAAGTCGGGCATTCTCACAGTGGGTTTTAGATTTGCTGCATGGTAGAGTCCACACTTAATTGACTCAGCTGAGTGTAAAAGGCTGCCAGATACAAACACACTCCATTTAGTTATGTGATAGGACATGGTGGAGCTGCATGCCGCCATGCCACCTTTTGCTTCTTATGCCATTTTTACATTTTGTAAACTTTTGGTGAATAAAGCACTTTTTGGTTGCACTCTACCAGTGACTCTGTGCTGACTTACAGCCGTGTATTGGGCCAGCCTTTACAAAAGGCTTGCCCATATCGGCGGTTCTGAACAACTGGATGTCCATATACATATGGGCCTATCGGTCGGATCGGAGAAAAAAAAGGAAAGGAAACAAACACAGAGAGCTACAATGACTCTTGAGATGTCCATTGAGAGTGACTTATTGCAGAAAGTGGATTTTACTGACCTTATCAAGGACTTTGTTGGACAGAAGTCAAGAAGAAGTCAGCTAAAGGTAGGCACCCTGTTTTTCAATGTGCTGCTGACAGTCAGATTGTTTGTGCTAAGCTGTGTATTCTAATTAGATGCTGGCTATTGGTTTCTGTTGTATTTATTGGAGCCAAAACGCTGGGTGGCAATGAATCATGACTTTTGGCTAGGGAACTGAAGGCTGATGTGAATCTATGTCTTGTGTTGTGGCTGCTGTTGAAGTTTTCGACTTGTGACAGGATGGCAATACCACTTGGTGTGTGTATTTCTCTTGGTCAATATTGCTCTCCTCTCTCTGTCTCTATGTCTGATATAATTATGGTCAAAATACAGAAATGCTGATTTAGAATTATCAAGTGCTCATAGCCCATCTATAATTCATATAAAAGTCAGACTGAAATCAAAGTGTAAATATGAAAATAATGCATACATGTCAAGTCAGGTTTACTCCCTCATGATTCCACAGGGGACAAAATGGTGAAATTCCCTGACTCTTAAATTAAATCAGCTGAACGCAGCTCATTCAGGCCTAAAGTCCATCTTTCATACGACGTTAACATACTCCCCTAGCTTTTCCTGTTATGTCAAATCTGAATGAAAATAACCACTAAATCTAATTTAAAACAATCCTAATTTTAAATGATTAAATGATTTTAAATAATGTGAAAAAAGACAAAAGGAAGTGACGAATGCACGTTTGAAAGCAGACGAAGTGAAGGATTACAGACATACTGTATGTTTAGTGAGTGAACTGGGAGTAACTGTTGTGTGCGGATGCTGTTTGTGGACTACAGTTTGGCATTCAACACAATAGTTCCTGCCAACCTCGACATGAAGCCCTGGGATCTCGGCCTGCACCTGGTTGTGCAGCTATAGATAATGGACTTCCTGTCGGACAGTCGACACGGCAGGCGGTGAGGATGGGCAGTGCCACATCATAACCACTGGCCCTCAACACGGGTTTGGTAAAAAAGGGTCTGGAAGTCGCCATGATTGGTTGGCCGTCCATTGGTTGTGATATTGCCCTGGCAACCAACAACAACCAATAAAACCCATGACTGTCCCTTCGGGCTATAGAATCTATCCTCCTGGAGATGGGATCCCTACTGACGGTCTCGTCAGCGATTTTTTTCCACAACATTCTGCCAGTAGCCCCTCCCTGTTTCACTCACTGACTGTATAGGCCAGAGAGGGAGGGAGAAAGACAGACGGACAGACACACACACACACACGCGCAACAAATACTCCCCCCCTTAATTAAAAACAGGTAATTATTTAATTTTGCCGTCTTATTCCCTTTACTTCATAACACATTACTTCAACGTGTGTGTGTGTGTGTGTGTGTGTGTGTGTGTGTGTGTGTGTGTGTGTGTGTGTGTGTGTGTGTGTGTGTGTGTGTGTGTGTGTGTGTGTGTGTGTGTGTGTGTGTGTGTGTGTGTGTGTGTGTGTGTGTGTGTGTGTGTGTGTGTGTGTGCCAGCCGTGTGTGTTCCCCACGCGGTCACATTAACGAGAGGCCAGTGTTTGTGTGTGAGAGAGACACGTGTGTTATATTACATTATTCATTCATTTCATTGATAAGATGGGCCTACAAATCATCCCTGTATATTATAACTCTTTATAACTTTTCCTCTGCTGTGTGTGTGTGTGCGCGTGCGTGGCTCTGCTATGCGCGCCTCGACTTTCTTTTTGTTGACGTCATAAGCATACCAAAACACTCGCCCCAAAACCCCGCCCTGGGCCAAATCCGGCGGTATTCACCTGGTATTCCTAAACGTAACCTCAGTAAACTATGCCTAAACCTAACCTTATTCCTAAACTTAACCTCAGTAAAACGGCACCAAAACCTAAATTATTCCTAAACTTAACCTCAGTGAAACTATGGCAAGAACTATGGCTAACCCTAAACTTATTTCTAACCTTATCCTCAGTAAAACGAATACAAGAACCGCTGGTCCGCAAAAAAAATGGGGGTGAGCATGTTTTGGTACTCCGGTTACCAATACAACCCCACACCCTAGCCAGCTGATCTTCTAACAGCATACATTTCGTTTACAAATGAGGGGCTAAGTACATATAATACTCCCCCCCCCCCCCCCCAATTACAGTACATTTAGGGCCCAATACAGCATTTTTGAGTACATTTAGGAGTCAATGACAGATGGCAGATTTTGCCATGGACATGTCCTCTAATTATAAGTGACATTGCCCTTGTTTTTCTGTGAAGGTGCTTGTAAAGACTGGTGGTTGCGGTTTGTCCCTGTTTCTAAAAGTTGTTGATATTTAGTATGAGTTACTGGTTGATATATTGATATATTTCACACACACTCTCATCATTGGATTAATATCCAATTATTTTCAAGCCATATACTAGGCATTGACCTACTCTTGCTTTTATCTCACACTTGCTTCAGTCTCACACAAAGCTAAATCAAATTGCAAATGTATAGTATTAGTATTTACTAATCAAGTAGATGGTTGCATAACACGATTACTTGATTCGTTTATTATAATACTCTACACATGCGCACGCGCGTGCACACACACACACACACACACACACACACACACACACACACACACACACACACCTCAGACACTAAAATGTGTCTTCCAGCTCCTCAGGCTGTAAGGGCCATCATCTCGGTGAAGAGCCATCACATTTCCCTATTAACCATAATAGCAAACTTTATTCCCCTCTCTTGTTTGTGGATCAAAGCGACCACTTGCTGACATAAATAGGACGGGATCAGGGCCTGATTACTTTAATAATACATGAGAAATCGAATGAGCATATTCAGCGTTTACCGCCTGTGCAGCGCTGAGTGTTGATTAAAGTTTGCCTGTTTGGCATTTGGATAATGAACAAACAATGTAGGGAAATGGCTACCATTAACCTTTCATCGTCCCCACTGAAATACTTCCTTTCCCCTGTTCTAAAAGGTCTATGGGATTAAATGTAAAAAAGTCTGGCACATATTCACCTACAGTACATTACCTTTGTGAAGAATACCCTATCAATAGGCTACATCTCATGGGACTATAATTAATAAGTTGGCCAATACTGTCAGGTGAAAGAAGTCATTCCTAACCATTGATTCCATGAATGAAATAACCTAATATGAAACTGCTTTTTATGTTGTGTAATTCACAAAAGTTTATTGGTTTGTTAGTTTGTAGTAAATTCCAAAATGTAGAATATGCACATCCCAGTGAAATGAGCACCATTTGCTTTGTACACAGCAGACAATACAATGTTAAAAAAGTAACACCTATTGCTCCCTTGAAGTATTTTATTAATTATATTTCGACAATAACTTGATTTCATCAGGCATTTGGATTAAGACAATAGCTTGATACAGTTGACAAAGACAAGTTATTGTCAAAACATTCTTAATTAAATACTTCAAGGGAGCATACAGTCTGTAGCAACGTTTCCTTACAATGCTTTATGAGCAGCCAGTCGGTTTTACTGCACTTTGTTGTACAAATAAATGTATTGCTTGTAGAATGAAAGCAAGCTTTTGTGTTGTGCTTGTGCTGTTTGTTCTCCCCATTTTAGACTTTTTGCAGGCCTAGATTTCATGGCGAACAGATAGCTAAACAGATGTCGTTCACAGTAATGGGGTGTCTGGGAAAAAGGTGTCTCCATGTCTTGCTGTGCATCCAAACTTGCAGTTTCCTGTTCAAAGGAAGGCCTTTGTTTTCCTTGGCACAAAGTTGGGCTTCCAGTGTGTCGCTCCGAATGCTCCAAATAGATGTTTATTGTAAGATCCAAGGTGCAACATAGTTTCTTTTTACAGAAAACGATCTTGCAAAAATAATCTAAATAAATGAAAGCAAATGCAGACATTAAAATCATTTATTCATTTACTTTCTATCGTTTCCCTATCTCTATACTATCACCCACTGTCTTCTTCCTTGCCATGCGGTGTTTGTTTGACCGAGAAAGTGTGACTGGAGAACGATGAAACCCGATTAGATGAGGAGAGAGTGCCGAGCTTTAGCTTTTTGAACTCAATATTACATCACTTTGCTTGGTGTGACACATCTTTCAACTTAGTACTCCTAGCTGATGAATGAGGGACAACAGCAACTACTTTGAGTGCATAAAAGCATCTGAGAGTAGCATTTGTCTTAATTATCCTGGGTAGAGCATTAACATTTATTAACTTGGAGTGCTTTTACCAGACACATGAAGGAAAGATATGCAGCGTGATGAGCTAAATGCGCTCCTGCCTTAGAGTGGTACTGGTTGTTAGAGCATAGATCACAGATACTGATTGACAGTGGCAAGAGATAAAAACTGGTAGGGTTTTTCCACTATGGTCCTTCATTCAAATTGTGTAGGCTATACCACCCTACAGAACAGTAACAGTATAGTTATGTGAATAATGATATTATAGTCAATTAGGATTCATGGTTAATATTTATTATAACATTTTTGCTGATAAGAACTTTGGTACTGACGAGGCCAGTGTTTGCAAGATTAGCTTCAGAGAACACAGACAGACAGACAGACAGACAGAGACAGACCCATTTCAAGACGGCTCACACATACTGTAGGCCTGTCACAATTATAACATAATCGTCTAATCGCAATTATTTGACATAATCGCAATTATTTTTGCATAATCGTCATAATCGAGATTCAAGATTTTCACCCATTTTTTTATGCTAAAAAAGCAGAAATAGCAGATCTACAAACTGCGTTGTGAGCTTGTAGCAATTATTTGAGTGACACTTAATCGTCAACTTAAATGTGTAACCATGACAGCCCTACTCACATATAGCCATGCCATGAATATTATTCTAAACCATTTGACCTTTAGTAGACATAGAAAAATTACGACTGTCTTTGTAAGGTAGTGCAGCTGAAGTAGGAATTGCAATACATCCCTGATAATGTAATGGATGGTTGGTAAAAAAAAATTATGGCATTCTGTCATGTTTTCATCTAATGGTTCAGCATATGGGGACACTAAATATGTGTGGGAATTGACACTAAGAAGTGCAAACTTGTTACTAAACACCCCTCATGAGCCACAATCTGTAAGATATATTGCACATGTCACAGGAAATGGTACTGTAGAGTAATCTCGACAAACAATCAAGGGGAATGTCTGAGTGAGGGAGGCTCCATGTCACACAGGAGGCCTGTATCACTCCTTCAGCATGCATGCTACATGCTAGTTCATAATCTTTTGATTGGGGAGGTTGGTAAAACCCAGAGTGGTGTAAAGAGAAAGTGGCGAGAACAACACGCAATTTCACAGCAATTTCCGTATCATGGAGCTTCTGTTAAGTTCCCGGAAGTTTGCAGTAAACACCAGCAGCGTAGAAGAGTTGCAGCAGTTGTGGTGCACTTTTAAAAGATAAGAAGTTTAAAGCAATTACCAACAGCAATATGCACGTTAACCAAATTAATATTAAAGTAATATTGGCATAAAAAACAAGGCAGGTAATAATAGTTGTTCACACTCAAATATTAGTGAATTTACATTTCTTTAAGAATTGTTGACTGTACAGTAACTGTACATTTCGGTGTGCTATATACATTTGGTACACCGATGCATTTATTGACTAGTAATCACCAACAATCTGTGTTATGTCTCTCTGTATAATGCATTCAAATGGCCAACCAGTGGACTTGATTGATTGATTCATGTGAGTGATGTGACGATCAAGTCTTTTGGGCCAGTTCCTGTTCTTTCATTTCAACCAATTAGAAGACGGTATGGGCGGTCCTTGGCAAAACACTGCCATAGACTGTATACGCAGTATTTTGGACTTCTATTGTCGCCATGCACTCTCTCTTCACACCTTGATTCTTGATAGTTTCAATCTTTCATGACTGTGGTGTGGATGATGGCTGATTTAAGCACCTGGCCTGAGTCAAACTAATTAGATGCACCTGTTGTGCATTTATGTCGGGCAGCAACTGTCGATTATCAAAAAAAATTCCACCTATAATGACATGCCCAATGTAGGGATTGATCATTAATTCATTATTTGTATTAAATTATTGATTCTCTCCCTAGTGGGTGATTACAAGCAGCAATGTGACGTCACGTTGGGAAGCAAATCAGACAGCCCTTCCAAGGTACACATTTTCAGAAATGCTGTACCAAGAAATAGGAGCACTCAAATTTATTTTTTCTACATCAGAGAACTTCCAAAAAAACACCAAAAACTAAGAAAAAGTGAAATTTCATTATATAGGCCCTTTATTATACTATGCTCTTTCATTAGTTAGAGTTGCTTGACATAACAAGCTTTCCTCCTTATATTTTGGCTCAGCTGAGAAGCTTTTGTTCCTTTGGGAGCGTGCAGATTTTGGGTCTGTATTCCCCACCGACTCTCCTATACTGAATGCCTTTATACTCTACATCTGATACCAGTCCCACTGTTTGATATAGAAAGAGCACATGAGCACACCGTGTGTGTGCCTACGCACACATGCATACACATGTGCCTACACACACACACACGCATGAGCATGCGCGCACGCACACACACACACACACACACACAAAACTTCACTTGCGTCTCTTTTCGCACACGTGCACCAGCCGAAGTTTGCTTGTATGTATTTTAAATGCATATTATAAGCAAATGATTTAAGGGAGGATGGTGTAAAAAAAGAACTTAAGTGTTGATTGTGATCCACTGGATTTATTAATTATCGCACAATTTGCAGTGGTTGTTAATGCATGGAATTTCTTTAGCTCTAATAAGCAGTCTAAATTAGCACAGACAGGCTTGTGAATGGAAGCTTTGGTGGAGATGACACATTGCTGCTCTGTCTCAAAGATGCGCACAGAGAATTATGAAATAATGGAAAAGTAGTTTAAAAGCAGTCATAATACACAATAGTTACTCTAAGAAATCAAAGATGACCTTGAACCTCCTACACAATGTTCCCATCTGGCAATAGTCAAACTCCTTACAAGGCTAACATGCAGTACACCATCCAGCATCTGGACAAATAGAATCTACAGTAGCACCACATCTGGAATATCACAAGCCACATTGTCACGCCTTACACCTTTCTTTTATTCCTATTTAAATCTTATTTGTACCTTGTTACTCTTCAGCTGCGCCACATTCCTTGTGCATGTATTTTCTTCCACATACGTTTTATAGTTCAAACTTTACCCAAATATGGAGATGACTAATGACGTACTGACGTCATAGATAGTTGATGTCATAGATTGCCATATGGAAGCCACGCCATTATTAGACCCGGTCTTGCCATCCATCCATTCATCCAGCCATCCATCCCGCAGGTGTACTGTATGAGTTTTCTTGTACACACATTTCCAGAATACAAATCCTTGTCTTTACTTTCGCAGAGTTTATATTGTGACTCAGTTGGAGTTGCATTGCTGATTTTGTTTTACTACCTGTGACCATACAGTACTCATTTGGTCGGTTGATTGGTCTGTCTGTCAGTGGAAATGTTCGAGTACAAACCGAGTGTTGGTTACAGCTTATCATGGATTATGTGGTTGTTTTGACAGGATTCTTTGAAGAGGCTTAAGGCCAGTAGTGGGCTATAATTAAATGTCAACTTGCTACAGTAAGTAATGATGTGGCAATGTCAACTGGGAGTTACAGTAGTATATTTAAAGGTACAATAGGGTAAGTGATATTCCTTTGTTAAAATACGTGTTAAATAACTATATATTCTGATAGTAATCAGTGCTATAGTGTTTGTTCAGTGACAGGGGTCTCCCTGTCTATCAGCTCTTTAATAACAGAAAATACATCAGCTCTATAAAAACAGAAAATACATTTTCAAGGCGGGCTACCAATTTTATCCAATCAGAAGAGAGAACTCGTAGGATAGACAAGTGAAATTGGAAGTGATGACACAAAGAAATGAGCAGACAAAATTGGAACTGGATCAATATAAAATTGAAGCTGATAAATAAACCCTCTCTCAGGGGTCTGTACTTGGGCCCTCTCATTTTTTCCCCTCTACAACAAACCTCTTCGGCAAAAAATACAATTTTACAATGCATTGCTATGCAAAGCATTGTGAGCTTGTAGATCTGCTATTTTTGCAAAATGTTCACCTATGTATTACGACATGCCCAGAATAGGGACACTAGGGTTCATGTGGTTAACTGTAAACAAGCGCCTTAAGTGGAGTCCTGACTTCTTGAGCCTGTCAGATCTTGAAACTCTGAGCTGTGATTTTGAATTAGTTCGCTTCATCGCCATTGCACCGATGAGATTGGCCTTGTCAGGATGAGGCCCGAGACGGGCATGGACTCAGTTAAAGGGTCTTGTCCCTTTGGGAGACTCCTCCGGCAGGGATGCTCTTTGGCGTTTCTTGGAGTGTCGTGGCGCATTAAGGATCCAGAGTGCATAAGTGAATAAGGGGGTTGGCACGGTAACCCCTGGCTAGCCAACGGCTTGAACACTTAATTAAGTCCTCACAGTTCCAATCACTATTCATTAATATCGAGGATTGCGGAGTTCCTGCTAAGAGAGCACATTAGAGAGAGCGTAGGCCTCTGTCAGAAGGGTTCCTTATGGATTCCACACTCAAACAGAGAGTGGCTTTGATTCTAGCTCATGTTCCAGATAAACGAAAAGGAAATTGTGTTAATGGAATTGCGCTCAACTGATCAGACAGACATGCGTGGGCAGTATTTGTTGTGACCAGATCAAATGATTACTGTTCATTTTGTATTTCATTTACACCACATAAATCCCCCTCCGGTCTATAAAGTGAGAACTTTGATTGCAGCTTTAAACTGCAACTACCAAAACCACAGACTACTGATGAACACCAAAGGAGGAAACCGTGTATGTTTCACTCTTCAGATATCACCAAAGTATTGTATTCTTACCCACATATGGAAAAAAAATCAAGTCTAAAGAGGACAGGTTTAAGATTGAATTGTATCTATTCCCTCCTAAGATACTGTATGACCTGAATAACATCAGAAAAAAAGTAAACTGTGAGTAAACTTTGCATTCCAAATTCCAAAGAAACATTGTTGTGATAAACGCTGCAATAAAGAGACTGGTTAGCACAGTATAATAAAGAAAAGTATTGCACACATTACTGGTACAAAATAATACAAGAATGAATAATAAAATTGTAAACATTGATTATGTTGAGTACACAATGTAGAGGGAAGTTTGCCATTTGTTTCTGACGTCAATAACCAATTAATGCCAATAATGTAAACAAGTTGTTTCACAGGGTACCAGGGATTAATCCAGTGTACTATAGTGCCTGCTGGGATCTGAAAATGAATTCACCAAACGCAGCAACTTGGTATGATCACTCTTTGGCCTGCTCCCGGGGAACCATGCTGCCTGTAGGCAAAAAGCCTGTACTGTCTATTGTCAAGTGCCAGTGTTTCATTATGTAGATCCCTTGATATGCAGTACCCCTTGCTCCAAGCACAGAAGCTCCATGTAAGCCATCCACTGACAGATGTTTCAGGGCTTTGCTGGTAGCAGTTGCTCTCCAGGTGGTTTTGCCTTTCCTGGTAGCAGTACACCACACCCACAGGTACACCACCGGGGTTGGACATGGGTTCTAGCACATCCACAGATCCTGTACTTGTAGTCCTTTATCCATTATATCCAGCATTACACCAGGTAGATGCGTGATGACATCTCACCTCATTGCACATACTGTATAGGCTACACAGTAGGGATGCCATTGCAGTCTTAGTAATGTTAATGCAAGCATTAGTCGACATGAATAGGGATAAAGAAGCATTGAGTTTGTAATATGTCATGGCTCAAAGCAACAATAAGGTTATCTATAAATAATACATTTTCTTGAATACTTCCATTGCTGAAGTGTCACAATTTGGACATGGCATGGCATATGGAATGGCATGGCATGATGACAGGTACTGTACTACATTTCAATAATACATTTTTAGTCATGTGGTAATAAAGACATTATCTTCAAAACAATCAGTAGCCCAGACAGACTTTAGTATCTGTAACCTGGACTGGTGTGTCACGATTGTACATCATACACTAAAATCTGTCTGTCCAGCAGAACAATCATGTTTGATAACATTGTTGAGTAGAAAAACAAGCATCAGCTTAATTGGTTTCAACAACAAGGGTAACATCAAAGTACTATGACTCATGGTTATTGTGGTAAACTACTACGATTAATCAATCTAGACGCTCAATTGATGCTGCAAATTAAATAAACAATGCATGCAGCACATACCGAGTGCTGTCACGTTGCAATATTTACATAACCGCTATTTTAGTGCTTAATTTATTCACTTAAATAAATCACATATTTTGTTCACGTTACCTGCTCTGTTTATGACGTTTTCATTGCTGGCTTGTTCACAACGATGCTGGATAAGTTACTTTGATATACGAGAGATGAGTAGTAGACCATGGGATATGAGAACGAGGGCTGTGGTTGGCACCAGTGATGGTTTCGCTGTAGCGAGACAGTAGAGAGGTTCACGGGGACTGGATGATGCAGGGTTGAGAACGGAGGACAGCAGGGGCAGAGACGGCAGCCTGCCTGATATGGAGCAAGGTGGAAGGGGGCCCACCGTAAGAAAATAAATGAGAGTGTGAGGAGCCAGTTTGGGATGGCTGGTTGACGGGTGAAACGGTAGTGGGAGGAAGGAATGTTTGTGTAGGGGGTAAAATGAGGGGGGTGCGCGTGGACCCCTCCTAGGGCCTCTACTATAGGGATGGTAGTGAGGCCTGCGGGCACAGGGATGTTGTGACAGACAAAACAGGAGGGAGGGGATCAGGCGTAGGGCGGGGGAAGAGAGAAATACGGTGCTGATTGGCATGAGGGCGGAGTTGTCATCAGCTTGATTGAAGACAGGTGAGTGATTGGCACAAGGGATGGAGTTGTCTTGACTGACGGGCAGAAGATTGGTACTAGGGGCAGAGTTGGCATCTGGCTGGGTTGGAGGCATGCAAGATTGTCATCAGGCTTGGTCTTTCCTCCTGAACTTCAGTTGTACCAACTTCATTTATTTCACGGGGAGTGACTCCCCACTTTTGTTAGAATGTCATCAGCTGACCATCTTTCATATTATTGTACAGTAACATTACAAGATCAGTCCCTCACTTTCTCTGTCATTATGTCGAGTCCTCAAAAAAAAAAACACTAGACTGAATCAAAATGATCTTATAGGTTTTAAGCAAAAGCATCACGATTGATTCTTCTGGAAAAAGATGTCAAGACTGAGGCATCTAAATGTTTCTGTGTATAGGAGATATAGTACGTGCCAGTGTGGTTGAAGTAGACAAATGACAGATTGCAGACCTTTCGGTGAGTGAAATTCGTTTTTTTTAATAGACAGATTATGTACTTTTGTGGGAGAAATGTAGGCTATGTGTGGCCTCAACAACAGTGCTGGCTTACTGGAAGGACTTTAGGTGTTGCAGCACAGGGCACCAACCTTGGGGGGCACCAAACCTCAGGGAGAAAGTGAAAGAAGACTCAGCTATCGCCGCAAGAGCGCTGAAATTTAGAAGCAAAGGCTGCTGAAGGAGTGCTAAAACGTTGAAACGTGTCGGTGAAGCAACAACTTTTCCCCCCACTGACAAAACGGTCCCGGGGGGCACCAAAACGGGTGGTAGGATCGGGCACCACGAAGGGTTAATCCGCCCCTGCTCAACAATGTCCTCCACCCCTTTATTCTTGTGGGAAATGACTCAAACAACTTAACCCATTGATACCTGGAACGCATCTGTGTCACTTTTAGATTTCTTTAGGCTATTCAAAAATAGCAGATATACAAGCTCATAGCGCGGCACCGAGTGCCGCGCTACGAGCTTGTAGATCTGCTATTTTTGAAAAATCGTGACATTTTTTTTTTTACCTTTTTTTTCCGAAAAACTGTTAGGATTTAGAAAATGTTTAGAAGCGGCCTCAGGTCTTAATGGGTTAAAATGCAATGAACTCTGGGGACAGGGTTCTGGGAGATTAGTGAGCGCAAGACATTTTATTACATTTAATTACAATTTTTGTTCTAAAACAATAGGGATTGCATCTGTTCATGTTCTACAGTTTCAGACTGATGAAGAATCATGATATAATTGTTGGGGATGGTTTAAACAAAAATAAATCAAATTGAGCCAGAGAGCAGACCTCATGTGCAACTCTATCGCCAGAGGAAAAGTGGTCAAACGTTCAATGACAACGTTTCTGAACCACTTTTTCAGGTACGTTGCATTTCAATGTTTAGGTTTATGGTTAGGTTTAGAGGTTAGGGTTGGGGTTAAGGTTAGGGTTTAGGGTTAGGTTTAGGGTTCGTTAGTATGCAACTGTAGCAGGGCGGTATGCATTAATATATAATATAGCCAACTACGCCACCTGGGGAGTTGCACCCCAGGAAATAATTATAATGTAAACCAACCACCTGAACATAGATTGCTCCTCACACAAGTTTGTTGTACCATTGATTATAAAAAGGCAGAAACAGTGTTTAGACAAAAGTACAAAAAGCTTTATTGTAACTATGACAGAGTAATATCATCAATAATAAAAGCAAGCAACATTTAATAGGCTAAAAACAAGGGAGCAATGCACATAATAATAAAACCTATTTGCCTATAGGGCCAGTGCTGGACAAATAGATTCATTTAACATTCAACTTGTATTAGGTGATATACATATATATATATATTATATCTTATATATTATAATAATGCCGTCTGTCGGCCTAGTCTCCCCAAAATAAACCAAACAAAATAAGCAATAACACAAACTAAACAATACTAAATAAACCAAAGGAATAAGCAAGGAGGCTGGCTGGGAGCCTGAGGTTGTGGACCGATGCGTCAGGAACGAGTACGTGAACCCGTATATGGGCATAAGCTCGGCTGAACCACACTGTTGCTCCACGACACCCGACCACTAGCCGTTTAGGAACGGGGGCAAGGGAGGGGAACCTCAAGTGGAGCATCAGTGAGAGAGCGTTGTTAATGCGTGGGGAATTCAAAAACAGCAAAGCAGCAGTTTGGTATCACGGTGCCTGAAACGACAAACGGCTGTGTCATTCTACCATTTATAATACTAATATTCATTAAGACAGGAGCAGAGAGAGACAAACAGTCACATACCGCGGTGCAGCAAAAGGCGGAAGCCACAATGGCCTGCCTGCAGCGGCGAACACCGGTAGGAGAAACTGTAGTAATAATAAAGGGCCATGTTATTATAGTGCCTGCCTGACATGAAATTAACTTGCTATACTGCGGAGAAGGAGGACCACCAACGTACCCTTTGTGCAGCGTGAAGCAGCACCGCACGTCCGGAGCGAAACACCAGTAGGTGGGAGACATGCACCGGGGCTACAGAGGGCAACAAACGGTCATGGTCAAGTTCACGACCATGTACCACGCAGCATAAAGCAAAGGGCATAAACAGCAAGATGGAGAGACATACCTGCGCTGATGCGCGACGACAACACAGGCGAGCCCCACAGGCCAGCCTGGACTGATAATAGACCGTGTGGAGAGACAGACAGCTAACTGTGTTTGGAGGTGCGTTGCTTTAATACTGTTGTCAATCAGCCCACTGATGAGTGGGCGGAGGATGGGCCGTGGGTAGAACCAACGCCCATCCTGCTACAATCCATCCCCCCCAATTGCATCGTCGGCCCGACGATGGCAAGTTACATCCAAACCCTGATTCCAGGGTCTATACAAGGCTGAGACAGCATTCGATGCCGAAACAGGAGTGGGGACCAGTCCTCTATCCACTGCCTGTGGAAGATGGAAAAGGTTGGAATGTTGGCCAGCTGTAGACCTTGAAGTTCGGCGTTTGACAGCCTCACCACTACTGGATCGGTCATCCGGTTGAGAGACCAGTGATCTAGAGAGTGGAAGTACTCTGTTGGACTCGACTAAGTCCACAGGCACGACCGCAGATGGTTCAAGCGCCGCCAGCACAATGGGGACCGAATCACCATCGTGAGATTCCCCATACTCTGGACTCATCTGTGGATCACCGTCTCCGTTACCGGATGGTTTGTCCAACCGAGGGACAGAGGATCCTGAAGGTAAGGCTATTAATACCGTAGGGTGCTCATTCAGATTAACAGGCCCAACCGAGGTGTAGTTTGGTTGGCCAGAAGGACGCAGGGGAGTCCCCGCTAGAAGTGGATCTGCAGGCAAAGCCAGATGGGACTGGGGCTTTGCTGAAGGAAGAACAAACCAGTCACCCTCGTTCTGGTCTTCGCCCACCAAGGGTGGTGACCTCTCGACCCGTTGGTCATTTAGGGAGGTCCTGACCGGAGACTCTCGCCCAACCCGTTGTTTGAGGGAGGTGCGATGAACATGCTTCACTCTGCTTGGTTCGCTTACCGGTGCCATGGTGTACATAGCGCTACCGGGCTTGGGAGCTCTGACTACCCTGCGGCCATGATGTGCTTCTCGGCAGTCTGCCGCAACCTTCAAACGGTCCCGGGCCCCCTCAAAAGCTATCTGAAGCCGGGTCTGATGTTCGATGACCCAGGCATTTACACTACCCGCTACCGGTTCCGGGACCCTCCCCAACAGGAAGTCCACAGGTAGACGCGGTTCTTGCCCGAACAGTAAGTAGTAAGGGGTCTCACCTGTGGCCTGATGGGGGGTGGAGTTATAGCAGAATAGCATCTGGGGAAGATAATCGACCCAGTCCCTCTTACGGAAAGAGGGCAGAGTGCGCAAGAGATTATCTAGAGTTCGATTGAAGCGCTCGCCCTGACCGTTACCAGCAGGGTGGTACGGAGTAGTGGAGGATCTTTCAATTCCATAAAGGCTACACAGCTGTTGGAATAGGGACGTGTCGAAATTTCGGCCCCAACTAGAATGGATGCGCCCAGGGACTCCTAATTTATAGAACCATTCTTTCACAAGGACCTGGGCAACAGTGGATGCCCGTTGATCCCTAATGGGGATGGCCAAAGTGTATTTACTAAACACATCGGTGATAACCAAAACATTCTCGACCCCTGTACGAGAATGCTCCAAGACGGTAAAGTCAATGGCCACAACCTCATTTGGCCGGGAAGCAAGTAAGGGACCCATGTAACTTCTGGTAGACGGTCGGGTGTCCTTTGTATGACCTGGCAATGCTGTAATGGTGGCCTGAGTAGCCAGATCTGCTGGCTCTGGTGGAACTGCTATCTGTACAGGGTAGAGGGGAACCCGTCGACCCCTACACTTCCTGGCTAAATGGCCGGGTTGCTGACACCTCCAGCATGTCACAGGACCAGCACGGGGGGGGCGACGAGCACTTGGCAAGAGAGCCACAACCTGCACTAGCTGGTTCAATTGATCCTGTTGCCATTTTAGCATCTCAGTTATGGCACCTAACTCTGAACCCTGCGGCGAGTCGCCGCTCGCCGGGTGTGCCCTGCCGTGAATCTCATACTGAGTACCATACGTCGATGGGATGGAATCGTTGCCACGTTTTGTACAAACGGGCCTGCCTGCTCGTTCCCAATGAACAGCTTCCTCCCTAATTTCCAGCAGAGTCATGGTGGGACGACAGCGTACCAGCTGCTTCAGCTCCCGTCGAAGGGCTCGGTCCATGACGTGCTCTGTAAATTGATCTCGCAACACAACCTCTGCATTAAACATGCTGGCTGGAGCCCGCTGTTTGACCTTCTCCATCAAGCTCATCAGAGCGAGAGAGAATTCTTGCAATGTCTCTCCATCCTGCTGTTTTCTGCTATAAAATGCCTCCTGTAAAACTACGTAGGACTGTGAACACCCATACAGGTCTTTTAGAATGCCAATGATGTTATTGGGATCCTCCCTCTCCGCAGCAGGGCGATATTTTATCTCCTCTCGTGCCTGTCCCTCTAGATGATCAAAGAGAAAGAAAGCCTGGTCTAAGGCTGAGAGATAGCGAGTGCGCATGCAAGCCTGTGCCTCCTCCACCCATTCATTTATACTTACACCAGACCTGCCACTGAAATATGGGCACTTTCTATCTCGCGGCACAAAGACCAATCTTCCTGGTGAAATAACCCTGGCCCCACCCAACGGGGCTACAGGAGAAGGTGGGACTGACACGTCAGAGGGAACTATACTAGTACCTGGCTGTGTATCTCTCTGCTCCTGTCTTAATGAACAACTATCTGCCCTTAGCTGAGCCACTAGCTCCCTGAGCTCCTGCAGCTCAGCCTCCATAGCAGGGACAGACAATTTCCACACTTACAACCAAATTGAAAACACGACCCAGGTACTGGAGTGGAAACCAGGGAGCCCGTTTGGCGACCAATGGGTCCTCTCACGTCCACTGATACCCACTGCTGCTTTGCTTTAAACACAAAAG
The DNA here is from genome assembly GCF_963280865.1 of Gymnoscopelus braueri. Lineage (NCBI taxonomy): Eukaryota > Metazoa > Chordata > Actinopteri > Myctophiformes > Myctophidae > Gymnoscopelus > Gymnoscopelus braueri. The sequence continues at coordinate 24,820,795 of NC_137605.1, forward strand.
AAATACAAGTTAACAAAAGGAAAAAAAAATACACTCCAGCACAACCACTCTCCCCACATACAGTTTGTTTTTAAACAGAACACTACTAATTGGCGAACAGTGAGAAAAAAAAAAATCTAAATAAAATAAATAAAACTAAACACGTCTCTGCCTTTAATCTGTACGTCCTGCCGACCCACGCCAATTTGTAGCAGGGCGGTATGCATTAATATATAATATAGCCAACTACGCCACCTGGGGAGTTGCACCCCAGGAAATAATTATAATGTAAACCAACCACCTGAACATAGATTGCTCCTCACACAAGTTCGTTGTACCATTGATTATAAAAAGGCAGAAACAGTGTTTAGACAAAAGTACAAAAAGCTTTATTGTAACTATGACAGAGTAATATCATCAATAATAAAAGCAAGCAACATTTAATAGGCTAAAAACAAGGGAGCAATGCACATAATAATAAAACCTATTTGCCTATAGGGCCAGTGCTGGACAAATAGATTCATTTAACATTCAACTTGTATTAGGTGATATACATATATATATATATTATATCTTATATATTATAATAATGCCGTCTGTCGGCCTAGTCTCCCCAAAATAAACCAAACAAAATAAGCAATAACACAAACTAAACAATACTAAATAAACCAAAGGAATAAGCAAGGAGGCTGGCTGGGAGCCTGAGGTTGTGGACCGATGCGTCAGGAACGAGTACGTGAACCCGTATATGGGCATAAGCTCGGCTGAACCACACTGTTGCTCCACGACACCCGACCACTAGCCGTTTAGGAACGGGGGCAAGGGAGGGGAACCTCAAGTGGAGCATCAGTGAGAGAGCGTTGTTAATGCGTGGGGAATTCAAAAACAGCAAAGCAGCAGTTTGGTATCACGGTGCCTGAAACGACAAACGGCTGTGTCATTCTACCATTTATAATACTAATATTCATTAAGACAGGAGCAGAGAGAGACAAACAGTCACATACCGCGGTGCAGCAAAAGGCGGAAGCCACAATGGCCTGCCTGCAGCGGCGAACACCGGTAGGAGAAACTGTAGTAATAATAAAGGGCCATGTTATTATAGTGCCTGCCTGACATGAAATTAACTTGCTATACTGCGGAGAAGGAGGACCACCAACGTACCCTTTGTGCAGCGTGAAGCAGCACCGCACGTCCGGAGCGAAACACCAGTAGGTGGGAGACATGCACCGGGGCTACAGAGGGCAACAAACGGTCATGGTCAAGTTCACGACCATGTACCACGCAGCATAAAGCAAAGGGCATAAACAGCAAGATGGAGAGACATACCTGCGCTGATGCGCGACGACAACACAGGCGAGCCCCACAGGCCAGCCTGGACTGATAATAGACCGTGTGGAGAGACAGACAGCTAACTGTGTTTGGAGGTGCGTTGCTTTAATACTGTTGTCAATCAGCCCACTGATGAGTGGGCGGAGGATGGGCCGTGGGTAGAACCAACGCCCATCCTGCTACACAACGTTAAATCAGCGATTGACTCTACATGGTTCTCATCTTTGTTTACAAAAAAATATTTTTGTAGCACTGATCTTCTACTTTTAAATGAAATGAAAATGCAAAAATGTTCAATGACACCCAATAATCAAGCAAGAAATAATCAATTATACAGGTATACAACCAGCATTCAGCCCCATAATAATTTTCTGTACTAATACAGACTGGCAGCAGTTGAAACTAAATAATTTGTCTGCATCTTGGTCACACGCTCACACTATTTGCCAATATTGATACAAATATCAAATTTATACAATAGCGAAATAACAAAGGACAGGCAGAGTGTGCGAACACAAAAACATTGCTTGGGTAATTCATGGCAGTTATATTGTACTGTATGTAGACAAATCCCTGTCATTGTTATTGTAGTTGTGTACAGTAAATTCCACCCAATACAGATAAAGGGATTACTGATGGTATATGTCAGATGGTACTGTCAGTGAACTGCAATCTGCATTCCCAGATGGTTGGATGAATGGATTGATTGATTGATTGATTGATTGATTTTAACCCTGCAACATAAAAAAAATATATAATTAGTTTGAGAAAACTGGAATACTGGATGTAGTTTACACAAACAACAAAGACTCATAGAGTACAAAACCACACCTCACCCCCACGTTGGTCTCTCAGATCATATCAGCAATGCTCATTCCAGCATACAAACCACTGCTGGGGAGAACACATCCAGACACAAAACAAATCAGTGTTTGGCCAGAGGGGAGGCCACGTCAGCTCTGTAGGACTCTGCTTTGAGGGCAAAGTCTTGAGCATTGTCAGTGAGGCGGCAACAAATTGTCATTACAGACAATATGAGGAATATGCTCCTACAGTGGCTGGGTACATCAACAAGTGCACCAAAATCATCACAATATGTTGCTATCAAAAGCCATGGTTCACAGGAGACATTTACAAGCTGCTGAAGACCTACAATGCTGCTTTTTTTTAAATATATTGTTGGGCCTTTTTCTGCCTTTATTGATGGTGGATAGTAGATATGTATGTAAGTATATGCTACTGACTGGGCCTGTTCAGCAGCAACAGTGAAACATCATACAGTATAGCCTATCTTACAGCTGTCAGACCGGTGCAATAACAACAATCTGTCTCTCAAGGTTGACAAAACAAAGGAGATGATTTTTTACAAGGTCCTACCTTGACCACTCCCCACTGAACATCAACAGCTCCACAGTGGAATGAGTAAAGTGCACCAAGTTTTTTCTTTGTTTAGCTTTCCTACTACTTTTTCAAAATGTATTTATTTCAAAAATGTTTCAAAACCAAAAAAAATAAAGTTTGAAATTTAGGGATGAAACCTGTTCTAACCTGTAGCTCTTTTTGAAATAGGGCATAACTGGTTGATTCATAATGTATTTTTGTAAGTATGGGTCCTGGGAAGACACCAAATTGCTGCTCTACTGGACCAGCAACATAAGCTCTCTGGCCAAGAGAGCTGGAGCTTGAAAAATATTCAAGAATTGAGGTGCTTGGCATGCTGTCAGCGTGCACAATAAATATGACACTGATCTGGTGACACTCGTGGTATGAGAGATTAGCTGCAGCCAGACAGACAGACGCACGTACGTGCACACAGGGGTGATTTTAAACACAGCTTGAATCCTTATTGTCTCCGCCAGGCCGAAAGGCATGGCTGAGACTATATTTTGCACCCTGTCTGTCCGTCCGTCCGCCCGTCCGTGTGTTCGTCCGTCCGTCCGTCCGTCCGTCCGTCCGTCCGTCCGTCCGTCCGTCCGTCCGTCCGTGTGTTCGTCCGTCCGTCCATCCGTCCGTCCGTCCGTCCATTTGTCCGTCTGTCTGCAAGCAGCTAATCTCCGGCACTGTTGGCCCAGTCGCTGCGAAACTGTGCACACACACTCCCTGGATGCCAAAGCTGAACCTCTGCCCGAATCTTTCAGATTGGCCTGTTATAATAGCACCACCAGGAGGCCGATTTTTACAAAACAATTTTTTTGATAGTACTTCTACAGATTTTGTCCAAAAATCACGCAAATCGGTACGCAGTATCTCTATAGTCATGTGATCAAGACGGATGTCTCCGATATTTCATATTCCATCCTAATTGGCTAACACTGGCTTCCAAAGTTTGCAGGATAGGTCAGTTTTGAACAAAATGCCTCAAAATCATGAACTCAGCGTGCCACCCTTTTTACATTGGCCTATTATAGTGCCACCAGGAGGCCACACCTGGCGGAGACCTGTGCTCCGAGGAGCACTTTTTCTAGTTTGTCAATGAACCTCTATCCATTAAGTTATAATTATATAAACTGTGAACTACTGGGTCAATTTAATGCTGGATTTGATTGAGGGAACATTGGGGGCAGGGGCGGACTGGCCATTTGGCATACCGGGCCGCTGGGTCAGTGGGCCGGTGGGCCACCCGAAGAAAATAAATAAATATATATATATATATATTTTTTTTTTTTTTGCTACCTTTTAGGATTATTACGGTCATTTCCAGGTCGCGCGGCCCAATTATTAGTTACGTTAATGTTTGGGCTGGGATGCTTTTCAGCTGGGGCGTAATTTACATAGGGTTGCTGGGTTAAAACAGTGTACGCGCCCCCCACCCCCCCCCTGATTGGGGGTGTTGATGAGGGTGGGTTGGGTGGGGGGTTATGCGGTGGGTATGGGGCTAGGACTTCAACTCTTGGTTTAGGCCCGTTGAAAACTCTAAAGCAGTTGTTCTCAAATATTTTCATGTCAAGGACCCCCAAATTGACATGCATTTGGCTGCAGACCCCCATCTGAAAATATTTTCTGCCAGGAATTATTCTTCAAGATTTATCAAAATGTTTCGAAAATAGCCAATCTACAAGCTCAAAATGGCCCGTAATGGGACACGTTGTGAGCTTGTAGATCGGCTATTTTCAAACAAAGTATAAAATAGGGTTAAAGTGGTTAAACTGTTCCTCGTTTGCTGTGGACCTCCTGGAACCTAAGATAATGTTGAAAATGGGTAAAGTGCACCTTTAATAATGACATTACAATGCTTACTATGCTGAGTGATGGTGATATTCACAGGACCAGAATTTATTTTTTGGGGGAAATTCTGTTCACTGAAAGATGTATGAAGCATAACAGAAAGAAATAGAAGGACATTGGCTCAAAGTGGTATCATCTCTGTTAAATATGTGATCAAGCATCAGTCAGGAACATAATCATCTCATGACTCACAGATAGAAGATACATCCGTCAGGTCAGATTCTAACCTGAGTACCACTTTAACCATTTCAACCCTATATACAGTACAGTACTCACTTGACTGGTGTCCGTCAGGCGTCTATGCTTGGTCTGCTCCTTTTATCCCCATTACACCAAATCTGGAAGCTGAAAATAGCCAATCAACAAGCTCGTAGATCTGTTATTTTTGCCAAATGTTCACGTCAGAATAGGGACGATTAATGTGGTTAATTATTAGCTTTGACTTGTTTGTTTTGAGTGATACTGTGCCAGCATGATTCGAGAGCTTGTGTTGGTTTATTTCAGAGACACATAGCATAGGCCTCATCAGAGAGGCTCTGTAGTGTGTCACCTTTCAAGTCATGTAACAACCTTGCATACTGTAGCACCAGTGCCTGAGGGATGTGCGCGTGCGTGCATAATGTGTGCTTGTGGGTGTGCACGCATACACAAACGTGTGAGGACTGAGCGAAAAAGTCACAGGTTAAAGCAGTGAAAAGACAAGCGTGAAAGACTAGCTTTTTGTTACACTTCGACGAACCAATTTCCTGAATCTATGGCAGCCAAACGACTCATCACTTCACTTATTCAGCACCTTGGCATATCTATAACGCATAGTAGGACCTGAAGAAATTGAGATTTTGTATCTGAGAGAATCAATAACCTCACATATACTGGCAACTCAACAGCTTGCAGTCAAAAACTCACAATTCATGCAGCCTCCACTCCACTGTAAATGGGAGTGATCAAAATGGCAAACGGTTTGATAACACAAGGAGCTGTTGTTAGGTGGGCTAAATTGAAAGGTTCCATCAAATGGAGGGTGCCTCATCAGTTCTGAATGATAATGACAACGGTGCCCCTCTCATAATAAGTCACAGCTTTATGTGGCAGACAGCTTCAGGAGCCCGGGCTGAAATTGAATTTGGTTCATTTCCTTTGGCTGTCTAATTCTTTTGTGCACTCTTTCCTTCAGCCTGGCATTGATTGTGGCTAAGAATCCAAAGGGCAACTATAGGCTTCCACATACGGAAATGCACGCATGAACGCACATGCATGCACGTGTACACACACACACACACACACACACACACACACACACACACACACACACACACACACACACACACACACACACACACACACACACACACACACACACACACACACACACACAGAGAGAGAGAGACACAGAGAGAGAGAGACTCAGACTTCTTCTGACATGCAAAAGTCAACCAAAGAGCATTGAGTCAGAACTACCTATTCCATCCTTAGACATGCTGACAGTGAGCGGTATTTTGATTCTACTTTGCTGATGGGAAATCAATAGCTGACTCCAGGTTAGATTAATGAATGGCATTGTGCTCTGCATGGCTCAGTGCCAACACAATTTCTCTCATCTTCATGCCCTCACACCATGTAAGTGCCAACAACTGCAATGACAAGTCTTGACAAATGACGCTTTTTTTTCATACTGTAGGTCATCACATATATGAGGGGTGGAAGTAAAAAAGTAATAAAAAATGCATTTGAATTGGAAAATGTTGATATATTGCCATGTAATGTGATAAATTCAAAGATAATCAGGTATTAAAGTGCCGATCATAAAACTAAGCCTGAATTTATGATTTATATATTCACTAATTTATCATGTGTCTTTCACACTGCCAAAATGCTTTTTATGATTTAACAGTTAGCAGCTGGTTAAATCTTAGTCAAAAGCTAAGCCCACAGACATTCACAAAAGTTTTCTACTCTTTAAAAAATAAATAAATATTGAGTCTGTGAACAGCTAATCTCTGGCATTGTTGGCCGGGTCGCTGTGAAACTGTGCACACACACTCCCTGGATGCCAAAGCAAACCTGTGGCCCGAATTGTTCAGATTGGCCTGTTATAGCGCCACCAGGAGGCCGATATTTGCTAAACAGATTTTGTCCAAACATCACGCAAATCGGTACACAGTATCACTATAGTCATGTGAACAACACGGATCTGTCCCATTTTGCGTTTGTTTTAAACAAAATGCCTCAAATCATCAACACAGCATGCAATTTACGTAAAATTTTGCACGCACATTCCCACAAAGCCGAGGAAGAAGTGCCACTCGGAAATGTTCACATCAATCTCATGGTGCTGCTATAACAGGCCGATTCGCGTTTTTACCTATAACTGCACGATCTGCGTGAAACTTTGCATGCACAATCCTTAGAGGCCAAGGAAAAACTTTTGCCCTGCATTTTTCACATCTGCCTTTTAGAGCGCCACCAGGAGGCTGACTTTTTTTTTTGCTATTACTCCTTCACATTCTGTCCAAAAATTGGCTAACATTGGCTTCCAAAGTTAGCAGGATAGGTCCCTTTTGAATAAAATGCCACAAATCAAATATCACGGATGATATCCGTGATATTTCGCACACACATTCCCACTAGGCCGAGGAGAAATGCCACCCTTTTCACATTGGCCTGTTATAGCGCAGGTCTAATTTAGCAAAACACATGTTTGGAACAAAATGTCTCAAATCCTGAATGCAGTGTCCGATTGCCGTGAAAGGCCTAAGAAGAAATGGCACCCTTTACACATTGACCTATTACAGCGCCACCAGAAGGCCACAAGAACCTACCTGACCTGGCGGAGACCTCTAGTTTTCTCCTTTTTTTCACATGTTTTATGTTCCTGTTGTTAACAGACATTTTGACCCTTTCTTCTTTTTTTTTTGCATATTTTGTGCATGTAAAAACCCTTCACATATACATAGAAAGGGGATAAATGTATCCGTATACATATCCTTTATGAGGGAACATAAACAAAATATATACTTAATACAAAAAAAAAAAAAAAAAAAAAATAACAACAAAAAAAGTTGTCTCTTGAGCCTCTTTTCTCATTGTATCCCCTTGCTCTGTATGTTATGTAAACAATGTATTCCAGTCATTTTTACTGTGTGGTCCTAAGCCTTCAAAATAATATGCATTAATAGCTAATTAGTGAGTTTTACTTTTGGCTCAGACCATCAGTCATGTCATGTTGACTCTAAGTTTTGGGACTCTCTTCACTGCCAGTAATCCTCACGATTTTTTCTTCACTTTTCAGAAAAGACAGCTGCTCAGGCGTTTAGCCCCAGATTAGCCCTACTGTCAATAATGATCACACTGAACAGAAAGGCAGCCATGATGTTCCAGCCAAGGATTTAATAGCACTTTGTTTAACATGTCTCAGAGGAGGGTGAAAATCCATATTTGAATGAGAACAAATAGTTCTAAGCCACTGGATGCACAGTTAATTTGTACAGTATGTGAGATTCTGGAAAAAGTCTATGTAGAAATGACATGTCAAGCCTAATCATAATATGTAACATTGTCAATAATTGTCTCCGCCAGGCAGGCCGAAAGGCATGGCGAGAGTATGTTTTGCCCCCTGTCCGTCCGTCCGTCCGTCCGTCCGTCCGTCCGTCCGTGTGTGTGTCCGTCTGTGAACAGCTAATCTCCCGCACCGTTGGCTTGATCGCAGTGAATCTGTGCACACACACTCCCTGGATGCCAATTCAGAACCTCTGCCCCAAAATTTTCACATGGGCCTGTTATAGCGCCACCAGGAGGCCGCTTTTTGCAAAACACATTTTTTGACAGTACTCCTACAGATTTTGTCCAAACATCATGCAAATTGGTACACAGTATCTCTATAGTCATTAAACGAAATCAGTTTTTCCGATTTTTTATACTGCATCCTGATTGGCTAAAAATGGCTTCCAAAGTTTAAAGGAATGCTCCGTTTTGAAAATAATGCCTCAAATCGTGAACACAGCATGCAATTTCCGTGAAACTTTGCACGCACATTCCCACTATGCAGAGGGAGAAATGCCACTTGAAAATTTTCAAATCGCCCTCATGGTGGCGCTATAACAGGCCGATTCATGTTTTTACCTATAACTGCACCGATCTGTGTAAAACTCTGTATGCGCACTCCCTAGAGGTCAAGGAAAAACCTTTGCACTGCATTTTTCACATTTGCCGTTTATAGCGCCACCAGGAGGCCGACTTATGTAAAACAAATTTATTTATATTACTACTTCCGATTTCATCAAAAATTCACGCAAATCGGTATACATGATCTCTATAGTCATGTGATCAAGGTGAATCTGTTTGATTTTTCATATTCCATCCTGAAAGGCTAAGATTCACATCTAAAGTTTGCAGTAGTGGCTTGTTTTGAACAAAATGCCGCAAATCATGAACGCAGCGCCCGATTGCGGTCAAACTTTGCACGTTGCGGAAGTTGCGGAACAAATGCCACCCTTTTAAGATTGGCTTGTTATAGCGCCACCAGCAGGTCTAATTTATCAAAACATTTGTTTTGAACAAAATGCATCAAATCATGAATGCACTGTCAGATTGCCGTGCAAGGCCTAAGAAGAAATGGCACCCTTTTCACATTGGCCTATTATAGCACCACCAGGAGGCCACAATAACCTACCTGACCTGGCGGAGACCTGTGCTCCGAGGAGCACTTTTTCTAGTTGTTAGTGAAAGAGAAGACAAAAATGCTGAACCCCTTGTAACTGGCTTCTACTTAATATAGCCTAGCCTCCAGTGATAAATGATTTAATCATTTATCACTAATACCCCAAAATGGAGTCTTGGATATAACCAAACCAGCTACACTATTACCAAAGCACAGAGGCCTGAAATTACTCCAGTGAAAAAGGGTATAGAAAATACATGCTTGAGAAGCCATACTGATATTTGTGCTAAAAGTTCTGACCCCACCTCTAATCAAAACAGAGTCAAACTTCTTATCACTTACTGATGTTGCCGGGAGTGAAAGGGAAAGGAAGTAAATTCCCACATTAATTGGGTCATACCTGAAGTGCAGTGGAGGCGTTTGTGGTGAAATCCCATACTCCTAAGAGTGTGTGTTAAGTTCAGATAAGCCTCTGCTGCATGGCTTCTCCATCTTATCTTGAGCCAGCAATAGGACTGTGAGATTGAATTATCTGGGAGGGGTTTGGGAGCAAGAGTTCAGGCATCCATAGGCTCTTAAAAGCAATTTGACAGTGCCACCCTAGTAGTAGTATGACATAAATAAATCAATAAATAGATAAAATAAATAAATAAATAACAATCCCTTCCTACTGTGTCAGTGGAAGCTGCCAAAACAAAGAGGAGACACTTGCTTAATACCCCGTAATTGACATCACATTACACATGAATATAAAATTACGAGAATGAAAACCATAGCACGTTTTTTTTTCTTTTTCTCCATCCCCTTTTCTTCAATCACTTCTCTCTTTGTCATTGTGATACAATGATGAAAGCATTTTGGCGTTATGGATGATTTATTGATTTGCTGTGATTGATTTTCTGTTGCTTTTCTGTCTCATCCCCTTTCACTTAATATCACTGTGTTGTCAGAATATCCATGCACCAGAGCCAATATACCGTATAGGGCAAATTCCTTCCAGTTCATCCTCCTGTACTAAAATTCACAATTCATGCAGACTTCCCTTCTGATTCTTATTATTTTTGTGGCGCTGCTCAAGATACTATCGGCTCTGGTTGTTGGCTAAATTGTTTTTATTGTTGGTTAAATTAAACAATGATATATCAAGAAAATATCCAAAATAATGATTTTTATTGTTTTGTGTACTATTCAAAACAATATGTTGTGAATGGGATAAAGATTAGGAACAGTAGTCTATTTGTTGGTGTTTTGATAAGTCATAGGGTTATCTGTGTTTTCCTTTGTTTACGTTTACCTACAAAAACAAAACCCTAAATGCTAATTATTCTAGGTGTTTACTTATGATGCTTACTCAGCACCACCATCCCTATTCATCTGGGCATGTCAAAATAGGTGAACATTTGGTAAAAATAGGCCAAAGTAAACATTCGTCGAAAATGGCTGATCGACAAGCTCACAGTGCATTGCAACACAACACGTTGTGAGCTTGTAGATGGTGTAGAGGGGAAAATGAGGGGCCCGAAGATAGAGTTCTCTGAGACTCTGGTCAATGGTTTAGTGGTCAAATGTGAATGGAAGCCACTTCATGATATCTGTGGTGTTTGATATTGCTCTAAGAGCAAACCTGTCTGCCAGGAAGTCAAAAGAAAAGCGCAAGGCAAGAAAAAGGTGCCCTACTATTTTGAAACGTAAAGATTATAGATCACAAAGTGAGAGGCTATGAAGTGTGAGCGAGGGAAAGGAAATTGAACCTCACTGCCACAGCACCAGTCAATCAGATAAATAAGGTTATAATCGAGTTTTTGCCTCTCACATGCATGATTCATTTCACATTGGCTTTATACCTCCTTTTTCTTGGGTGATTTTGTGCTTAGGACAAATTGTTGTGGATTCAGGAACATGGCGTGAATTTAATGTCCTTCTATCACCCATACTGAAGGTTTTAGCCCAAAGCTCTGCTGCTGTCGTCTCATGAAAGTAAGAGTCCAGTTCCGCCTTATGGATCACTCTTTCATCCTTTCTTTTGAACCTAGATTTCCATCAATACTTCACATGGCCACATACAGATCACTTCAATACAAAGACCATGGGTAAAGTACATTATTTGATGAAGTAGGCTAACCTTTAAAGAAAGTAATTCCAAAGAAAATGCAGCTGCAAAACACAACCCATACTACTGACATGCCGTATGTCATTTCACAATTTCCAAACACTGGTAGTACAGTATAAAGTGCAGGACTGTTATTATTGTATTCACTCATCTGTTCACAGAAATAGGCGAAAATACATCAAAAAGTATTTTGATACAAATTACAAATGCTGTGTCCAAAAACATATTACAACAACAATATTATCGTCGAAAGCTAGACAAGAACTATGGCATGAGACTGAATGCACAATCCTGCACAGAGCTGCCTCTACACCTGTTCTTCACAGACACCAGGATACTGACACCAGGATACCGACCAGGATACTGACACCAGGATACTGAGCCGGATACTGACCAGGAGACACATAGCATCACAAATAATCAAATATTAGGCTTGTCTGACCATTTATGGGTTATGTACAGTAATGTAGATCACAAAAGTAAACTAGCTTTAATAAGTAGGTCGGAGAAGCTTATTGTTGGTATCAGCCGAGAATCCCCGTTACAATGCAATAGACCCCTGGGAGATGGATTGCTGAGGTGGAGCGCCACACCTAGCATCAGCTCCCAGTACTTAGGTACCGTACGACTTGCCGCACTCAAGCCGTGCTCTCAGTGTATGAGTGCATGTGGTCAAAAGGCGAGAGCTCTACCGACTGAGCTACAATTTAAGACCCGCCCAACTCTGCCTCTCATTGTCTCCGCCAGGCCGAAAAGCATGGCCGAGACTATGTTTTGCACCCTGTCCGCCCGTCCATGTGTCCGTCCGTGTGTCCATCTGTCTGCGAGCAGCTACATCTCCGGCACCGTTGGCCCGGTCACAGCGAAACTGTGCACACACACTCCCTGGATGCCAATTCACATGGGCCTTTTATAGCGCCACCAGGAGGCCGATTTGTGCAAAATCATTTTTTTAAATATTACTCCTTCAGATTTTATCCAAACATCACGCAAATCGATACACAGTATCTCTATAGTCATGTGATCAACACTGATCTGTCCGATTTTCCATATTCCATCCTAAGATTGGCTAAGGTTGGCTTCCAAAGTTTGCAGGATTGGTCCGTTTTGAACAAAATGCCTCAAATCCTGAACGCAGCTTGTGATTTCCGTGAAATAGTGCATGCACATTCCCGCTAGGCTAAGGAAAAAATTTCACTTGAAATTTTTCAAATCGGCCTCATGGTGGTGCTATAACAGGCCGATTTGCGTTTTTAACTATAACTGCACCGATCTGCGTGAAACTTTGCACGCACACTCCTAGAGGCCAAGGAAAAACATCTGCCCTGCATTTTTCACATCTGCTTTTTACAGCGCCACCAGGAGGCCGACTTTTGTAAAACACATTTTTGGATATTACTCTTTCAGATTCTGTCCAAAATTGCAAATCGGTTTTCCATAGTTATGTGATGGATCTGTCCGATATTTCATATTCCATCCTAATTGGCTAACATTGGCTTCCAAAGCAGGATTGGTCACCAGGAGGTAGATTTTGCTAAACTTTTTTTTTTTTTTTTTTTTTTACAGTACTTCTACAGATTTTGTCCAAAGATCACACAAATCGGTACACAGTATCTCTATAGTCATTAAACGATTTTTCAGATTTTTCATATTCCATCCTGATTGGCTAAGATTGGCTTCCAAAGTGTGCCCCACAGCATGTGATTTCCGTGAAATTTTGCACTCACATTCCCACTAGGCAGAGAAAGAAATGCCACTTGAAAATGTTCAAATCAGCCTCATGGTGGCGCTATAACAGGCCGATTCGTGTTTTTTGCCTACAACTGCACCGATCTCTGTAAAACTGTAGCATCACTTGGAGACAACCCATGGTCACTTAAAATAAATAAATAAAAACGTGTGGAATACTTCCAAGCTAGTCTCAAATCTCTCAACGGTCAAGGGACATTGATAAGACAATCAGCTACATATAGTGAGCTAGCTTTGAAAGCTCTTATCAAGTTACATGGAAGGCTTTCTAAAAATAAAAATAAAGAATAAACATTTATACAAGTAGTGGGGTTCCCTGCTTCGTCTCACTCTCGGCTAAGGAGTCATTGACCTGAAAAAGTTTGAAGTCTCCTGGTCTAACCAATTGAAACAGTTTACAGCGACCAAACTCCTTGAAACTCTTATCACACTGTTTAAAGTGGAAAGGCTTTTTCTCCAGTGTGGATACACTGGTGTCTCCTCAGGTTACGGAACTCATTGAAACTCTTGTGACACTGTTTACAGTGGTATGGTTTTTCTCCAGTGTGGATTCGTAGGTGTGTCTTCAGGTTACTTAATTGACTGAAAGTCTTGTTGCACTGTTTACAGTGGTATGGTTTTTCTCCAGTGTGGATTCGTAGGTGTGTCTTCAGGTCACCTAATGTATTGAAAGTGTTGTTGCACTGTTTACAGAGGAAAGGTTTTTCTCCAGTGTGGATACGAAGGTGTGTCTTCAGGTTACCTAGCCAACTGAAACTCTTGTTGCACTGTTTACAGAGGAAAGGTTTTTCTCCAGTGTGGATGCGCTGGTGTATCCTGAGGTGATCTAACTGATTGAAACTCTTGTCACACTGTTGACAGTGGTAAGGTTTTTCTCCAGTGTGGATCAGCAGGTGTCTCTTCAGGTAATACAACTGACTGAAACTCTTGCCACACAGTTTACAGATGTAAGATGATGTCTTCCTTGTGTAAGTCCTCTGATGGGTCTTTACGTCTGGTTGAGTTAACGTCTTGGTAAACTTCTGATGACTGTAAGATGTTGGTTTGTCAGTGTTTCCTTGTTCATGGCCGGTTACACAGCTGGTGGTGATTTGCTGATCGGCTGCTGAGCGGATCTGTCCAGTCGTCATTTTGCAGTAGAGGTCGTGGCTCCTCTTCATGTGTTTACAGAGAGTTGTCATGGCAGATGTACACTTAGAACAAGATAACTGAGTAAGGTAATATTTGGACTCGCTCATTCCAGGAGTGGCTGTGTATCATCAAAGCTGCTTCTATGGACTGTGATGAAGACCGAAGTTGTAGGTTCTGCAGGGGCTTGCAAATGCGTCTTTATACTCTCTCTATCTTCTTATGTTCTCTATCTCTTTCTCTCAACACTCTTCGTCAGGACATATATTGGTCTCAGCGGGATGAAGTGTAAGTCTAAAGTTTCTTTATCTTTGGGTCTCAATGGTTTAGAAGTGGACGTCTGGGATGAAGTGGAAGTCTGCAGTAGTTTAACACTTTATACAACAACACCCATGTGTGCAAGCCGCCACCTTTCCATATTTGGGCAAGACTGATATCATCAATATTACATCATCACCATGACGGCAGAGATCAACATGAAAGCGGCGCTTTGAGCTTGTAGATCTGCTACTTTTGCTATTCTTGAATTTCAATCCTGAGAAGTAACAGTTTTGGACATAATGAGGTTTCCACCCGACAGAGAAGACATATTGCTATGAATGAATGAGACGCCACCTTTTGAAGAATATAACATAACAAACTAGAAAAAGTGCTCCTCGGAGCACAGGTCTCCGCCAGGTCAGGTAGGTTATTGTGGCCTCCTGGTGGCGCTATAATAGGCAATGTGAAAAGGGTGCCATTTCTTCTTAGGCCTTTCAATCGGACACTGCATTCACGATTTGAGACATTTAGTTCCAAAAATGTTTTGCTAAATTAGAACTGCTGGTGGCGCTATAACAGGCCAATATGAAAAGGGTGGCATTTCTTCCTCGGCCTAGTGGGAATGTGTGTGCAGAATCTCACGGAAACCGCATGCTGTGTTGATGATTTGAGGCATTTTGTTCAGAACAAACCAATCCTGCAAACTTTGGACGCCAATCTTAGCCAATCAGGATGGAATATGGAAAATCGGACAGATCCGTGTTGATCACATGACTATAGAAATACTGTGTACCGATTTGCGTGAGGTTTGGACAAAATCTGTAGGAATGATATCCAAAAATGTGTTTTGCACAAATCGGCCTCCTGGTGGCGCTATAACATGCCAATCTGAAAAAGTCGGGCAGAGGTTGGGCTTTGGCATCCAGGGAGTGCGTGTGCACAGTTTTGCAGCGGCCGGGCCAACGGTGCCGGATATTAGCTGTTCACAGACAGATACACGGACGGACGGACGGACAGACAGGGTGCAAAACATACTCTCTCGCCATGCCTTTCGGCCTGGCGAAGACAATAAGAAATGGAGTGAAAGAGTTGTAGTGCCTCCTGTAACAGATTGATTTTAAACTGTGGCCAAAACATTTCAGTCCAGATTTTACAATAATCAAAATGAAATGGCATAATGGCAAATAAGAATTAGTTTCTAGTCAGTAACAGTTGTGCTAGTGACATGATGACATGAGACACTATTTAACCCTTGTAGCTCTGCTATTTCAGCTACTTTTGTGTGATAGAGTAGCATGATGAACCCAAAAATACCCAAAAGCGTACCCAAAATACCCAAGATTACCCAGAAGTTTACCCACAATTACCCAAAAGTACCTCAAAGCACCCAAAAATACCCAAAAGCATACCCCAAAGTACCATAAAGTAACCAGAAATACCCAAAGGTATCCCAAAACTGTATGCGCACCTAGAGGCCAAGGAAAAACCTTTGCCCTGCATTTTCCGCATCTGCCTTTTATAGCGCCACCAGGAGGCCGACTTATTTTTTCACGCAAATCGGTACACATGATCTCTATAGTCATGTGATCAAGACGGATCCGTTTGATTTTTCATATCCCATCCTGAAGATTGACATCTAGTTTGCAGGAGTGGCCCGTTTCAACAAAATGCTGCAAATCATGAACATAGCGTACGATTGCGGTGAAACTTTTCACGCACATTCACACTACGTTGAGGAACAAATGCCACCCTTTTAACATTGCCCTATTATAGTGCCACCAGGAGGCAGATTTTTGCAAAACAATCTTTTTAATATTACTCCTACTAATTTTGTCCAAACATCACGCAAATCGTTACACATTATCTCTATAGTCAAGTGATCAAGATGGATATGTCCGATTTTGCTGATTGGCGAATTCCGAACATTGCTGGCCCACAATAACCTACTTGACCTGGCGGAGGGAGACCTGTGCTCCTAGGAGCACCTTTTTTAGTTACATTTTTTCCGTCCCAGCCAAAATGAATTTTAAAAAAATAGGCGTATTTAAGATGCATGTATTTAAAATACTGCCCGTCTCTGTCTGTTCATTCATAAAATGTTATTATACATTTAAATATTAAGGTTTTGCTATTGACAATCTCAACATTGCTGTTGATGAGTCAATGCTGATGGCTGACACATCACATTCCGGCAGATACCACTGATATTCTCAAGCAGTGGGAGGTGCAGGAGGGTCGCCTGGGTGGGAGAAAATAGAGTGTTTTCTCCTGGCACCCCAAGTCCACGGCAGTCACAGAGGTAGTTTGCTCACTGCCCCACGGACCACCTGCTGCCAAATCTGATTTAGTGCAGGGAAATATTTTCTCCCCAAGACCCTGCCTTCGGTTTAGAAGGCGAGGCCGCATGTTGTGAAACGAAGTAGGCCGCCAAACTAAACGGGTTGTCATTTGCCCTCACCGCACTGCTATTGATTTACTGCTCCTTGCTGCTGGTTTCCTGGAGGGGACCGCAAGCTCCTGAGAAGAAAAAAATAAAACAGTGGCTGCATGCTCCATCAAAGGGAAGGTTCCCCCCAAGCCAGACCTCCCATGAGGCACCGGTGCCAGCCCTCGGGCACCATCAGGGCCTGAATAAATGATCAACCAATACAGGAGCAATAACAGTAATTGAGTGGTGCTCAGTCTGCCATGGAATGTCAAGTCGACAGGTTAACAGAGTGTGTTGTACTACTGTATGTATTAGTCTGACTCTGTTGCTCATTGCTGCCAGCTCAAACCAATGATTTGATTAATCTCTTTTACCTTGGCAGTTACTCTTGTTGTAATAATTTTGCTGTACTATTCAAAATATAATGTCACAGTTTTTGACAAACACATTGCAATAAACATTACTTTTTGAGGTTTATATTAGCTTGAAGAATGGTGTTGAACTTCAGCACTGTTTTCACATCATTGCCCCAGCTGATGCAATGTTTCTGAATTCTTCTTCCGGTATTGTATTGTATGAGCAACAGGTGTCTGTTTAAAGGACTAATCATTTTTGACTGCTAGTTATCAAGAAGGCAAATAGAGACAATTTTGATTGAAAGTGCTTGTGTCACTGATTGGTTTAAATAGACTGCTCAGTGTGGGGCCTGCAAACCGGCACATACTCTCCGAGTGAGATCTGAAGCTCTGAGCCCTGCCTCAAACACCTGGAGCCTTTTCTGAGATTTCTTCATGATATTAAAGAGAACTTGTGCACACACTTTTTTTTCATCTGGCAAACTAAAAAGCACACGATAGTTTATGTATGAGATTTGGAGACTGGAGTAGCCTGTAATAAGATTACTTGAATGGGGAATACATAGCAGCATCAAAATGAATTGCTTTTGAGGTGTCTGCTGTCAAATTGCCTCCAACCTGTTCTCCTTTTGCATCTCTGGTGTGAACAGGCGTTTATTCAAATCAGAGTGGAAGGGTGGGGTGGGGGAGTGGGGCACTACCTTTAGCTGACAGCACAGGGAGTAGCATGTTCCTTATAAATGCGATGTCATTTCAAAACATTAGTCTCTCTTTACAAATAAAACACTTTCCTGTAACCACAAACCCTCTCACTATTTATGAGCAGTGTGGCAAGCGGATTGGAGCGCTGATGTTTGTTAATTATTGCGAAACCAGTTCCTAATGCAACGGTAATGTGATCTGCGTGTGTGATTAGCGCCGGTGGCCGAGATGCAGATTGGCTGCACATTGCATATGATCTGCCCATTATACGCTGCCAGTGCTGGTTATGGCAATAGACTTATAACAGCGCTACCTGATGTTGCTGCCCACTGAGACAGTGGGAGAAATCACATTCATTTACCAAGCTCCAATTAGCGCTGAGCCTGCATCATCATCAATTCACATACTAATCGTCCCATGCTGCCTGCATCGGGAGTACCACCATCTGCGTGTAGTTCCTCTACCTGATATGGAACCTTTTTTAAGGACCTGCAGAAGAGTGTGCTGCTACATGTCAGCTGCAGTGTCAGTGCACAGCACACATTCACAAGCTGGTGAAAATGGATACTCATGTGGATGCTCATTAATTAACACACCCTAAACCAGTGGTTCTCAAACCTCTCTCATTGTCTCCCGTGAGACAACCTGCAATAAACAAAAGATCATGAGTTAGTTTTTTCTCTATCAGTACTTTGTGCACAATACTTTTAACCACTTTCAACTTGGCATGCCTAATACTATTTTGGGCAAGTAATTATACTATAGGTGAATATTTTACATTTTAATTTACTATTTTATTCATTTTCACAAAATGGCAGCTATTTTCACTATGAATACAGGTGTGCCTTGAGATTTTGTGTTGCCCATTGGTGTGTCTTGGACACAATGAAAACTACTGCTCTGAACATGCTAAAGTCACAACAATTGATTTTAATGTCAATACCTAAATAAAAAGTTAGTTTTTCACACATGATTAACCACTTAAACCCTATATACTTTGGGTACCAGGGTCCCCCAGGGTTCAACACTTGTTGGTCCTCTCCTTTTTTCCCTCTGCACCAAATCCTGCTTAATTTCAGTTTGCATGATGTGTTTATTATTTACTGAAGGCCAGCATTGTATTATGAGAGTTTCATTACACAGTCAATATTCTACTCAAAACCTTACATATACATAAGACTACATAGTACTATACTATAGCTAAGGTCCCGGTTCTAGTCTGGTATATGGTAGAAATATGTCTATTTCTTGCTATATTTCAATAAAGGAAAGATCAAGTTGATGCAAACGGGATGCTTTATTGAATAAAAGCTACCACATTTTGGTGATTAGACTCCACTATCATTTAATTTGTATACGATTAATAGTAAGAGCTTTTAATAGAAGGGAACCCCTGGAGTCTAGCTGGTCTAGTAGCGGTGCAGATGAACCTTCTTCCCTCTCAACTCCAGACAAATGAGACTTTTAACAAGGTGGAGTTGGGGATGGAGGTGGGCTGCTCGTCGTTTGCTGAAAAGAGAATGACAGGATTAGAGGCAGTGATATTTAAAGACTGATATCTTCATTTATGCGACTGGCAGATTGGAAGATTCCGATTGGCTAGTAGAGCTCACACTTCAAGCTGTGAATGAAAGGAATTTTTGTGGAGAATTCTCAGGAAGATATGAAAGCGTCCCTCCTTATTGAACTTGCAGCTACTCTTTGTCAAGATCCCAGTTCACTGTTTGGGAATAAATCATGTGTCAGTTTAGAAACAATTTAATGTGCCACAGCTAAAATAAATGTTTTCATATATTTTTCTATGCTTTAAAGAATCAGACCAAAGCCTTGGCATTCATTTGCATAGGTTACTTGAGTAGTTCTGGCTGTGACTTTAGCCTTCAGTTTGTAATCGTGATATAAATTTGGTTTGTTTTTCTCAGCTAAGGTCATAGATGTGGGAGTTACAAGCCTTATTTATCTTTGCTAAGCTTCCTCTGCCTTCCTTTGTGCAAACACTCAAATGATGTACTGATACACCTTTGAAAACGGCAAAGGGGGTGGAAAACAGCACCGTCACACTCAAAGGGACAAGCTTAAACTAATTCCACTGTTTGGTTCCAGAACATTTACTTTTGATGCTGTGTGTAAGTTCACTCTAAATGCCTGTGATCACATTGGTCAATAAACTAAGGCTGCCCCCCAATGTCGGAGTAGACTCAAATACTCGCTTGGGAGGTTGGTATATCCGCATGTTTCAATATACGGATCCTACATAGTAAGTAAGTAAGTACGTACGTACGTACGTACGTACGTACGTACATAGTACATAGAAGGTAAAATATCAAGTAATAGTAATAATAGTAGGCCTACGGATAAAATAGAGGAATAGCAATAGAAAAATAATGTATAATGGAATGTCAGTGAAATGCATATATCTATCTATTATGTAAATTGTCACATGGTTAATGTTGCATTGCTATAGTGCCTTTATCCAAAGTACTTTACAATGTGCAATACTGTACATTACTGTACATCCTCTATGTACATCCTCATTATTGTCTGTATTCTGTAATCAGACCAATGATGGTGGTGTCATGACTGTCATCCACAAACTTCATAGCCTGATTATCAGACTGAAACGTGGAGCTTCAGTCAGCTCAGAGAGTGGGCGGGGTCTATGGTCTGGATCCAGGCTACAAACTTCATGCAGTTTGACCTGTGTGTGGCACTGGCCACACAGTTGTGAATAAACAGTGAGTACAGGAGGTTGCTGAGCACACATTGAGTCCCACTGTAGGCTTGGTGATGACCTTGCAGGGCACAATGGTGTTCTCTCATATGTGTTCCTCATGTGTTCCTTTTTGATCCGCTCCCATGTTCATTTGATTGTGTGTTAATGCAACATTGGGTCTCAAGTTTCAATAGGGTTAGGGTCTGTACATAAATGTTAGTTATGTAGTTGATTATTAATCTTGACTTTCTCATAGGGCCTCACTTTACGACATGTACTGTAATGTTTAATATTATGGTCAGTTTCACAAATATATTCATGGTTTGAAATAAGTAGCATTAATTAGCATGTGTGTGTGTGTGTGGGGGGGGGGGGTAGATTTACAGCCTAAAATTTCAAGTGATTTAGCAAAAGCAGATACAGCAAAAAAAGCAGAAATATTTGTCCTTTTTCTGTCCTTTCGAAGCCAACCTCACCAGTGTCCGATTTGACTCATGTCCGTTATCCCATGGACCGTCCTGTGAACGCATCATTAGGTTGATGGCAACGCAGTGACAACATTCAAGCTTCCAGAGATGTGTGTGTTTCAGGAAATCTATGGTCAAGTATGTTTCTGATAACATTTTTGTCCTGGGAAACAGAGTCTGATCCCACTCTCCATCCAATCATTCAGCTGTCTGCAAAGTAAAATGATTCAATACATCCAATAAGCTTTTCTCTTTCTTTTCATTTCTTTCATTTGAAGCAAGCTGTGTGCTGCCATCCCGGGTCAGTCAACCCCATTTCAAGTGGCTCTGCTTTCAATCTATACATTGGATTTTCACCGCAGTTCTTCCCTCAAAAACATCAGAAGCCCCAGTTGCAGAGATTTAGTCCAGAACACAAAAGAGAATAAATAAATCCTGTTCAATGATAAAGTGAACTTCTTTGTGTCAATAGGGATTATAGTAACAAAATTACATGAGTGATGTTGCAATTGAAGATCTGCGATTGAAGATTTTGCTGTGTGTAACTGGAAAACCTGAAGTCACTTTTGTGGAACTTTGCAATGTACAATGTAAGAAATTACAATTCATAAAGTGTGAAATAAATCTTAGTATCTTAGTTTGTCATCAAACTACTTTGACATTAACTTAGAGTTCACGGGTGAAAATAGATGCTTGTCGCATACAACACCACAGTACAAGGGTCCATTTGGTTTCATTTGTAAAATCTCTGACACATTTGTACACTCAGACTCAGGATTTTAAAGTGAAAACCTTACCTCTGCTTCGGATCAGGTCATCAAACATTAGGCCAGTATGAACAAAAGGTTGGAGGCACAATAACAGTATGTGCATTAGTACATGATTCATCCCTCCACTACGGTACCTCATTCAGTGAACATTACTGTCTACACTTTACACAGACTTGATGGGATCCTTTTTTCAGGGAGCAAATGCACTGCAGCATAGATCACGAACAAAAAGCCCATGTGAAAGGCCTTGATTAGCCGCCTGATTATTCCCTATTCAAATCATAGGGCTTAGTCTTCTAGTATGAATTGCACCATTAACCTTGAGATTGTGGAACATGCACTTGCAGGATGTTAGGCGTTGCAAATGCGATTATGTGCGCAAGTGACGTCACCAAATTAACTGTTACATGGTACTGATCATATGACTTTGACTTGTACAACTATTGATTTATTTTTGATCTCTTATGGTGAAGATATGGCACTCATGCCTGTGATCTTCATCACTGCTCAAAGACAATTATGAGGGTGAGAACTTGAGGGTATCAGAGGGTAATCCTTTTACCGGGCTCCCTCAGGGATTTCCATGTGGCTTGCCTGTTTGACGATATTGACTCCGGACACTCTTGTCTGGCCCCAAAATTACCTATTGATTTCCCCTTCTGACAGTTGTTGGGTGGAAACTTAATCATGACGACCTACATTGTAATATAAGGCACACTGGTGTTCAACGCCAGATGTTTGTTCCCCTTGATTTTGTTTCAGTGTCGTAATGGTATGCTGCTGCCACAAACATGGAAAATCAATACAAGTAGTGTTCTGGCACAGTTCTGTTTACAGGTCATTTAACTAGCAGTATAATGTGTGAAAGGGTCTCCATAATTAGCTTATAATGAAGCATTATGGGAGAACAGTTTTTTTATTTGTTCTCTGACGTCTGAATTGTACGCTAATATTTAATGGGCTGGGAGTGAACTGCTGTTGTAACTTATATCACTGATTAAAATGGTATTCTCTGTAATTCATGTAGATGTTTGTACAGGTTAAATTATTATCTTATATTATCTGTTCATTATTTAAGAAAAGAAAACACAATAAACTGACGTACGTAGCATGGAGGTCAACACACAGTTTTCATGTTGATGTGAATTAGGGTGAAAATTAAGCAGACAGCAGCTACAGTAGGCCTATGTGAGGAAATTCTCTCAAACTGGGTGCCGATTTAAGAGCTCTCTCAACTACCCACTGATGACATTAATATTCAGTGGATCCCCTATTGATGAAAACACCCCTTGGGTAAACAGTCATTAATGGAATTTATCTCTGTGTGAAATTGATGATCCTTATGCAACTTGACATATAACATACTGTACTATAATTGTTGGTGCTGTTCTGCATAATTTGTCTGGTTGTGAAATGCGGTAATCACCCTGTGATCAAAAGGTGGCCAAAAGGCCATATAACATGTATATGGTCTTTAAACACTGAAGTCTGAAGCTTACAATCAGTATGTGTATCTCTATCTAGTTCACATTTTGTGATTGGAAGAACTGATACTCTTGAGGGCCGAATCGGGAAAATCAAAGTCTTTAGGGATATCTGGGGTGAATCAATACAGTAGGTCAATCAATATGTGTGTGTGTGTGTGTGTGTGTGTGTGTGTGTGTGTGTGTGTGTGTGTGTGTGTGTGTGTGTGTGTGTGTGTGTGTGTGTGTGTGTGTGTGTGTGTGTGTGTGTGTGTGTGTGTGTGTGTGTGTGTGTGTGTGTGTGTGTGTGGAATTTGACTATAGACATTGTAAGGACAATCTTACTTACAAGATAAATGGTTCATTTGGTTTAAAAGTATTTTTCTTTTTTTAATATTATAGTTTAGTAATTAGGAAACAATTCAGGTTTGTGTTAGTATTATACAACAAGTAAGACACGCGAACGCTGGAAGCGAACGCAGCTCGAAAATATTGTGTATTTACGGACTTGTAATCCGTGTTATTTCACCGTGATGGGGAGAGAACATTGACTGTGTGTGTGTGTGTGTGTTCTGTTGTGCATTTTAATTCCTGCACTCTGGCGCCCTCTGGGGGCCAGAGTGCACAGTGCATGCACACAGACAGACGGACGGACACACACACAACCCGAGCACGGTTACATACAGTAGTAAGCTCCACTTGGTCGGAGGCGCGGCTTCGCCGCGCCTCCTTCCGCGTTCGCAATTAGACGTTAGCTTTAGGGGTTAGGGTAGGAGTTATGCCGGATTTATATTTAGTTATACGCACCAAATGGTGCAGATCCATATGCCTGTAGTTACTTGCTTTTACATAGGCTATTTTCAGTGAGGGACTGCCCATAAGTCCGACATCCCATTACTCCAACTACGTGGCTTCCGCGTGCGGTTAGTAATGGAGCAAGTCGGATCAACGGGCCGTCGGAATAATGCGCCGTCGGAACAATGACACGGCACCTTAGTGCCTCCTGAGCAGACTTACTTCAAAGTGTGTCCATAACATTTCACTCCATTTCAGTCCAGTTTTGATGTCAATATGTTCAAAAATGAAACAGTATAACAGCAAACAAGTATTGCTTTCTACTCAATAACAGTTCAGCTAGTCATGTTTTTGTTATTCAATTTGGTTTAACACTTTACACAGCTCAGCAGGCTCACACAAAGTTTGCTGCTGTTTTATCAGCGAACAACAGTAAAATAAATTCATGCATTTTCCACTTTCTCTCACGTACCCCATCATGTAGTACCTGTGGGTACCAAGGGGTACACGTTCCCCCATTTGAGAAACACTGCACTACTGTAGGCTATACCATGTTATTTTCAATCCAAGAGACAACTGCTGTATAGGAAGTTTGAACGTGTCGCTCCTGAGGCTAGCAATAAAAATAAAAGCCCTGTCAAGGTCATTCCACTAAGCACACCATTAAAGAATTACATCTACAGTATGTTCCATACTTTCTGTGAGTCATGATATGTAGAGTGCATGTTTTCTCTCTCTGCTGGAGCTGATGCTTTTATATCCTTTACCCCAGGCATTAGTGGGCTGTTTGTACCCCGCACTGAAGCTTGGTGGTATAATAGACTGTTAATTTTTCAAACTATCTGACAGAATATCATTATGTCGGCTATAAAGGAGAGATGGCAAATAAAAGCCTGGCATTCTTATAATATCCTGCTACACAAGCTTGGTAATAATAATAATTATACCACCGGGAGGCAAAGGCAAGTGCAGATTACTCACAAGTGCAATAATGTTAGGCAGTGATGAAATGGGATTTGGATGCGTAGCCTGTGCAAGATTGCATAGATTCTGAAGATGTGGCAAACAGCATGCTTCAGCTGTAATATTCATTAGGATAATATTTGCATTTGTTGAATGCTGTTTTGGTATCTCAGTAAGGCTGTTACTGTACCAGGTTATATGTGCAATGATGAGCTAGTCATCACAGTATACAGGTGGACACTTTTGGTTTAAGGATTAGTTGAATAGACAAACGAAAAGAAAAGCAAGCCAGAAAAGCTTTCATCAACTAGTTTGGCCTCTACCAGATAAAGTACTCAGTAACTCATTCCCCATATGGCCTGGGAGGTACAGAGCCAAATGGAAAAGATATCTGTCCATCTGCAACCATGGAGCTTATAGCCATGTTGACAGGTGTTGTGGCTGATGGCTTACAGCTTACACAAGCACCCGCAAAGCTGTGATGGCTGAGATAAAATAAATTACCATGGTGACGGGTGACATCTTAAGAGCACTGCCTCATTACGTTTGTTTTTTCTTTTCTTTTTTCACTCAATGAAATGTTATCTGTTTGTGTATATGGGACAAGCTGGTAGAAATATTAGCAGGTCTCAAACAAAAACGTGTCCTTTGTTTTTGCTTTATTTTAGGCTCTCTTTCTCAATAGATCAGATCGATGATAGATCAGATAAACGATGATACCCTCTTTCAGCGGTGGGCAAAGTACTCAATCCCAGTACTTGAGTTAAGTAATTGCTTTTAAAAATACTACTTCCCAAAAAAAACTCAGACTTTCCAGAAATTTTCATGAAATATAAATTATAGTAAAATAGCAGATCTACAAGCTCACAACACATTGCAATGTGAAACGTTGTGAGCTATTTTCATCCATCCATCCATCCATCTTCAACCGCTTATCCAGAATCGGGTCGCGGGGGTAACAGTTCCAGCAGAGAGCTCCAGACTTAACAACTTCCTCCTGGGGGATCCTGAGGCGTTCCAAGGCCAGTGTGGAAATATAATCCCCCCATCTGGTCCTTGGTCTGCCAGGGGGGTCTCCTCCCAGTGGGACGTGCAGCGAGGACCTCCCTATGGAGACACTCGGGAGGCATCTGTACTAGATTCCCGAACCACATAAGCTGGCTCCTTTCCAAGTCAAGGAGCAGCGGTTCTACTCCGAGTCTCTTGCGGATAACTGAACTTCTCACCCTATCTCTAAAGGTAGCTCTCCACCAAACAGACTCTACAGATTACTACAGATTTACACCGCCCATTCAACAGCAGATTTTCGGCAACAAAAACGCTTTCCAGCGCTTACCGCCACCGCCGTCTGTGTGGTGGAGAGCTACCCTAGAGGCCGACCGCCCGTCTGAGAAAACTCATTTTCTCAGTGCAGGACCCGCTCTGCAGCCATAAGAAGTGAAAGGATCCTTTTCACAGCAGCCATGTTGACAGGTAAATGCAGCAGATGATTGTAAAGTTAATCGTGGGTGTGTTTCATTTAGGTGTCTCTGTGTGCAAGCATGAAGTTAACTTTGCAGGAGCTGTCCATGCTGGCACATCTAGTGACACTTAAAGGGATTGTAGGCGATTCAGATAAACAAAGGAAAAAAATCCAGCAGTTCGTTCCCCCGACCACCAGGGGGTGACGCACGGAGGACTTCCATAGAGTAAGCAGACTTCTAAACGGGCCATGCCGAATATAGGTGACTTTTTTCGGATACAATTCGCGGAACTGCCCGCCCCTGCCGGTTCTCTGAAATTTTATTTTTAAATAGGCTCTTTCATGACAAATTGACCACATATATGAAGTTAAACAACTAAATTCTATCCAAACGCTTTTTGAAAAGTAAATTATGTGCCTAAAAAACGAAGTTTGAGAGCATTTTAAAACCGAAAGTAAAAAGTTCACACGGACACGGACGCGCACGGATGCGCACATGCGTGCGTGAATTTACGCACCGGATACCCGGATGTGTAACCTAAATAGTAGGGAAAATACGGATTTCAGAAAGAGGAGTGTTTTTCAATGCAGGAAAACACCCCAGCATCATTATATAGTGGCTGATAGAGGGGAAAAAATGCAAAATATATATATAGAGGTATTTTTCAAATATAGGCTTAATGTTGCCTACTATACCTTTAAATGAAACACACCAGTGGTGGAAAAAGTACTAACATTTTTTTACTTAAGTAAAAGTATACTACAATGTAGAAATACTCTGTTACGTAAAAGTCTGGTAATCAAAATGTACTTGAGTAAAAGTACAAAGTGCAGCTTGGCCTATATAAATAAAGTTTGATTTGATTTGAAGGTAGGCATCAAAATATACTTTATAGTACCAAAAGTAAAAGTACTCATTATGCAGAATGTCCCGTTTCACACGGTAGTATAAAAGGTTTACAAATCTTTAGAAAATACCAGATCTACAAGCTCAAAACAAGCTCACAACAAGCAGTTGTGAGCTTGTAGATCGGCCATTTTCAAATAGCCAAAGTCTAAATGTGGCTGAAGTGGTTAATGTTTTGTTATAATAATTCAAATATTTAAATTAACCAGTAACTAAAGTTTTCAAATAATTGGGAGTGGAGTAAAAGTACAACATTTGCATCTGAGAAGTAGTGGAGTAGAAGTAAAAGTATTGAAAATTGGAAATACTCAAGTAAAGTAAAACTACCTCAAATTGTACTTAAAGTACAGTAGGTAAATGTAATTAGTTACTTTCCACCACTGCCAACAAATATGCATTTCCCAGTCAAAATGGCTGAAGTGAAAGGGGTCTATATAGGCAGACAGGATGTTCCTGGCTGCTGCGCACAGCGCTCTCTGAATATCTGGCGTATGCTGCTGCCTCTTCCTTTGCCCAGCATGCTGAGTCTGTAGACCTGAGGTTAATACAGGAGGAGAGGCCTTATCTTTGTCCACCAGGTACTACTCGTCCCTCCACTAGAGTCTGTATCCATGGGGGGGGGGGGTCTGGCAGGAGTCGGACAGTGTTGCCAAGTCTGCTTATTTTAAGCGACTTTGGGCTTGTTTTCCTGTAAAGTCGCTTGTCAATATTGAAAGTTGCGGGCTGCGTTTTTTTTGGGGCTTGTTTCTAAGTACAGTTGCTTATTTGGGCTTGCTTCACTTTGCTGCACAAATAGCTGAAATACAAGCTCACAACGTGTTGCAATGTGATGCGTTGTGAGTTTGTACTGTAGATCTGCTATTAAAATATTGAATTTCTTTTGACAAATCTGCAATGTTTTTTAAAACATTTTAGAACACAAATCTTGTATGGTGGTCACTGGCACAATAGGTTTTCAGATGGGGGCCCATGGCCAAATACATATAAATTTGACATGAAAATGTCAACCACATCTCTAAAACAACATTGGACAATAAAGTTTGACTGACCTGTCCTAGTTGCTTTGTTTTCATAGACCCGGTTGCTTGTTTCTCTCACAAAATCTGGCAACACAGTAGACAGCTGAGGAGCCCTGCAGTTACCCATACTTGAACAAAGGGGGAGTAGGAGAAGATGAATGAGAATCCACGGGAAGCAGTGAAGTGTTGAGAGAGAAAGATTAAAGAAGAAAACAACCCAAAGACAAAAGGGGAAGCAAAAGGCGAAAGGACAAACATTGACAGAATTCTGTTGATTGCCGGAGAAAGGTAGTCATCATTGTCTTGTTGCCGCTGTGATACCTTCCGCTCTGAATGACAAAGTTGCCACTGTGACCCCTACCACCTACTTCACTGTCATATCTGTGACAATCATCATTGTGCATGAGTGACTGAGAAACACTTATTTTACAACTCATGCAGGATATGCTCTGAGAAAAATTATTCCATAAAATAACATTCAGTACATATCACTTCCAGATGCATTATACAGTATAATATACTACTTAGACTTACAAATAGTTGTTTCAGACAAAAACAGAAAATCAAACCCAGCTGAATATGTTTTTCAACCACATTAACCCTGGCATATTTTGAGTTTTTAAACATTTTAAAAACATTTTTTATTTAAAAAATACTGAAAATGGCATACAAGTTTTATCATAATGACTAAGAGCAAAACATCATTTGACTGAGGTGCAGTGTGGGCTTACTGATGCTTGGTCCATTGAAATCCTGAAAAAGATTGCTTTATTTATTTATTTTTAAAACGACTTAAAAATGCCTATTTGCCAACCACAGAGATGTAACAATAGCATCACAGGTAAAGTTAGAACAGGACAGAGCCCTCCAGTCCTTAGTCTGATTCAGAGGTAATGTGGGTCACTGTTGGCTCATTCTAATTTAGACATCTCTCCAGGGGCAGATTACCTGGCACAACTCTTTCCAAGAATGGCAGGACACATTTCTTCCTCAAATTAGACCTAAAAATACTTTTAGGAAAGAATACTTTAGGGAGTTAGAGTGAAGGTCAGTTGGCCGCCTTCAATTAAGCAACATTTATATTTTGTGTACTTCTCCTTTTTTGTCTGTTGGGACTTGGGCTATATAGCCTAAGCTTTGAAAGAGCAAGACTGTTGTTGTGAATGGGAACCCGCCTTCCATTTCGACATCCCGCCACTCCGACTACGTGGCTTCCACGTGCGGTTAGGGTTAGGGATAGGGTTAGTAATGTCGGAACAATGACATGTCGGAACAATGACATGTAACCGTTGTGAATATCATAAAAAGCGTTAGATTTTATACCACGGGTACAGTAGATCTCATCTCACCCTGTGATTGGCATGACCAATGGCCACCACCAGCTAGTAGTTGTATATATTTTAGCTTTCTAATCCTACAGCAAATATTCAGTATAGCTGCAAACAACAATTAATGTTGTCCAAGCACAGAAGAAGATGACTATGAGAAGATGATGAAGAGGAAAATATGTCGTTATTCAGAGCTAGATTTGAACTCTACACACATAAACGGCACAATGGTAGTGTGTGAATGTAAAGTGAAATGAAGGTAATATGAAATGACTTTTAGAGGAATTTGATTGAATTGCCACAAGGTTTGCAAGTTTCAATTAGACATTGTGGGACTCAAATCAAGGACCTTTGTGTACTGTACCAGACTGGGGTATTTGTGTCTGTTTAAACTTAAATGCTTGCAACAGTAGAAACAGAACATGAAGAATGTGGGAAAATATTCACTCAAATCCAGTTTATTATGAGAGATTTTTTTTTTTTTGCATTTGTGTGGCCCCTAGTGGCAGTATGTCTCAGTAAGGTGCAGCAAAGCTCAGACCTATAGCATCCAAACACATTTATGTAAAATAAAGTAACTTAAAGACAGGTTTAAAAATGTGTGATTTCAAAACTGTATGGAATACCAAAAACTTTTTTTTTGTTTGGTTCAGTTTAATCTCTCAAGAACGGATTCTGCTCTGCTCTTGAATCTGTCGGTAGCCGTGTTGACAACCCGTGCACATTGGCTACAAGTGGGCGTGCCATCAGATCAGGAAGCAGGCCGCGCTTTAGTGAGCAGGATTTACGTGTGTGCCGTTCGTTCCCCACTGGAAACAAACCGAAACTCTTAACAATAGCGTCCTCGAAGCCGACAAAACCACGGAAAGTTAGTAACATTTTAAATTGCTCTTTCATCATAGAAACAAGTGGGCTTATAACCAAAACGATCCATGTTCTTTGGGAGAAATGGTGTTAGTGTGAAAACATAGTCGCACCACCGGAAGTGAAAGGCTGAAGGCAGACCAAAACCCCGGTTTCCCTGAGCACGGGTCGTCCGTTCAGCTCCACCCAGAGCCAAATGAATAAGTAAAAAACAGCAGAGGGCGCTGTTTTTCCTTTTTATTTGGCGATGGGTTCCCAGATTGGGTTCAGATATGTTTGTGTGGCCAATTTGATGCAGATTGCTCAACATGTGTAGAAGGAACTGATTTGGAAAACATTTTGTCATTTGGTAACCCTTTTAGGAAAGCATTAATTGGGGGCACGGTGGCGCAGTCGGTAGCGCTGTCGCCTTACAGCTAGAAGGTCCTGGGTTCGATTCCCGAAAGGGCCTACTCTGTGTGGAGTTTGCATGTTCTCCCTGGGTTCTGCTAGGGTAGTTAATACCCTCACAAAAACATGTAGTAATCCTGGTCGCTATATAGCGCCTCCCCCCATGACAGCCGGGGCGCCTGATGGAAGGGAAGGGAACTGGTTGGAATAACGTGTTCCTTCCACACGATACGTCCTACCGGGGAAACTCCCCCCTGTCAGGTGACAAGAAGGTCAGTTGGCTCTCATGCATTGAAGGAGACATGAGCTCGGCCCTGGGCTCCCTAGGCTGGTGGAGGGAGTGTACCGCCCAGGATCACTTTGAAAATTGGCACCGGGTGAAAAAGGGTTACAAATTGTGGGAAAATTGTGGGATAAAAAATGTTTAAAAAAAAGAAAAAAAGGCAATTAGCCACACAAGGCCATGGTTTACCATGCTTTTAGTACAACTAAGAGGGTCGGAAGCATTCCACTCCACGGCATGCTTCTTAACTGTTCTAAAATTCAGGGTAAACCTCAGCCTCTTGTGGCTTATTGCTTTATAATAGGACTCAAGGTTGTGCTATTGTGATATTGGCACTGGTGTGCTGACCTACGGCACTAGTGCTGCACGATTCTTGCTCAAATGTGAATCACGATTTTCCTCCATAAGAATTGAGATCACGATTCTCACACAATTCTCTTGTAAATATAAAAATATTAAGCAAAAAAAAAAAATCGTCATAATTTAAAATCGAGATTGCATAGGTGTCTGAATCGAGATCACGATCTTTTTTCGATTAATTGTGCAGCACTATACGGCACTCTGCCTTTATAGCCTCTGCCTCATGCCTATGACCACACACACACACACACACACACACACACACACCACCACACGCACCATTGCCAACATCTCATGGTATAGCACTCCCTCTTGTGTATTATTATTATATAGTTTAATATAATCCTAATTTAACACTATATGACATTTAAATCATACCCGTCTGCACATGGATTGGCGTGCTTTTGTTCATTGTATATTATCTGTTCCTTTCATTTTATCTGTTCCTTTCAAGTGAGAATGTAACATGTTTTCAGTCTCATAGTACTGAATGTTGCTATGCAATCATCTTCAGAGGGACCTTGTGGGCACTGTGAGGTACAGAGAAGAAGAAAGAATTCTCAGTTTCACAGAAGAGAAAGTTATCTTAAAAGACTTATATAATTTACTTTCCAAAATGAGGGAAAACATGACAGGGAATACAGCACATACCCAGCTCAGTGGGAGCTTAAAGGGATACTTCACTTTCACATAAAATAAACATTAAAAATATATATTAAAAAAAAATGAAAGAAGTTATGGCAAAATAAAGGCCCCCTCACACATTAGTAGGACACTCTAATGCGTGAGGGGGCCATGAATTTTCCATAACTTTTTTCATTTATTTTTAATATATTTTTTAAATGTTTCCCCGGCCCTAAAGTGAAGTATCCCTTTAAATATTTCCATCATTACATTTGGGTTCTTTGAAAAAAAGGATCATTTTCATGGTTTGAACCAATTATATATTAAAAAAAAGAAAATCTCGCATTGAATAGTATCTGACATAGCTAAATTCAATATGGCCCAAATGATTATTTTCAGTATTGATTTGTGTGTGTGTGTGTGTGTGTGTGTGTGTGTGTGTGTGTGTGTGTGTGTGTGTGTGTGTGTGTGTGTGTGTGTGTGTGTGTGTGTGTGTGTGTGTGTGTGTGTGTGTGTGTGTGTGTGTGTGTGTGTGTGTGTGTGTGTGTGCAACCCGATCTCCAGAGATTACCGTAACATTGCACGGAACGAGTGCACTTCATTCCGTGGATAGCCGCCTGGTACGGCGCTCCCTTTGTGACAAAACCATTTCGGAGGCGCGCAGTCACAGGCGAACTGTCACCCCGTGAAGGACCACCAAGGGAGCTAAGGCGACCGTGTTGCCGTCCTGAACGGTGGGACGTTCGCCTGTGCCTACTCAGCGCCGTTTGAGTTATGTACCGATAGGCACAGAATCGTAATTTTTTTTGTGGGGACTGCTCTGCTTCCGGGTTTTTCCGGGTTGCGACTGGTTACGCCCACCGTGGGACTCGCCGTACATATGCACGCAATTCGGGAGTTCCGAGGCGGCTATCCACGGAATGAAGTGCACTCGTTCCGTGCAATGTTACGGTAATCTCTGGAGATCAGGCTTGTGTGTGTGTGTGTGTGTGTGTGTGTGTGTGTGTGTGTGTGTGTGTGTGTGTGTGTGTGTGTGTGTGTGTGTGTGTGTGTGTGTGTGTGTGTGTGTGTGTGTGTGTGTGTGTGTGTGTGTGTGTGTGTGTGTGTGTGTGTGTGTGTGTGTGTGTGTGTGTGCGTGCGTGCGTGCGCGTCACATATGACCCCAGAGCTATACATGTCCATTATGTAAGAAAAGGCAGACCACATTAAAGTTATGAGGGTTTCTTTACTACTCATCACATCTCACAAACAGTAAGAAACGAAGGTGCCTTTCAGGACACTTGGCAACCTCCCATAACTGCAAGCTTTTATGATGGAGCAAAGCTGCCCTGTTAAGGAGGCTGTTATGGCAGGAGAGATCCAATGAGAGATGTGTCCTCGACTATGGGCGGGAACTGTTTGTTCAAACTGCCATTAGGATACATTGTTGAGGACATATTGCGGTCATTTATTTGAAACCTGCGACAGTGTCCATTCAATTAGAGGCAAGGCATAATGTTCTGTGAAAGGAACTGGAACCAAATAGCACATCATCATCCACGGTCGCTTCTTGCCCTCCAAATCCTGAACAAAGTCATATTTCAGAGTATAATTTTGGAAGGCGGCAATTGTCTTTGGAATTGCTGGTGGAAGCATTTCTGGGGGCAGAGTGACATTTCAGTAATGTCAATGAGGCCACTAAGTACAGGGTGGATCGACCTCCTTATTCGCTAACTGGCCTTGACTAGCTTAATCTAAGACTGTTTTCCTCTTTTCTTTTCTTTTTGTTTAGCTTTCAAGATTATCTCACAAACTACAGCAAATAGTCTAGCAGAGTTGAGTCATAGTGACATGCCTATATATGGGCGTATTGGGTTTGTTTATGGTTACTAGTCCATACCCGGTGAAGTACGCAGGCGAAAATTTTTCAGCTTAAAAAAACAACACCACAGCAGCCGTAAACGATGAACATGAACCATAAACATGAACCATGAACACCATGGCGCTAAACGATCCCTCATATCAAGAGTTGGGTGGGGGTGGGTGGGGGGTGGGATGGAATGGAGTAGAACGGGCAAAAAAAGCACTGCTCTCACGCTCTGCCCCCAGAGGGCACACACACACACTCTCTGTTGATCAGTCATCCCATAGCTCGCGGGGCCATCCCACAGCTGGGCAGCCGTAACCATGGCATTCTATTACACAAAAACGCTAATAAACAGCTGAGATTTTGGGAAATCGAAAAAACGGGCTTCGCTGTTCCGTGCACATGGTAATGGTCAATGGCTGTGTGCCAATTCAGATCAATTGCTCCAGCCACTGAGGAGAACCGGGCAGAACAAATTTTGGTCTCACCACATTTTGGTCTCACTCAGAGGTTTGTAGAATTATAGGTGGATGTCTGAGTCATAGTGACATGCCTATATGTGGGCGTATCGGGTTTGTTTATGTCTGTGTCAGAGTGAAGTGGGCGTTGTCCGGCCGCCCACGTCCCACCCCGATATCTTACTATCTTACTACTATATAATTGACAGAGGTGGGACAAAGTCCCTATGTTGCAAGTCCAAGTCGAGTCTCAAGTCTTTGCTCTCAAGTCCCGAGTCAAGTCCAAGTCAACACAGCCAAGTCCCAAGTCAAGTCCAAGTCCTCAGCTTTTTGTTTCGAGTCCCACACAAGTCCTTAGCATTTTGGTTCGAGTCCCACACAAGTCCTAACCTTTTGTTTCAAGTCCCAAACAAGTCCTAACCTTTTGTTTCGAGTCCCACACAAGTCCTAACCTTTTGTTTCAAGTCCCAAACAAGTCAAAATGTTAATTCAAGATATGTAAAGATTTACATAAATCATGAGCATTTTTCACAATTTGCATTTGTTTTAAAACAAGGTTTCTTCCAGGCCAACAGAACGCAGATACTGTACTTTTAATTTCCTCCTTGAGGACAGGGTTTAAAAGGGCCCTTTTTAATGAATATAATGTAATTTTGTACAATCTGTATGGTAGAGTATGTTACTACAATATAACTTATACAATCAGGGTGGTTGTATTTTGTCTCCCTGCTCTTCTATTGAGACATTTAGATAATGTCAAAGGCCATGTCTCACCTAGACACAGGATCTGACACAAATTCAGTGTATCCTCTGATCAAGCAGGCAGGCTCTATTATCACAATGGTGAAATTTCAGCACTTGCACTGGAAACCGCGTTCAAATCCGGGGTAGAAGAGGAAATGTATATAGCGCTGAAGTGGTCAATGTATGTTTTGTATTAATAACCAAAATCTACAAAGTAACTGGTACCTAAAGTTTTCAAATAATTGTAGTGGAGTAAAAGTAGGCTAATATCTGCCTCTGATATGTATGTAGTTGAGTAGAAGTAGGTAGCTGATATATTGCACTTTTACCTTAGCGCTAGGTATACTCTTGGTTGCTTGTTTTTGCAGAAAATGCACTTAGGACTTCTGGTGATTAGTAGTTTTGTTCCCTACCTATGTTGAATGCACTTACTGTAAGTCGCTTTGGATAAAAGCGTCTGCTAAATGACTGTAATGTAGAAGTAAAGTACTGAAAATTGCAAATACTTCAGTAAAGTAAAAAATAAGTCAAAATTGTACTTAAGTAAAGTACTTGAGTAAATGTCCTTAGTTACTTTCCACCACTGGTTATACTGTAGTTTGCTCGCCGTAATGTTAATGTGAAGTATAGGTCTTGCCTTTCATACTGCTTTTCTCGTCTTGTCTTCCACCTTGTAATCTTTAAAACCGAAATCTATAACTGCTGGAGTTGACATTTTATTCCACCTGGCTTCAGTTCCAGCAGCGACGGCAGGAGTGAAGCCAGTGTGTTGTTTGTTTGGTAACGTGCAACATGTGGGCCAGTGTTGCCAAGTATCGGGAGAGAAACAAGCAAACCAACTTCCAAAAACAAGCCAAAAACAAGCCAAAGTTTGTCCAAAAGTTAGGGTAAATAAGCAGCTTTGGCAACACTACACTAGGTGTCACTGACGGCCGGGATTTCTGACTAATAACATTATAGTTGATGCACACTTTTTAAACATTTTTGGCTTGCTTAAGTGACTTGAAAGTGACTTGAAAAGACTTGAATTTTCAAGTCAAGAGGGCTCAAGTCAAGTCAAGTCTCAAGTCTTTAGTGTTCAAGTCAAGTCAAGTCTCAAGTCTTTGGCATTCAAGTCCCAAGCAAGTCCAAGTCTATTTTTGATTTGGTCAAGCAAGTCTAAAGTCATCAAAATCGGGACTTCAAGTCAAGTCGAGTCTCGAGTCTCGAGTCCAAGTCCCCACCTCTGATAATTGACAAAAGCTCTGAAAGTTCGTGCGGGATTCGCAAGCACAGGATCACTCCACATGCCTCCAAGACCCGCCACAGACTGTTGATCAGAGCTATGGCTATGTTTTAGGCATCTTACCCCACCTCGATCAGTGATCAGACTCTCGGCTTAATTGATTCTCTGATTTGCCTATCAGACCCTCAGCCTGATCTGGCAGGTTGCCATAGCAACCAGATACAGGAAGTCTGACCTCTTTATCACATGACCGAGGTTGGGAGGTTGGGCCTAGATGTGAGGGCCGCGAACGCCTTTCTTCTTGTCACATTGCTCTCCTCATTAAACAGTTCATAGATTTTAGAAATATAATTACTTGTTTTCATAACATTAGCGTCAGTGCTAAGTTTGATAAACAGGTACACTGCATAGTTTTAACAGACTACGGGGAGTTTGTTTAGTCCTCCTCCTGGCTCACTGCGCAGCGCGCTCTACTCATGCTGTTAAAAAGCAGCACTGGAGAGGAGAGGGGGGAGTTGTTTGTTTTTGACGGACAGTTTGAGGATCCAATGGAGTTGGTAGTTTTCGTCAGAGGCGCTTTTTAATACTTTTCATTGGTTCAAATGTTTTGATTTTTTTACACAGACGTAAAGGGTGTTCAATAGCGTTGATTTATGAAAAAAAAAAAGATGAAAATGGAGTTAGCTGGTTCGTCCTGGACACCGACGATATGCATAATGTAAAGGTGGTGTAAGTGCATAGTATACTGTAGCTAACATCTATCAAACAAGGTCCTAGGTGGAGAGGTGGAGTCTGAAGATGCGAAAAATGGGAAATGAGTCTGCAGTTACAGTATGACTGCAAATGGGATTTTATTTCACAGTTTAGGAGGCAGGAGGGAGAAGATTCTGGTATATGTGGAGCATTGGTCAGGGTTTTATGGAGGCTTTGAATAGATTTCATGTGTTAGATGATCCAAGAAAGCGGGGTGGGGTCTGGAGTTGGCTCATGTCTTGAAGGGAAGAGGGTGCCATGCCCTTGATTGCCTTGTAGGCCATCACCACTGGGTGCAGGCACTAACTGGAAGCCAGTGAAAGCAAAGCAAAAGGCGAGACGTGAATATTTTGGGAGGTTGCAGACAGGGGTACTGCTGCATTCTGGATCATTTGGAGGGGCTTCAGTGAGCATGCCAGGAAGTCAGTAAGGAGGATCAGTCAAGCATGGAAATGACCAGGATAAGGAGCTGGGTAAACTCGTTGGTGAGGAAGGGTCTGATCCTTCAGATGTTGTCAAGTGTATCGCTGCAGTGTTTGCCTTGAAGGACAGCTGACTGACCAGGACCACACCCAGCCAGGCATGCAGGGATGCACTTTTCAACAGAAGGAGGGGAGGAGAAAAACATCCCATCTGTACTGTAGATACAATGTAGAAGGGAAAAACAGTGACAACTACCTTCAAATGAATCATGTATTTCACATATTTCTAAAAAGAGTGAACATTGTGCTACTGTACATTGCACATATGCTACACATTGTGCAATCTGGTATATATCAACACTATTTTCCTGTGAGTCACAGCCAACCATTCAAGCGGTCAAACATATATATTAGTTCATATGAGAGACAACAGTGCTATCTTGCAAGACATCTCCCCTTGAAATGACAAGCAGGCACCATGACACATCAAAGTGGTGCAGCAGGTGAGCCAAATCATTAGATTAGGCATATTTATGGCTGCATGAAACTTGTCATTACCCATAGCGTGCTCCACTGATGTTTAGCCTGATGTCTTTATGAGTGGGCCGTTGTTCACCTTGCCCTGACAGACACTGCATGATGATTAGAATTCTCCGGAATTGAATATGCCTCACTTCAAGAGCCAGACAGGCAGAAACTAGTTTTCAGCCAACCACAAACCCAAAATAATTCTATCCCAGGTACCCAGGTAGGATTTCAGATAGCCATGATGAACAAATTAATCTAGTCATGCAACCTTAAGGTTATGATATTATAACAGCAATGTAAGACATAAGACAGTCAGAATGAAACAAGTGTCATAAAAAACATGTCCACCGGCAGCTGAGAAACCATCTTTGATGTTTGGTGAATGAAGGTCAGCGCCAATGTTGCTTGTTCATGACATCATTTTATGACCCTTCTGGACAGTTTTCTTCGGTTCTCCTGTAAATGAAATGTATTCTAATACATACAGTTTAGGAGAAATAATAACACTTACTGACCATGTTTTGACTTTCATTAGCATGCGACCGCATGCAGGCTAATCTATGCAAACAGCTCATGTCTGTGGGTCTTTCTCTTGCTCACAGAGGCTCAACGGCTGGATCGGCAAGGCTTAAATTAAAACCACAAACAATGGAAAACAGCTGCAAATAATGGTACCCATCATGAGCTTATCAGCCTGCACGGGGATTACAAGGGAAATGAATCATTAACACTATTGCCACTTGAATGCGGCTAAGGCATGATTGGCAGGTTGAATGCAGTGCGCTCTGAGACAGAAAAGGGAGTGGGTGGGGCTGTGGTCTGATAGCCAGTGAAGCGGGTATCATTATCGGATAAGAGCTGCAGGAGGCCCAATCAAAATGACCCTCTTTGTGCGAGTGGAGGAGAGGAGAATGGAAGGAAGGAAAGAGAATTAGAGGGAGAGAGAGTTAAAGAGCACATCTGCAGCCAGGCCTGGTAGTGTATTCCATGGTCCATGGACAGAATCCGCCCCATATACGCATAGCAGGGTTTCAAACGGCAAATCCTGCCTTCTTCTGTTTATACTTTTCCCTGAATTCTTTGTTGTATCGGTCAAAAGGCTTCGAGCCATGCGTGGTTCATGCCCTGGTTCCCCTCTCCCAATATGACACCAGGTAGATTTTAATGGCTTTATGGAAAATAGTAGGGTGCCACGCTGGTGAAGGGGATTCTGGGTCATGGAAGGATTTGTTAACTTATTACAGCGTCTGGAGCGAGGCCCTTATCGGCACCTGCCAAGTCTCTGGCGGACCCAGTGCGATTGCACTGACCCTGGTGGAAGTAATGGATATTAGAAAATCTTCCCACTGTGAAGGAGGAGGGAGTCGGGTGACAGAGCAGCGGTAAATGCACTGAGGGAGGAGAAATGGTTAGAACCTCAAGGACACATTTGGTAACTATAGCTTCACCATAACAGAAGAGAGATCTCTCCTTCACAGAATGAAGAAAACGCTGTGCTGTTGTATTATAAAGCGGAACCACACGGTCACTCTGTGTAGGACAAGGCGATGGATGACTGCCGCAAGGGTACTACTGTATACACTAGTACAGAAAATGCTATATTGAAATTCTTTATTAGGAATAACCCCTTGAGATGCAGCATCGCGTTTTCGAGGGGTCCTAAAGACAGCAGTACAATATAATATACTGTAAACACACTATACAAAACATTTAACAAAAAACAGAAAAACTAAATTTCATTCAGACCAAAGCACAACACATAAGACAACACAAAATCAGGGTATTACACTCTAAGTAAGCACAAAAAGATGGATCATTTGTTCAGAGTAAAATTTTCAGTCATCATTTTTCAGTGTCGATGTCAGCTTTACCATGCAGTTGATTTAAAGGTATATTTAGTTCGTTATTATGATGGGATATTGGTTATTCATTATTCATTGTTTATAAAAGTGTAATAGTGTAATAGCCATGGACATGTACAAGAAATTGTATAATAAGAAGACGGTGTACTGAATATTTGCCCGTAAATTGTTCCAATGAGAGGGGGCTTTAAACATAAAGGCTTTCTTACCTAATGATTTGGAGACTGAAGGATCAAATAAAGCTGTGTGGGAGTGCCTTAACTGGTAGTTGGTATAGAAATTGTTTGAGATATTGAGGATAGTTGAAATGTATAAATTTGAAAATAAACTGTAACCAGTGACACTGTCTTCTTATTGTGGGAGAGGGCAACTGAAGATTACTTACTTACTTATAGGACCCTCCATTTATGTCATATTACGCCTAAGATACAGTATGTCATGAGGAAAACTTGAGAGAGTATCAATTTCCATTAGGGCAGGTTGAAAATAATTCTATACTTGACGTTTAACCACTCTGGGTGGAACATTCGTCAAAAATAGCAGATCTACAAGTTTGTAGATCAGCTATTTTTGACAAAAAGATTTGGTGTAGGTCCAAAAGTGATGGATCAATTCCAAATATTATCAAAACATTCTGAGGCACCCCTGGACTGGTGTCACGGCACCCTAGGGTGCCACGGCAAGAGAATATGCAATTTCTGATCATTAGGCTCCCTTAATGACAGTGTGGCCCCCATATCCAATATGGAGTTATCAATAGCAAGTTACTACAGTAGGTGTGCAGTTTGTGAACAAAGCTACATAAATCACAATTAGGTGGCGAAGTGGCGAAGACCTAGGAAAAACTGGATGACATCTTCCCCACATTGACAAATTGGCCGTGGTCATATCGAGTGCCATTGTGACTGTCTATCTCTTTGGCCAAATGGAAATAGCGATCTTTAAGAAATACTTCTCAAAAGTGCTTCACAAAAACAGTGTCTGTGTAATTAGGAGATTTGCTGGAAGAAAATCACATGCATAGATTATCAATATTGCCTCAGACTCCCATATCATACTTTTGAGAAACTAAGTGAAAAACCCAAACTGACTGCTGAGTCCAACCCCTAATCAATGATGAATATAGGCAAACATTCTGGGGGATATGAAAGCATAGATGAAAAATCTACCGTGCAATGTCTTCATGCAGAAAAACTTTTATAGGGAGACACAATTTGTATCGTTTTTTTTTCCATGTACGTTGATCGGCCTTCTCCTACGAACCTGTTTTGCATAGGTGTGCAAAAGTCTTGCTCTTTTTGGGATATGAAAGTATGAAAGAAATACCTCAGAACACCCTTTCAAGCTTATTTATGTGTACAGTAGGTTTACATTGTAATATTGCTTGGAGACACCAAGCAGTAATGAAACAAATGTAAGATCGATATGCAGTACTACTACTAATGATTTTGTGTACAGTACTGTATACAGATACACTTGGTTGAG
The DNA here is from genome assembly GCF_963280865.1 of Gymnoscopelus braueri. NCBI lineage: Eukaryota > Metazoa > Chordata > Actinopteri > Myctophiformes > Myctophidae > Gymnoscopelus > Gymnoscopelus braueri. The sequence goes on from NC_137605.1 coordinate 24,862,450, forward strand.
AGAGCACGATATCTGTAGGTAAGCCGTTACGTAAAAACGTTTTAGTTTTAGTTACAGTAAGTTAATTATTAAACCCTATATACTGACGGAGACCCCCAGGAGTCTATACTAGGACCCCTCCTTTTTCTCTCTCCATACCAAATCCTTTCTGCTAAAATAGGGATTCTACAAGGTCACAACGCGATGTGTTGTGAGACCCAGAATAGGGACACTAGAGTTCATGTGGTTAATCATGTAGTCATCCCAGAATTCCTTTGAACTAATATGCACAACACTACATGTATCTTACTAAAGATATAATTCATCTGTGCACCTGCCTAGGATAAATAAAGAGAGAAAATCTGTGGCGACAGTGCACATTGCAGGAACTAGCACAGTGAGATCTCCAAGATTGCATCCGGCTTTTAGACGAGAGCCTTATTATCGTAGGTGTCCCCTCTCCAAGGACACAGCCACAAACATTGCAACACATTTGCCTACGAAGGCACTTCAGGTCATCTACATTAGCAGTATTGCATAATCCATTCCAAAGCAGCATCCGTCAAACATCTCTTTTGATTAGGGCCAGCTCTGAGAAAAAAAAACACAGGGAATCAAAGCCAGGTATACAACAGGAAAAATAGTTTTTCCTGTTTTACCTTGCTCATAAGGTACCCGTAATTAACGCTTAATTTATGATTACTTAATACATTATTTAAGGTTTTTCCTTGGCCTCTAGGGAGTGTGTGTGCAAAGTTTCACGCAGTTATAGGTAAAAACGTGAATCGGCCTCTTATAGCGCCACCATGAGGCTGATTTTAAAGTTTTTAAGTGGCATTTCTTCCTGGGCCAAGTGGGAATCTACGTGGAAAATGTCATGGAAAACGCATGCTGCGTTCATGATTTGAGGCATTTTGTTCAAAACAAACCAATCCTGCAAACTTTGGAAGCCAATCTTAGCCAATCAGGATGGAATATGGACAGATCCGTGTTGATCACATGACTATAGAGATACTGTGTATCTCTATAGTCATACACGCAAATACAGATTTGCGTGTTTTTTGGACAAAATCTGTTGGAGTAATATAAAAAGATTTCATTTAGACACTTCAGCTCAGAAATAACCAGACCGTAATGAACCATTAACCATTTATTAATATATGACCGTTACCATATATGCAATGATATTGCATTCAAGTTTGGCGGTGTGACTCTGCTCATGTGATATTAAAAGATTTCCTGTGCAAAATGACACAGATCTTCAATCACAAACCCCTGAGCAGAGCGTAATACAATTATAACATCACACAACAGTTATAACACCAGTTATAACGCAACAGTTATTACACAACAGTTATTACACCACAGTTATAACATGACACGACATTAAACCCTTAATGTACAACCATCACCATAATACAACGCCATCTACAAAACTATCCTGCCAACATCAGATGCTAGGGAGGAGGCCGGGGAGTTTTGAACCTACAGCTGTACAACCGGCACTGACAGCCAAGCACATAGAATGAACAGAGAATGAACAGAGAACAGAGGCTGCTTAAATGAACCGCCTGAGATGCACTGTGGGTATAAGAGGGCGTGAGTGAGTTAGCTTGTAGCGAATGAGAATGACAAGGGGTTGAACGTATGACTTAAAGGAGTACAACTGAATAAGCTTGTTAGCGAATGGGGGGTCCGGGGAGTATGAATGAAATATAAACATTCTGCCTGCCGTGTCTACATGAACTATCGTTTACACTGAATTTCATTTAGACACTTCAGCTCAGAAATAACCAGACCGTAATGAACCATTAACCATTTATTAATATATGACCGTTACCATATATGCAATGATATTGCATTCAAGTTTGGCGGTGTGACTCTGCTCATGTGATATTAAAAGATTTCCTGTGCAAAATGACACAGATCTTCAATCACAAACCCCCAACACGCGCTCACTTGCAGTGAGCAAATACAGAGCCACACCTTACCTTATATGAGAATGTTTATCAGTAAAAGCATCAAATTGACGCAATTCCATTTAAATCCATTTGATATAAATGAAATATGCTACATGAATTAACTATGTGAGTGTCAGCGTTGACACATTTCCTTTAAATGCATACCGAAGATGCCCTTCACATCTAAAGCCGACATCCTGCGCCAGCAGCGACTATTAGATGCACATTTGGCAAAACACCACTGTGTTCTGATGTTAAAGGAAATAAACTATGAACTTATGAATAACTATGTGTATAGACAGCAATGTCTAATTCCTTCTATATGATGGCAGCAATGCTAACCCTTTAGGCAAGTCCCGCTCGCCCGGACGGTGACCTGATATAGAAGGAATACACTATAGTGAATTACCCATCTAAACCTACCATCTAAACCACCATTAAGCATACGTGAGACCCAACACGACCAAAGCTTATAAATTTACCTATCTATAAGCCTACCACATTAAGGTAAACGTGAGACCAAACACGACCAAACCTTAGGTTAACCATGCCTACCAACCTAAACCACTGAAGCATATGAAGACCAGTTATACTTTAAAAGATACCATAACATCATAATACCACACTATAGCCTACGTGAGACCATGACACGACCGATGCTATAGTGTTTTACCAGTTATACTTTAAAGATACCATAACATCATAATACCACACTATAGCCTACGTGAGACCATGACACGACCGATGCTATAGTGTTTTACCAGTTATACTTTAAAAGATACCATAACATCATAATACCACACTATAGCCTACGTGAGACCATGACACGACCGATGCTATAGTGTTTTACCAGTTATACTTTAAAAGATACCATAACATCATAATACCACACTATAGCCTACGTGAGACCATAACACGACCGATGCTATAGTGTTTTACCTGACCCCCAACCTGCGCTCTGGCAGGAGCAATTACTTAACCATACGACATCAATTATGCAACTCCTGACTTAATTCCATAATTGATTACACATTTACACTCATGCTTTTGAGCTGAAAGAATTTCATCCGTATTTAACGGATATAACGTTCATAAGGAGCAGATGACCAACGACCCATGGCTTTCAGTGTGAATGATGGAACCAAAGATGCTGCTGAGTTGCAGCACCAATCCGAAAGGAGTGAACAACTTGGGGCAAGTCCACATCTGAAGGCATCCTGCTTCCTGGCAGCGAACCAAGCCTTGACATGGCCCTCCCAACATCCGAACAAGGTTCATCTCCCCCAGAATTTAACCGCCGTTGAAGGTAGCGAGACATAGAAGAGAACGGACAAAAGCGGTATCAGTTCTTACAATAATTGATATTCCATTAGAATAAAGCGGTATCAGTTCTTACAATAATTGATATTCCATAAGAATAATTAACTGATTTAGAGTGCTTAAGAGGAATTGAAACATGTGACTGAAAGAGAAGACAGGAATGGAAATGTCATGCAAGGGGTTAAAGCTTTCAGTGCAAGAAATGTATTCCCCACATCTAAGAAACCCATAAGATACTGATAGAAACTGCTTCCAAATAATATCTACATTGGTTAAGATTCTTTCCTCCGCTTAGTAATTACATAACTTCTCGCAGCTAGCTGCGTTCATCAACACATGTGCCGAGTGATCCAGAGCTACTTTTGAGTCAAATCATGCATTAACTTTTCACAAAATTCACCATCACAATCCCAACATAGAATGAAGCGATTTAAACACCCATGTAATAAGTTCAATATAAAGCAACCATCCCAGAATACTTAAATGTCCGAGATCATTAAACGATCCATACCATTTGACATACGCCTGGATTTTATGGACGCCGTTTCCTTTAGAACATCAGTGTGAGTGGGTTACACAGATCAAGCAGTGAGCAACCGACATGGCTTTCAGTAAGCTTGAACCAGAATAAATTTAGATTTGATTAATGATGACCTGCCTCTCATGACTTCAGCAGAAGTAGATCCAGTTATACCACCAAGGTGATCTTGAGAACTGCTCGGCAATGACCATATCGCTGCAGTAGTTATGAAGACCGGCAGCAACCCACAACCTGAACCTTCCCAGCATCCATGATGGACAGAAGTTCATGCCATCGTCAGAATTGGATCACCATAATGGGCAGTTGCTCAAGAAACATAAAACAGAATAAGTTTAAGCAATGAATGAATATCCCTTTACAAAGACATGTTTAAGCTAAAGTGAAGGTAACATGCAAGTTAGCTCATCAAACAATGAATCCAATCCATAATGCTGATAGGAATTGAAGCAGCAGAGAATCAGATTAACCTTTGTATGCCCTCTAAATGGCACCCCCTAGAGATAATTACAGTTAAAACAATCACCCCATTCACAAGCTTCAATCCACAATGAATAGAAATAGCTACCATTATCTTCTCTCCTTCCAAACTACTTCCATTAACCCTTCTTACATATACTACAATCCTTACCTCACATTACCTGTTAAGCTTTTGACTTGAATAGCAGTACGGTGTCAATGCTACATAATGATATACAACAGCCCAAATAACTATCACAATTTAAGAACAATGACCTTGAATACACTCGAATTGAAACTTGGTGGCAACCAGAGCATAATCAAGCTAAGCCTCAGCAAACTATCCATATTATTTTATTTGAACCGAATGATTCAACCTATTATAGCTACCTTTAACTTGAGCAGCTAGGCAGTATTAACAGATAAGCCTTTTATTTTAACCCCATTTAGATCTTTTGGCCCTAATGTACTCCAAGAGACCACAACAAATACAAAATATAATACTACTACTACTATGAATGGTATCATGGTGGAATACAGCCGGGTGAAAGTATGTGCCATACCATCAACCAATCTTACAAATACTTCCACAATCCTTTTAATTTACAATGACCTTACATTATCTGATAAACCTTGGACTTTAAAATAGCATAACATCAATGCTTCATTAATATAAAACACAACCAATTATACCTAATGAATCAATTAGAGCCTGTTCTGTCCTCAAAAAGTGTGGAGGCAGACAAATAGACAGACAGCTAACAATAGCTTTTTTCTTTTTTTTTAGTAGTAGTAGAATCAGTAGCTCGCACTTAAGAACTAACAGCAACCCAACCTGAACCTTTCCGGCATCCGTGATGGAAAGAAGGTCATGCCATCAAAAGCCTTGGATCACCATAATAGCAGTCAATCATGAAACGAAAAACAGAAGCAGTGTGAATTCAAGCAATGAATATCCCTTTACAATGACATGGTTAGCTAAAAGTGAAGTAACGTGCAAATTAGCTTCAGTGCACTAATGAATCCACCTGCATCTGAGAATCAGATTAACCTTTGCTTGCCCTCTAAATGGCACCCCCTGGAGGACAACCCACTACAATTGAAGCAATCGCCCCATTTCACAAGATTTCAAATCCACCATGAAGTAATTATCTATTTAAGCATCTGCAAACTAATCCACCCACATTATAGTTACCTGAACTTGAGCGTTAATTAAGTGAATAGAACAGGAATGCAGAAATAACGCTTCACTGAGTGGATTAAATTAACTTGAATATCCCATGATAGTTGTGTACCTATTTAACATGACAGTTACACTGCCATAATGCCTGCACATGACCAGTTAAGAAAGAAAACACCCTTGCCCTTTCACCTTATTCTCACACGGTAGCATTGAACTGATCCCCATGATATGACTGTCAGTTGCATAGACTACAGTACCCAAGATGCATTGCTGTATTGTATGAGACTTCCTGATTACTCCCAAGAAGTAGTCACGTGACACCACCACGCCGTGTTGCCAGATTGTAAAAGAAACAAGCGGCCAAGTCTATAAAAAGTCACAAAACAAATGTTTAGAATATTAAACATTTTTTGCACCATGATTACATATGAATCTGGGGTTCCTTCACATGAACACTGTTTAGTAATCATATTTGCTGTGACTTACAGAACACAATCCCAAAGTCGCTTATAATAAGCAGACATGGCAACACTGATTTGCTACACATGCTGTGTTTTCCTATCCTGGCTTGAGTACATGTCTGAATTTGACTTCTTGTCTTATATTATGCCCCGTTGCACACAGATTGTCTACGGCAGCCTTGATAAGTATAAACATATTATAAAAGCATTTGAGCAAGCAGTAGCAATACAACTGTTGGAAGCTCTGCTTGAAGCTTCAGAGCCAACTAGATGGCACTGCACCATTGTGGGTATTCCCAGAGTCAAGAGTGCCTCAGCAGAACAGCATTAGAACTTAGAAGCAGTACTTATTTTGGAAAAAGATTTGGCCCAAATATAGCTCCATTACTTCTATACCTTAAGCAAACAATAATAATAATAACAATCTGAAATAGCCAAGTTTCATTACCTGATGAGGTAAAGGGGAGTAGCCTACATGGGAAGCAAGCCTGCTGTGTTAACTGTGCAGTGTTGAACAAACAAAGCTTTTACATGGCAACAAGCATGCTATGTTAGCTTTAAGCTACAAACAATTTGATTTTTCCACATGGGAAGCAAGCATGCTATGTTAACTGTGCAGTGCTGTATAACAAACAAAGATTCTACATGCAGCAGCATGCCATGTTAGCTTTAAGCTACAAACAATTCCAGCTTTCCACATGGTAAAAGGGAGTAGCCTACAACCAAGCTTCTACTGTACATGGGCAGCAAGCATGCTGTATTAGCTTATGAGCTACAACAATTCCAAACTTCTACATGGCAGCAAGCATGCTATGTTAGCTTAAGCTATGAGCACAGTAGTGTTAGCAGCAATAATAGAAGAAGCATTGGCTGCTGTAGCAGTGGTAAAGTCAGCATCATTAGCAAAATCATCTCATATAGCACCAAAATATCATAGAGCAGCACACAACGCGTAGATAAGCAGCAGATGACAGCTCGCAGCAGCTAGCAGAATGCATTGGTTCAGCAACCAAGGAATTTGAAAATTTGAAAACCTACAGCTGTTTGAAAACCTACAGCTGTACAACCGGCACTGACAGCCAAGCACATAGAATGAACAGAGAATGAACAGAGAACAGAGGCTGCTTAAATGAACCGCCTGAGATGCACTGTGGGTATAAGAGGGCGTGAGTGAGTTAGCTTGTAGCGAATGAGAATGACAAGGGGTTGAACGTATGACTTAAAGGAGTACAACTGAATAAGCTTGTTAGCGAATGGGGGGTCCGGGGAGTATGAATGAAATATAAACATTCTGCCTGCCGTGTCTACATGAACTATCGTTTACACTGAATGTGTTTTGCCTTTCGGCCTGGCGGAGAGAATTAATGCTTAATTAACGCTTAAATATTGTATTAAGTTATCATAAATTAAGCGTTAATTACGGGTACCTTATGAGCAAGTGTTACCAAAATAGTCATGTGAATGTAAATGTTTCTGAGCTCATTTCTCCTATGGGTCCTAAAGGTAAAATGCCCTTCCCTTTGTATTTTATGCTAATGTTACATGACAAAAATGCTATCCTGTGCATGTACCATCAGGAGACAGGTAGCATAAAGTGACTCCTCTCGTGATGCAAAAAATAGACCAAAGGAGAGAGATTTTTTTTCTGGTGTCATAGATGCTTTAATGCCAGTCTGTTAAATTGTGCGAAAACAGACTCAAAGCCGACAATGTTTAGAGATCAGCTCTGGTGATAGGCTACCCAAGAGAAAACACTCAAAACCTTGAACAGATCTAACATTCATTACTCAGCGGTCTGCGAGGATATTGACTAAAACTGGCTTAGATGGGAAAGCACATTAAGACACGAGTTGAATCAATTCTCTATTTCTTACTTTTGTGCACTATGGAAGGGAGGTGAAAGAGATTCAGGGTGAGAGAGAAGCATATCCTACATGTACTCATAGCTTTACTTTGGAGATTTGGAACACAGGAGAGAGGAGGATATTTTTCAGTCTGCACTTTCTTGTAAGGAGGGAAAAGAAAAATTACCCTGCAGTAAATAGATGAGCTTGATAAGGCCTCCTAAATATAAGTCTTATCGCTCTGTATTTGAAGCAGCCATGGACGAAATAGGCCAAGTTGTCACTCAAGCTTTTAATTAAGAAAAGAAACAGTGATTGCGTGCATGTGCATGTGCGTGTGTGTGCATGTATGTGCGTGCGTGCGTGCGTGTTCAAGTATGATATGTGCATGCTTGGCACAAGTGTGCATGCGCGCGTCTGAGCATGTGCATGCTCCATTCTGCTGTTAAGACAACATGTTTTCAAAAACGCTCATCAGCACTTGTGTTCATACCCTTCAAATAACCCCTGCCCTTGATGCAATGTTATAATAATGATAATACTTTATTTCTGGTTAATAATATCATCCTCCCCCATCTTCCCCTCTGTGCATGCCATACGGTGTGAGAGAGACAGACAGACAGACAGACAGACAGACAGAGAGCGATAGAGAGAGACAGAGAGAAAGAAATGGAGGGAGAGAGAGAGAGAGAGAGAGAGAGAGAGTGCTGACATGACCCTAGTGTCTATTAATCAGCTGCTGAGCTCGGCTCACATCACCACATCAGATAAGGCCGCCTGTTGTCACACAGGTGTAAATAATGGCCAAAAGCGTCCTGAGTCTGATACGGGGCTTGTCCGAGTGCAGAGATGTGGACTGACAAAGACACAAGTAGGCGAGGGTCTGAGGAAAAAGAGAGCCAGTGTTCTGGCTTTTGACTGATAACAGTCTGGAGCTGAAGAACGGCAACAAGTCGAAATGGGAGTAATGGGAAGCTGCAGACAAACATAGGAGGCATCGGAGCATCGGCATGTTGACACACACACAATGAGTGTGTCGACACCAGTAGGCGGGTACACACTTGGTGAAAAATGGTCTGTTCTTTTTTTCCACATGGAACTTACACCGTGTTTATATCCAGGAACCAGAGTTAAGCTGAACGTAGTGTCATTTAATTTCATTGTCAATTATGTGCAAAATAATCTATTATTTATTTCAACAATTTCAAAGGATGTACTAATACTACTGTACTAATAGCTATAAAGCTAAGCTATGCACACTTCTAAAGCGCATGCACACTTCCTGTCAACTCACCTACTGGTGTCCACACGCCCCTTTGGATGTCAACATGCCCATGCTCCAGCGTCATGTTTGTCTGCAGGGAAAATGATAAAATACCATGCCACTGATGCTGCAATGTAGTGTATGCAATGATTAGATGATAGTCATCAGACAGGGAGCACAGGCGGCCACATAGCTGAATGGGTAGAGAGGCCGGCTGTAAAACAAAAGGTCGCTAGTTCCACTCCCGGCCCCAGCTATGTGTCTAAGGGTCTGAGCAAGGCACCTAACCCCTAAATGCTCTTCTGGATAAGAGTGTCCACTAAGTATTTACACCATCTCATCTATGAAAATAGGCAATATACGAGCTCACAACATTGTGGGCTTCTAGATCTGCTATTTTGCTCGAATGCTCGCCTCTGAATAGGGGTGCTAGGGTTCATGTAGTTAAGAGTCTTACTCAAGGGCACCCTGAGCACCTTCAGTAGCCATCAAGTGAATGTTAGTGATAGTTTCCCTGACCAGATCTTCCCAGCTCAGGGATTTAGACGAGCACATTTTGCTCAAAAACTCTCTTTTTAATGACCTCTAAAATATACCAGTTAATTTCCCCCCCTAATTTAACTCTGTATACTATTGATATTTGCATGCTGTATTAGGCTTTCCAGCTCATTTCTCTGTCATTTCCTTGTGATGACAAAATACCTAAAAATCAGCTATTACCTTTTTCCTTACTCCATTTACCATTTTGTTCAACTGTGCAAACCTCATTGATTTAATTTCATGCAAGATGTGGTTTTGGATAAATCAAAAGTGCTACATTCAATGGTGAAATGCACTCTATGTTTCAGTGTCGGCAGTGGAGGCAACATTTCTGATGATATGATGAGCGCACATCTTTAATCAATCAAACATTGCCTCCATTTTGTCTGTAATGTTTAGATAAGGTCCACATGCACATGTGGTGCTTAAACAAAGCAGGCTCCTTGATGTTTTGGAATATTTCATCTGTGGACCAGAAACAAATTCACATTTGCATGCTTGCTGAAACCGCCCACTCCATATATCAAGCCGCTGTGTGATCAAAAGTCGAGTTAATAGGGATACGACATTGGGGTGTGTAGGGGGGGGGCATTACTAACCTAAAATACTTACAAATGATTTTTGGGCTGCTGCTGCTGCTGCTGCTGCTGCTGTTGTTGTTATTGCTGGTAGGCAGTCTGTTTGGCAGTGCGAAAGGGCTGAGTTTAGAGAATTTCTTGAGTCAAAGTAGCTGCCTTATTTGTGTTGTGTGGGGGGGGTTCAGAAAGCGACTGGAGCAGAGATCAATAAGGTATAATAGGCCTGGGAATGAAATGATGCCAAGGGTCTCCTATGTCAATGAATCTGCTTATCTATGTCTGGCAAGCTGCAGTCTGCCATCCCCTGCTTACTCACCTGTAGATTAGTGATACTGTACTGAAGGGAGCAGGTAAAGGGTGATTTATACTTGGCTGTGCGCCGTGTCACGCACAGAAAATAACTAATCTACAAGCTCACAACGCTGTGACGCGTTGTGAGCTTGTAGATCTGCTGTTTTCAGTGTGTGACGCGGCGTGCAACAAATTAGGCCTATAAATCAGGCTTAAGAGCACTAAATAAAGGACCTAGAGTTCAACTCTGCCCTTGACTTATCTTGCAGACGCAGTGGTATTTTCAACCAGGAGAAGCAGGTGGGGGATATATGGATTCAGTGCTGAGAGGTTATGGTAAAAGGTTATGGGATTTATTTTCGACTCTGCCGGCGCTGTAGCCTAAAGTGGAGGAAATGCTATGTGGAAAGTGCCAAGGGTGAGTGTATCAGAACTAATTCCACTCTAAAGCCTCAGAGTTAAGACCAAAGATTTGAGACGAGACAGAACCATTTTAAGCCCGATTTATACTTTGTTGTACGACAGTGTCATGTGCCGAAAACAGCTGGTCTACAAGCTCACAACACGTCACAGATGGGAGGCATTGAATTGTGAGCATGTAGAGCTGCTATTTTTGCCAAATGTTTGTCACCTAGCACAGGGACGCTAGGGTTCAGGTGGTTAAGGATTACAAACCTAGATTAGAGGTTATAGAATGCAACTGTCCTGTTATTAGTCTGTTGTAGTAACTCTGTAACTGTTCCTGTGTTTATATTATGTGTATGTGGTGCGTGCGTGCGTGCGTGCGTGCGTGCGTGCGTGTGCGTGCGCTGTGTGTTAGCTTTCTAGCGTGGGAGCGAAATGCATGTTTACAAGCTTTACTCATTGTCTGCACTAAACGGCGTCGATATCTCTCAGGCATTAATGTTCCAAAAACAAACACAATTTATTACTTAGCAACAAATGACCTATTTATACAAAACACCAATCCCCCGTTTGCCTTTCTTGCAGACCTGCGTCACATGCATTTACTGCATCAAAGGCTTTAAGGTTGTAGCATTGTAAAAAAAAAAAATGAAATAAATAAATAAAAGGCAGGCCAAGTCCTCTCCTGACAGATTCTGATAAGGCATGTGAACATGCACCCTGCTATTCTCTTATCACTCTGACATGCTCAGAACGCCCCCATGCCAGTGCCAAGCATGAACACACATGGCCCGGAATTATTAGCATGGAGTAATAGGCCCCTTTTATTCAAGGACGTGACGAACATGGAAAACACATCCGAGGCAAGCCGGAGACGCCGTCGTCAACTCTCTAAATGAGTCCGACCCCATTCTCCTTGTACCTATAGATACGTACAGGCAGGTTTGCCTGAAGGCGAGCAGTGATTTTTGCGTGGTAAATTGGAAACTGGGTGACAGTTTGACACCTGTCGATCCCACGGTTGGAGCTGATACACACCTCCTTGGCCTGTCTCATTTGATGGGTGAGTGTTGGAAACTGACTTGAAGTGATTTATTTTAGTTGTCCATTCGTTCTTCATACATACTGTACATACAAATAGTATCAATAATCTACAGGATTTTTTCCCCGTTTCTTTTATATACACGTATATAAGTATATCTACTGCACACATAATCAGTATAATTTAATGATGGATCACACATTAGCTGAATATACTGTACCACCACAACCTGTATAAAATAGACCAATGGTTCTCAACCTCAGGTCCAGGGACCCCTTGAGGGGTCCCCATGCAGCTAACGGCTTGATAATTAAGAACCTGCAGAAGTACTACACTTTGTAGAATGTGGTCCCAGAGACAAAAATATCACATTAACCACTTAAACCCCCTATTCTTAGTCAAACGGACCTGAGTTGCAACTTTGGACTGCTCTAGTCGCTCTACATCAAATGTCTTCACCAACGATAGCCAATCTACAAGCTCACTACATGTTGCGTTGCGACACGTTGTGAGCTTGTAGATCAGCTATTTTTGGCTAATGTTCGCCCCAGAATATGGATGCTGGGTAGTGGTTAAATGGGGGCCCATGGCCTAATGAATAACTGGCGGTCTTTGGAATTAAAAAGGTTGAGAATTACTGGTCTAGATTCTTGACGCCATTTTTGCAGTATTCATCGTTTTGTTTTACTGCTGCTTGAATGCAGTCTCTATTCATTTGAATCGCTTAGTCTATATTTAACCTTGGATGAATTAATCGGTTGACACCCAGCTATATTCAAATCACAACACATTTCTTTATTTGTCTAATGAGACAGATGATTATGTTATTCAACTATGATACACCCGACCTGGACAAAAGGTGAGGTGAGGATCACATGAATGACATGCAAATATGGCTTGATCGTTTTAAGGAGAATATCCTCACAAAGTGGCATTAGGATGTGCGGTGCCTACACTTGTCCTTGGTTCTTTAGTTTGCTTGATGATGACTTACTGTAGGTAATATGAAAGAAAATGGCCGAGGGGCGCTATGTTCACTAGCTTTGTTGTGGTTCCAAAGGTTGTCCTCTAACAAGTTTTTAGTAGGTGTCTGAGATAGCTTTTTTCTTTTTTTCTAAAGCTTAATTAATGTGTGCCACAACCAAGTATTGACCTTGGTAAGCACCACAGGCTTAAAATGTCCTCTGACCAAGCTCCCACCTTGACAATTTCTTTAAACTACATTCAGAACTGCATGTGTCTTACACGAGAGTTAATGCCAATACTGTAGTTTGTCTGCAGTTCACAGCAGGACAGTCAAACAGTTCCAAGGTAAACAAGGATGAGCTTCTTAAGAAGACGCTGAGACTGAATACAGATTGGAGGGTTCAAGTTAGGATCAATATTCTGAAGACATGGCAGATTGTCTCCATTGTTAGAAGAAGAAGTCTGTGTGTTATCTCTGGTGTAAGAGCTATACAGAAGCAAAGGGGATAAGAGGATTTAAAAGAAGGATTTTGGTAAGAGAAGATGAAGAATAAATAACGGAGCTAAAGTATTACAATTCCTATTTTGAATGACAGGAGTGAGATAGAATAGGGCAGAGATCAGCTGTTGTTTTTGTTGTTGTTGTTGTTTAGCATGGGACATAGTACATGCATACAATAATGCTGAGAGCTGATAGTGATCTTAGAAGAGTGAAATTCCCTTTAAAGTTATTACCTAAGATTCAAGATAACAATAAGTAAGCTAGGAAAGTGCGCTCCTTGGAGCGCAGAGCTCCACCAGGCTGGGTCGCCTATGCAGGGCTGTGTCATTCGTGGGGTGCAGCCGTCTATAGCAGTGTGGCGCCTCTATGGGTGTACGTGCAATCGCTTTTGGCTCTGTGCTGTTTAGAGCTCCCTAAATCTGTGATTCCGATTTGGAGCAGAGAGGACATGATTGGTGGCATTTTGTGCAAAACTGCACCCTATAGACGAATCCACAGACGCGCTGCCTGTAGGCGGCCATTGCTGCGGTGTCGCGGTGCGTAGCGTTGACACCGCAGCAATGGCTGCGCGCAGGGCAGCGCTTCGTGTATACAGACGCTTCATAAAATGTTGTGTACTCTGATTAGTTGGGACTCTAATTGGTTGGGAAGAAAAGGTAAGCTCACTTACCATGGAGGTTTGCCAAACCACATTCACTTCCTTGTTTGCATTTCATGGCAAGGCTGTCTGCGAGTCGCAGACGGTATGAATGACCTTGGCCAATCAAGGACTAGCAGTAACGCCTATGCAAAGTAGTTTAATGTGAGCCACAATATAAACACTGTTAAATTAATAGGCATCCTTATCTACTGTATGCATTATGTGACAGTAACAAACATACTTAAATGGAAACGACAAGCAGAACTGCCATGGTTAAGTAGTTATATCCCTCTTTTATTTTGCAGTTAATGCACTGAAATTGTTAATCGCGATTAACGTTATTGACGCATTAACTTTGACAGACCACTGTACGACCTACGACCCATGCCAAAACATTAAGCGCCCTGTTATAGCACAACCATAAGGCGCAAAAAAATAATAACTACGAGGTTCTTCCTTGGCCTACTGGGAGTGTGCATGCAAAGTTTCACGCCAATCGGTCCACCAGTGCCTGAGAATAGCTGTTTACAAACTGACTGACTGACACACGGACAGACAGACGGACAGACGGCGTGGAGCGAAAACATAATCACCGGATTCCCTGCCCCCATTCCGACCTGACAGGGAATTCTGCAACCAATAGACAACATACAGGCACCAGCTGTCCTATTAGAATGGGTTAATGATATACTGTGAATCAATACCTGGCTTATAACATTGTGAGTTTATTGAATTAAGAGACTTCAGTGCGCAGTTGTCTCTGAATCAAGTCTGAGTTTGAGGCACACACTTGAGTAAATCATTATTAGAGGCGAGTGAACAGATGTTATAATGTGGTTATAATGTGAGGCGGGGATTATTGTTGCAATATATAAATGATCGAAAATTATAATAATAATTACACAAAATATTGTTTTTACAATGATTTGATTAGATTACAAGGTTCTGCTTCCATAGCAACATAATCAGAGGCCTATATGTTATTCAGAACAGCAGTCTGCCATCGATAATAACTGCAGAATGATGTGATTAACCAATCAGAATCAAGTATTGAACAAAGCAATATATATTATATAAAATGTATGTATTTACTGATGGTAATTGATATAGAAAATGACTATTTTAGGTCAGCACCACGATAGTGATACAGTATATGGTTATATGTATAATGTAGATCAGAAAGCTGTGATCTACATTAAGTCCTTAACAACATGTGTACAATTGGTGTCTCCATGTTATACAACTGTGTTAACTCTTTGACTGCCAGAGTATTTTCATAAAGTACTCCCCCAGTGCCAGCAATTTTCGTGTTTTTTTATTTTTATATTTTGAATTTTTCTCATGAAAATAATTTAAGGACACATAATGTAAAGACCCAGCACAAATCCGCCACTAGAGCGCAGCACATGACAGCTTGATCCATGTCGTTGGGTCTCTCTCACCCTTCTTCATAGATTAGACAAGGAAAAACATGAAAACGGATGTGACGTCCCCCCCATTGTTTTGATCGGCGAAAATTACGTTGTGATATACGACGGCGATGACTGATCGTCACCCAGACCATAGATTATAGAAGAGAACCGTTCCGTTTGTCCGTTATACCGTGTGAAACCCCGTTTATTTACCTATTTTGGACGAAAATGACTGGGGAAAAGAATCAAAAACCGGAAACGGAATCCAGGTCATGGAACCGGATGCAGATGTCCGTGAAGTAAGTGGAACTCGAGAATAACATTGAATATTAAGCAGCATAGCGCAATCAGAGATTAAACAATGAACGCGCGTCCAGCGCGTCGAGCGCGTCGACGGCCAACTGGACAAAGTAGCACTTGACGCGTTATCGCGTCGTCCGCAGTCAAAGAGTTAAAATAAGTCCTTCAAATGTTATTTTTATGCATTAACATTTCAATAGGAATAAGATATTAACATATTTATCAACAGAATAGATGGAGAGGGAAGAAGCAAAATATCTATGCTGAGCGTCAGGCATACAAAAGGAGTGTCCTAAAAGAAAATAGAATCTTGACCATATCCTGAAATGTCACACTAATCATATGTTAAGGTATTGTTCTTGCTTGACACTGATTGATTAAAGAACAGTTGCTGGAAGAAGTGACCACAGTATTTGCACTCCAAGTAACCCTCAAGTAACAGATCTACCATTGGGGAAAGGGCTTTTATTGTGTAACATATACAGTACCAGGTTGGGTTTTTTTTTCTTCATTTCTTCGACAATCCTGTAAGGCTGCAGACATACTGTAAGAACACGCCAGCATATCTCAATCCTTACACCACCATAAGCACATTTCATCCTACAACACAGCAGGAATGATTCTGTTTCACGTGGTCATGCCCTAGAGCAACATTACATTGACTCTCTTCTTTCCATTTTGCCCTCTGCATTGACCAGTGACACAGAAACATGCACAAACAAGCAACTTTAAGGTTATTTAAAGGACAATGATCAATAATGGAACTGTAACTCCTACTTAATCTCCATAATGAGCTTCATTGCCTCAATTAATCATGTCTTAGCACCAAGTGCCCAGCCTCCCAGTGGAACGTTGGAGAATGAAGGCTGGCCCCGATTGGAACTGCCCTCAGTCCATTCCACATTGGTGTCTTGCTCCACAGACATTCCCATGGCATGCAGTCCCAGAAAATGTTCTTATATTGTGAGAGGGGGTTGACAAAGGTTGAATAGAGTCGTGTGGACAGATGACACATTGCACACGACACACAGACACAGGGACGCACGTACGCACACACACATACACCACATGCATACACATACACATACACACATACAGTAAGTGATAAGATATCAATGTGTTTTTTTCTTGATGTTCTTGTTTTCCTAAACACTACATGGATTAAATGTGTTGGGATGCCATTTGGGACCCCCAGTGCACTGACTTTGGAAAGCCCTCCCTGTGGGATAGGGGAACGTAAAAGTTGGGAGAGTGGCTCACAGTGACATACGCACAAGACTGCAACACGCACGCACGGACACACACACACACACACACACACACACACACACACACACACACACACACACACACAGAGTGAAGTCATCAGCTATTCCAAAACGAAGTACGGCACAAGAGTCAAATCTGCAAAAAAGTGGAGAACATTAGGTTAAATGAAAACACCATGGGGTCGCAATTGCCATCCCCTGGGATCCCAAATGACGCCCCTGGATGTAGCTTTTGTCAAGCTACCCAGATACTTGGTGAACTAGAAAAGTGACAGATCCCCACCAGGCCGGGTTTCCTACCAATCGCTGTGTTGGGGGGACCTGTTATAGCGCCACAATCTTTTGAATACAATCGTAACCAATCAGAATGGAAAATTAAATATCTGACAGATATGTCTTGATCACATGACTACAGAGATAATGTGTACCGATTTGCGTGAGGTTGGAAAAAATCTGCAGTAGTAGCAAAATATTTGTTTGTCAAACAACGGCGTGTTATAGCGCCACCGTGAGGCCGATTTTAAAAAGAAATGGGGTGGAGGTTCTTACTTGGCCTGCGGTGTATTGCATAAATGGCCTGTCAAATAATTACCATAAAGTAGTCAGGATAAACTGCTATTATTATTTTCAGATTGAGACATACATAAATCTGTAGGCCTATTTCCAGGTGCACTAAAAAAAAATCTGGGACAGGCAACCACGGCACAGGAAACCCTGTTACTGGGGAAGCCCCTGCTTCCACTTCCACTACAGTTTAGTCAAGTTTGTTTGTGTGAAATTGCCTGTTGAGTTTGTTATCGCACATTTTATTTTATTTTACCCTTATTTAACCGGGCAATGTCTTTTTTTTTTTACGGGGCAAGGTTGATTAAGCACAGATTCTCTTTGCAGCAATTGCCCGGGGTGGAGGAGGGAGGAAGAAGGATTCAGTTGCAGTACACCCTTACAGTATTCTAAAATGTTTATACAGTATGTTTATATTCTCGTTTTCGAGGACCCCCTCGAAAACGAGATGGTGCATCTCAGGGGGCTTATCCTCTAGTGAAATTTCTAATACACATGTAAATTGATATTTAACTATATTCATGACTGACTCTAGTTGAAAGCAAAGCAACTGTACAACTAGTCCCAAGTGTACCTATACTACTACAGTATCTGCAGTTGAAAACCTATTGACCCGCTGACTGGCCCAGTCATGTCTGTTGAGATGAGAACTGTGTTTGTGAGGACCCTGTCTGACAGAATCCAAATATTTTTTTAACAAAAAGAGAGTTGCCACCACCACAAATTTTATAGGACCCCAGTAAATGGGGAAAACATAAAGAGAAGCTATCTCACGTATAGATGGGTTTCCGCGCGACATCATCACAGAGCAGAGTGCGCAATCTGCACATGCGCGGGGGAGAACGAACCGGAAGCGCCATTCACTCTCTCGTTATTTTCGGGATTTAGATAGGCATAATGCTGCTATTATAGGCATAATAGGCATAATGCTGCTATTATATACAAACAGATCCAACTTTCGACAAATCATTTTTATTGAGTAAAGAAGATATTACAAACTGCATCATTTAATCTACTTTCATTAAACCTGGTGAAGACCATTTATTTTCTGAATGTACAATGGCCAGAGCTGCTGCGGGTAATAGCGCCCTCTACAGGCTCATCCCGCCACTGCGCGCGCATCATCGTCTCATGTTTACAAACAGGAAACCCATCTATTCAGAGAAGAACAGTTTGTGCTGCTTTTGCCGGAAGCTTATTTCCCAGAAAGACTGTAAACTAATCAGTGCAGGACTAAATAACTGGCAGTGAGCAAGTGTTTTCCTCTCATAATATGAATATTTTCAGACATAATTTGTCTTCATTGAGATTCTGTTCATATTATTTTGATAATATTGTATTGTGAATGCCGATATCGTGTTTTCAAACTGAAGCATGAGAAAGTTACATCCTGAACAGTTTAGTACTGTGGAATTAATAATAACTTATCTCTTCCAGACACATGTCTTTGAAACGTAGCCCATGTGGTCTGGGGATATTGTGCCTTGGTGTATATTAAAATGTCCCCGTGTTCCAAGGGAGGATTAGCTCGTGTCAGTTAAGATTATCCATAACAACGTGTTCTTTTCTGAATTCAGAAAATCTCCACCTCTGCTTTATGAACGGCCCCGCTGAGAGGCCCGGGGCTCAAACCGATAACACATCTACTCACCTCCATCAAAACGCTTTTTCCCTTGGGGCCGGTGGGGGCTTTCACAAATGGAGTCTCAATTGTTCTGAATATTCCACTATTTCTGAGGAGGCAAAGCGAGTGAGACGGGGAAGAGAAGGAGGGGCGGGAGGAGGAAGACGTTGAGGACAAGGAGGCCTATTATGATGAATGATTCTGCTGCATTTAGAAAACTATTGATTCTGTCCCGTGCCTAATAGAAGGTGATGATGGCACAGAGGTGAATCCATTACCGGGTGGGGAAGCTATGTGGGGTATACTGAAAGGTAATGTGTGTCCTTTCCCATTTGTCACTACCAACCAAAAAAAATTATATATATATATATATATATATATATATATATATATATATATATATATATATATATATATAGCTGGAAGATGTACTCAGCTGTGGAATAAGGATCCACTCTTTTTCCCCTGGAGGTAGGGATGGTAGAATTGTCTATTAATCTCAACGGCCAAACCCAAAAGGCCAAAAGATACTGTACATCCTCCCAACACCTCAGGAATCGCTGTCTCAAAGAGCCAGGAAGAAAAACCCAAACAGGCAACAAAGCGGCTGCCCTAAGTCTCCCACTGGGGGAGGATTCATTCTGTCCCCATTTAAAAGAGAGCTGTGCTTGCTGCGAGCACAGATGATGACCCCACAAGGCAATCGATAAATCTTCGGGGACAGCAGGGTGTTGGCAAGAAAACAAGCATGTGTGATGAAATGACAGTACAGTCCACTACAGTAGGCAATATAGCCTTTTGTTATGAGAATCTCCGTTAATTGAAATGGCAAATAGTGGATTATATTTCTTTTCGTGTTGTTATCGACCCCAAAAGATTTTTAGCATATGGTCTGCAGGAATATATTAGATAACAAAAGGTTTGTATTTATGGACAAATGCACACGCAATCTCATGGAGTAATATTAGCTGGAGCTACACAGACTTGATACTGTACATCATGTAAAAAAGAAAAATGTTGCCAGCTTGATGTTGTCCTGCTGCTGAAAACTCTGGAAGGCATTTGTTTGTCTATGCTGTTATTGAAAGCCAGTTTGCTGAGCTCCATGTTTACATGTTTCCCCACATCAGTTTATGACTGTAGGATCAATATCCTATTATTGTTCAATTACGCATTAACTCAGGCAAGCAAAACATCCATCAGATGGTCAGTGTAGGCATCACATTGGGTCATGGACACGGACAGCCGGGCTAAGGACATAAGAGACAAGCATAACCCCCAACTAAAGCTTAGCATTTTTCTGAGGCGTTGTTTTTGTCATTTTACAGGCCGTTGCCGTAGGCAGAATACTGAAAAATAACTTGAATGTTTCCATGAAGGTCCTCTCAAATTTGATTACACAGTCCCCCCCACAGTCCTTACTTGAATCCCATTGTAGTGCTTGTGGGTTAATGTGCCTCAATATTAACTAGAAAGAGTGTATATCTCCGCCAGGCTGGGTTGCCTAGCCAGGGCTGTGTAAGATGTGGGTTTCCTGAGGAAGGAAAGAGCATAAATACGACCAACAAGCTCACAATATTGCATCTGCAACACTTTGTGAGCTAGATCTGGATCTGGATTTTCAATGTGCAACACTGTCTACAGAGCATACATTATAGTCATTACTGTCCCATCGTATATGAGAGACAGATGTGGTGTGCATGTATGCAGGGAACCAGCAGGTTGGCAGTACCTCATCAAAACAGCAAGTTGAACATTAGGTGTGCAGAATGAAATTCGAATGATGTGTGATTTTGTTTTTAGAAGTTCTTATATGGTTAACATGGGAAATCATTTCAGTTCTACTGTGACTCTTACTGTCCTACATCTCCTGCTCTGGTTGTAAATACAGAGGTCGTGTTAGGCCTGTAATTGCTGGTTTTGGCAGATTTTTATGACATATACCGGAAAATATATAATTCCCTTCGGATATCTCTCTCTCTCTCTCTCTCTCTCTCTCTCTCTCTCTCTCTCTCTCTCTCTCTCTCTCTCTCTCTCTTGTGTGCACATGGCGCACACACAAGTGTACTCTCTCTCTTGTGCGAGCATGTCGCACACACACAAGTGTGCTCTCTCTCTCTCTCTCGCACACACACACAATGTGACATTTCTGTGAAGTGGTTGCTACGGTCGCTAAACAGGAACGCACTATTGAAAGTCAACGCTGAGAGTTGCATTGACGGCAAGTCCATGATGTGTTTTGCATAAATTCACAGACAAAAAATGTTACAGTATCACCACATTTTTATATCGCAAAGTTTTGTCTTTTTAAATGTTTAATCCTTTTTTACTTAACCTCTGCTGCTTGCATCAAAGAAAATGAACTGTACTGAAGAACGCTGAATATTATATCACATTTCAAACAAAGTTGTAACAGCATTAGTAACACAATAATGATTTTAAATAAATGTTCCCAGCTCTCAACCTTATACAGGCTGTAGTGACATTGTGCTATATTGTTTTACATGTTACAGCATTGGGACCATCTAGTAATTATGTGGAACATTTGATTTCATATCATGCTATTTCAGAGTAGTGCGAGAGCATACAGCAACAATAATCCAGAAGCATAACACTCCAAGATCACATCGACCTAAATCATTATGATCATTCCGGTTATTCCCTTTCATTGGTCTAATTCAACATTATGTGGTATTGTACAAGCTGTTCCCCCCTCTTTATCTCAACATGCAGCCATTTGCTCAAGGGGATAGTATTTTTAGCATCAGGGAAATATATGCGGCTTATTTACTGCCATCATATCATCAAACTGTCAAGAAGCATCTTTTGCAGACTAAACCTTTCACATATCTGTGTGTACTCATAATTGATTCTCTGTTATATCGCTGCAAAATGCCGCTGAGATAACTGAGCACTGCTGCGTGGATGGTATGAAACCCTCACTGAGCTTGATAGACTGTCACATCTTATCACAACTTTGAAACACACTGAGACGACAGAGGGAGAGGGGGTGAGTATGCACTTGACTGCTACACCTCAAAAGGTGTTCCTGTACTAAACATTTTCAAAGGACGTAACATTGAAAATATTGAGGTTATTTTTTTCAGGTGAGCAGAAGCAGATTTAGTGTAGCATTGAAACTACTGTTAAATGAGAAGAAATTGTACAAGTGCACAAGTTTATTTTATTTTTTTAATTGGAAGTATTGTGATGGGCATTGTCCTGTATCTAACCGATATGAGTACTGCTGACAGTTCTAGCTTGGACATCTAAATCATTATATTTCAACAGAGAACTTTTTGTCTTTTCTTCTTGGAGAACAGAGCAAATATGAAGCAGTAATGTCACAACCACACAACAGGTCTACTGTATGGCTATAGTATCAGCACCACGAAAAAAGAAAAAAAAATATGTGTGTGTATGTATGTATGTATATATATATATGTATGTATATATATATATATGTATATATAAATATATATATATATATATATATATATATATATGAAGAATGAATGGACAACTAAGGTGGTCAAGGAGGTGTGTACCGGCTCCAACCGATGGATTGACAATGTGAGATCCAGCTGTAAGCATGAAATAGTAAATAACTGCTGGATACATCGTAATTATGTTATTGATATTATGGGTGATCTCTGTAGCTAAATTGTTGATACAACCAGCTTCTGTCTACAGAGAACCTTGTGTTTTCAGGGAGAGAGAAAGAGCCTGGTCTGTAAATCTGTTGTGCATCGAGCTAATCGATGCACACACGATGAATCAACCATCCCCACACACACTCAGAAAGAGCCTCTGTCGTGACAGGTTGTTTTATGTGCTCTTGTTTGGATCTTATTTCTGTGTGGTGACAACTACAAGGCATGGCAAACAGGTAAGGTTGCAAACTACCTGAAATCCAAATAAGGGACGCCCGGCCCGGCCAGAAAAAGATAAAATCTCACTGTATATGTGCAGTTTTTATATATATTAACAACCTAAAGAGCCTCTTCCTCAGGAACAGCCGCTTAGGCTTGAATATATGGCTTACTATGGTGGAAAATAAATGTTAAAACTTTGGAGCATGATCCAGTGTGCAGACGCTATTTTTGTCGGATGCCTTCCAAACTGCTGTCACGCCCCAAACTAACCACATTGCAATTAATAAATACATTTTAATGCAGGAAAACCCCTGCACCATGTCTGAACAGGAACTACATAGGGCAAGACAACTTACAGTATGACTCTTCCACAGTATGGTTGAAATTGTATGTGCACTGAACAGTTGATGTTGATCAATATTGATATTTTTCTGTGCAGTGTACTTAAAATGCAGAGCACTGAGAAGTCAACATCTCACAGCCATGGGAAAGTGCAAAAGCAAAATTTCGGTACATCCATTTACTATGCAAGACAAATATGAGAACATGGAGAACATTTTATTTTATTTTTCCTGTTACAAGCTGTATTTATCTCTTCCTTATAAAAAGGCGTGCATACTGATGATCTTGGTAAGTCAGCTTTGAACTGTATAAATGCATAATAATTCAATTCAATAATTCAAAAATAATTCCAGAGAATCACAAACATTTCACAGAAAACATAACTGGGGAAGTAACTGGGGGAAAAGCCTTTCATGGTGTCTTGTGAAAGATTTATTTTAAGGCGGGTGTCGGCAGTGCAAGCCGGGGTGTCCTGCCGAGCTGAGACTAAGAAAACTCACTCCAAAAGGAGCGCTGTCTTCCCTAAACACCCATGTTCACAACTAGCCCCCGGTGCAATCCTCCCCCTCTTCCCCGTTTCCCCTCTGTGCAAGCTTTGAGCATCCAAAGTTCAACTCAAGTCCCCAAGTTGCAGGAAACCTCAAACATTAACTGTCACATCTCATATTATTGTGGAAAATTACTATGACAGAGTTCTCCTGGGCATGGTTGATCGAGCATACTTTTCAATGAACGCGCTATGTGAAAAGCTGGATTTTTTTACTTTCAACGTCAGCTTGTCATACAGTGTCATGTATAAAATCCAGCTGCAATTCCTTTTTGTGACCCTTTGTTGTGAAAGTTGCTGGGAAAACAGGCTGGTTGTGTCTCAGCCAATCTCAGTCTCAGTCGACAGTCCCATCCCCTCGGGCTATGGGATCTAAGGATGATCTAGACCAGGGGTTCTATATTCAATACTCCGCTTCGAGGTCTCGCTATGGGAGAGCGCCCTCTAACGCGAACACAGAAGCATTTTCTTGATGTACTTCCAGACAAGGTCCCTTTTGGCTGGATTCTGATTCGCTCCCCTGATCGAAGGTCCCGCCCGCCGCCTATATAGTCAGGGGGTGTATCTTCATTCAGTCCTTTCGTTCCTCTTCTCGTCTGGAGCGTTTTCAGGACAAGGACAAGCCTACTCCGGAGCAGATGCAGGAGCTACATCATCATAGCGAGACCTCTCGCTTCGTATTTCATAGAACCGGGGTTACGCTAGTAACCTATAGTTCTCCATTTTTTATGCCACGACCCCATTTTATTGGCCGATAAGCTCCGTCTCGGCTCCCAGGGTCGGAGGACCTGCTAGAGGCCGGGGCTGGACAGGGCCTACCGGAGCTACCGGAGCCGGTTAGCTTAGCGCCTAGCTCTTGTTTTGAGGCAATTTCCCAATCTGTCGCACGACTGCGTTGCTCGCCGAAATAAACGGGAGCTCGTCGCGAGCTTGCGGATTGGCCGTTTATTTTTTCAGAGTAGTAGAGCAGACGGTCAGAGTTGAACTTTTAGCCAGCGGTGGTGCGCTCGCGGGAGAATGTTTTTTTAGCGTGGTCGTTGATGTCAAAGCCTCCCACTCTCTCCGTCTTGCGCCCACCGGAAAGCAAGCGCTCCTTTCTCGATCTGACTGTAACCTATATATATATATATATATATATATATATATATATATATATATAATATAATATTCTATAGACTATATATACAGTATACAGTATAGGCCTATTTTTATATATATATATATATATATATATATATATACAGTATATACAGTATAGGCCTATTTATATATATATATATATATATATATATATATATATATATATATATATATATATATATATATATACCGTACATACTATGAGGCAACCTGTCACTCTCCTGAAAACCAATAAAAATGTTCACTCTCAAATAACCCAGTAAAGAATAGGCCTGCAGCAAATTAAAGTGTCACAGAAGGAACACCTAAATGCAAAAGACACATACAAAAAAAAGAAAAGAAAAGAAAGTCACCCTCCCTGTGACGGTATACCTTAAAGGAAGAATCTGTGACCTTAAACCTCCAGCGGCTGGACACAAGCCTGTTCTTGAAAGGACGCAGTGTGCTCCACAACACACGTATACAGCTTTTTCTCCTGTGTGACTCACAATCACCATGAGTCACCATGTGACCTGTCAAGAAGGTTTAGAGGGCGGTAGGATAAGCACACCACTGTCGGGGGGGCGGGGTGCTGCCAGGAGGATGCTGCCAGTGGATACTGCGGGGAAGGTTGTATGTGGATGCAAACA
The DNA here is from genome assembly GCF_963280865.1 of Gymnoscopelus braueri. Lineage (NCBI taxonomy): Eukaryota > Metazoa > Chordata > Actinopteri > Myctophiformes > Myctophidae > Gymnoscopelus > Gymnoscopelus braueri. The sequence goes on from NC_137605.1 coordinate 24,888,124, forward strand.
TGAATAAATGTCACAGCCTCAAATATTAAATATCTCAGAGCAACATGCATATTCGGGCCTACAGCTTTGCTGGTTTCCTTTCATTTTGATATTTTGGGATTTTTTTGGAATAGCAGTACAAATTCAGTGCTACTGTACACATGAGGAATAAAATGTATATTAGTTTAGAAAAACTTCCAATTTGATGTTGGGAGAGGTTATGAAAAAGTGTTGCTTTCCGGCAGTCATACGTGACCTTCAAAACATGCTTTCAGTTAAAACATTAAAAAAAGAAATGAGCCAATCAATACATAATATTAGAAACTGAAACGAAGGAAGGGGTGGTCACCCAAGAGTGAACGTTGAAATTAGCTGCATACGAGACAGTAAAAAAAAGAAAGGTACTGACAGCAAAGTACATTGGCTTCATGTAAAACATGTGGACCCATTGTAGTGTCCTTGGCACAGCCCACAAGGGCACATAATTAATTAGCTTGAGTTGTTTCACCTCCTATAGCAGCCACCTGGATAGCCACTGTGCGTCAAATTGCTTAGAGAGGTCAGGGCATATTGAGAGGGTGGGATCCTCCACCCATTTCAAACACTAATGATTTTTCAGACCAGGGACGGTCAGACTCTGTTACCCCAGGTGGGTCAGGGGAGACGGAGTTGTCAGAATCCCTATCAAAAACCACAAAGGTCGCCTGGTCAAGGTGAGATGGCCCAGGGTGAGAAGCTTGATTGGGATGGTGAGCGTCTTCCCTCTCCCCGTAGAAGTTCACAGGTCAGCATGTCCTGTTGTGAAGCTTTCCTTCATAATAAAGAGATAACAGCCCGCATATTTGTCTGCATTGTTCATGGACTGCGTCTTCCGGTCCCAAGTCAGAGCCCTAATATGTTTCCCCGGCCCACTCCCAACGGTCTCTCCTTCTCTCCTTCTGAATGTGTACTGTAGGTAAACAGTGTCGTGGCAACAAAGGGTTCACTTGGAACAAGAGCCCAGCAAGCCCCACACAAAGGCTGACAGGAAGCTAATTGTTGAGCGTAACATTTTTGTATGTGAGAGCACACTCCCCCCAATGCACCCAAGTAGTGCCTATTAGTCCCTGCATGAATTGACAGGGCTAATGAGGAAATTAAGGTTTTATTAATTCACCCAGAGGACAAGATGAGGGAGAAACCGTAGAGGAGAGGAGAGGGCTCCATCTTTGATTTAAAGGTTAATTTGGAGAGGGGGGATGAGGGAGCACAGAGAGTGGTCCGGACGATATTTTGATGCTCCTGGATCCTGGCCAGCTGTCCCACTATGCAGGTGGGGTGGGGGTTGTAACAAAAGAGGCAGAGGCAAAGTGACAAGCCAGGTTTGAAAACCATGGGAGTCACACAGAGACAATTATGAGAATCAGCGTCATCAATAAGGCCACCGGCTACATTCCGTCTAGAACAGTGACCATTGCGGACGCTTGGTTTAAGGGGGCATTAGCAGAGGTGACTCGACTTTGACAAGGTCAAGCCTCTGAAACAGCAGGTAGACTGGCATGGTGTTGATGACCTTAAGCAGTCATGCTGGTGACCTTGCCGAGCTCAGCAAAGCCGCAGTCACACGGATAACGATAAGGATTACTTCCTAAAGTCTCCATCATATTACTTTGAGCTGCTATAAATTGAAACTGACTGGAGTGGCAGGCTTCAATATTTGAGATAAATACATTATTCCATTTTGTCATTCTGTGTGCCTCAATAACAAATAACAACAAAAAAAAGGCTACATGAAACCTAGCGTTATGATTTACCGTAAATTTCGGACTATAAGCCGCGACTTTTTTCCAATTTTTCGACCCTGCGGCTTATATAACGGTGCGGCTTATCTATGGATTTTTACAGCTAACGGCCACTAGGGGACCTCCTAAATCTATGGATTTTACACCCGCGGCTTATAGTCCAGTGCGGCTTATATATGTACAAATCATTCAATTTAGCTGCTGCGGCTTATATTCAGGTGCGGCTTATAGTGCGAAAGTTACGGTACAAACATTTATTAAAAAAATGAAGTTTACATATTCTGACAATATCCAGACCATCCAGCCGACTGACCAATGCTGTAACTTAATTGATCAGTCAGTCATTCAATCAGTCAGTCAGTCAACGACATGCAAGTCTATAGGGCAGGTCTGCTGGTACAGCCAAAAATAGATCTCTCTACAAATATTGCATATTTACAAATCAAATCTAATGTGTTTATCATACATAAACATGATGAAAGCTAATCTATTGTATGTCAGTGAGGGTCTTGACATCTGCAGCACAGAGTATTGGCCTAGTGGTCTATTACTTTGACTCTGACAGCTACTGGAATGGATATGTCACTAGCTATGTTGTTTAATTACATAGCAAAGGGCCCACTTATATTCTTTAAGCTAATTAAATATGTGGTTTGACTAATGAAAGTCTTATCCCTTGACATTTAACAAGCAATATGGCACTGTACATAATGGAACTTTATGATCCGTGAATGAGTTGACGAAAAACATGATTACTGTAGACAACCCCACGGGGAGAAAAAATGTAATCCAATAATGTTTCAAACAGTTGTTTATTTTCCAGGACAAGAAAACTTTGCGGAGAAACAGGAATTATTATCTATACAATTGGTTTGCTGTTTATAAGAGTATATAATGTATTTGCCCTCAAATCCCTTATATCTTTGCTGTCCGGCAGGAACCAGCTAACTCCAAAATGTTCATTTTTCAGGAAATGACAAAAACAAAACAAAAAGTGGAGTTAGGAGGTTTTGTTTATCATTGATAAGAACCGCTAAATGGACCTCCATGCTCACAATGAGGTTGGAGGTCAAAGGGGGTGAAGCCTGGAGTCAGCAAAACCAGCTAACTCCACCCCCCTTTGTTGGACTTAGCTGGTTTAGCAGAAAGTTTGAGGATCCAATGGAGTTGGCTGGTTTTGTCAGAAGCACTTTTTAATACTTTTCATTAGTTCAATCTTTTTTTTTATCAACACAGACGTAAAGGGTGTTCAATAGCACTGATTTATGGAAAAAAATGCAAAAGCGTCAAAATGGAGTTAGCTGGTTTCTGCCGGACAGCAACGATATCATATCTTTGCCACGCTATTGAAATACTCATCCATTTTCCTTACAAAGTCTTCCACTTCTTTCACATATTTATTTATCCTTTGTCTTTATCCCTTCACAGTGGGATGTGTGGATGTATTTCATGTAAATACATATGTACATGTAACCCCAATGTTGTCCTCCAAAGAGTTCTTTCTTTCTTTTCTTTTTTGCCTGGGACAATGAATGCCAGACATCATGAGTTTCATTAATTGTGTTAATTGTTACTCAATGCTATGTAGATAAGATACTGCATAAGGCTATAAGACTGTGGTTGTACTGGGTAGCTCCAAGGTGTGAATGTGTGTACTGTGTGAGTGTGAAGCAGGGTTTTACTGAACATTTTTAATCATGTGGATCTCAGGATTCACATGGGATCGGCATGGCTCCAATATGGATATTGGACTTCATGTGGCCTACATATGGCGTACTGTATGACCCCAAATTTGGGCAAGGATTCAGCCCAAACTGAGCCTCATTGAGTGTTATGGAAAAATAAATGAGTGGAGGTACTACTGTACTATTGTGGCCTACTCAGTGGCGTAACGCAGAATCGCGGGGCCTCCCCGCGGGAGTTTAACGTGAGGCCCACGTACATGCTGTGCGTGCACAACCCCACGCGCGTCCTGAGCATTTATATTTGACATGTCTAACTTGTTTCCCTTGTTAATGTCTTTCTCTATTCTTTACCCCTTTCTTGACACTGCTAAAGTTGGGAGCTTGTACGACAAAGAATGTGTGTACGTTTTTACACCTGTAAACCTTTGATATGACAATAACGTTGAATCATCTGAATCATCATCATATTTCAAAAATAATATATTAAACAGATGTGGGGAAAACATGGCCTACATGGATCTACTTCCTTGGCATACTAGCAGCGTGCAAATCTGTTGGCACTGATCGATCCCCAGACAGACACAGACACACAGACACACAGACACAGACACAGACACAGACACAGACACACACACACACACACACACACACACACACACACACACACACACACACACACACACACACACACACACACACACCAGACACACACCCCCACACACACACACACACACACACACACACACACACACACACACACACACACACCCCCCAACACACACACACACACACACACACACACACACACACACACACACACACACACACACACACACACACACACACACCCTTTTGCTTGGCTGGAAATAGTTGTTTTCAAAGCCCAAAATAATTTCCAAAAATGGAGTTCATAGATTGAGATCCAATCTTTTTGAAGTCGATTTGAAGTTATTAAAAGGCATATAACTTTCAGTTCAAGATAAAGATTTGATTTATTTGAGTCTCTGTCACCTTTAAATGCTCTCTTGGAAACCACCCACATGGTGAAAAACAAGATTATACTCATAATTCATGTTTTCAGACCTTGTTAAATAACAGTAATTCATATTTGTGCACCTTGTTCAATAATTCACATATCAAACTCTCGATCTGCGCTGTGTGGGTTCATTTAATTGGGCTCTGAGAGAGCTAGGCCCTCTGTTAAAGAGGGATTGAAACAAGCCAGAGGTGGCGTCCAGTTCTACAGCATGTCTTACATTAAATGGTATTGAGATTGAACTGATATTCAGCTGTGTGTTTGCATAGTGCAACAGCACAGTAATCACTTTCAGGTTATGAATAGTTAATAAGTGAGTATTGGAGGTATGCTATTGCCGGGAGGAAAGGCACTTTAAAGAAGAAAAATAGGGCAGGCGGTATTTTGTTTTTTACTACTTTTGTTCTTAGAATATATGAGTCCCATTACATTAAATACCCATAAAGTCATCACGAGGTTATGGGTGACATATGGTATGTTATTATTCAATATTTAAATGATTGTTTATTACAATATGAGCTACCAATGGGGCTATTATCTAAATGGGCTGATTGAGGTGACAAATATTCAGTGGATGACAACATGCACATGAGGTACAGGTACTAATATCTAGGAAAGAGGGAAGTTAAGTCAGCTACATTTGTCTAATCTCACTGCAGTATGTACATTTGGCCTATTAACTGCCTCATTTGTCAAATGAGCAAACTACTTCGCAAATTTAGCAATTGTTTCATCAGATTCTACAACTATTTCTCCATTACAAAATGGGCCTGGCGAGCAAGTCAGAACAAGCCACCCACCGTGATATGCTCTATAGATTTTTGTCTCACTATCCTATGATGACCTACATAATGTGGACAACATACTACTCTATACCAGTGGTTCCCAAACTGGGGATCGGGACCAGGGGGGGTCCCCAAATTATTTTGGGGGGTCCCCAGATGATTAGCTTAATGTGCGACATTGTTTTCTCACTCAGCAGTAAACAAACCAACATACAGTATAAGTATACAGGGTATCTGCACATTTCTAAAGTTACAATTTAAGAAAAAACTAAAATAGTCGATCTACAAGCTCGGCTATTTTCACAATATTTTGGAACTGGGTCAAAATAAATGTAATGCCTACAATTCGAAGTGATTGTCTGGGTGGGGGGTCCCCTGTTCAAATATTCTTTTGGGGGGTCGCTGCCTGAAAAGTTTGGGAACCCTTGCTCTATACAACATAAAATACATATTTACACTGGGATGCTGTTGGTCCAATACCTCCCACATGCAGGCTGCCAGCTGGGCCATGCAGAGGCCAAACAACTGCCACAAAAGCAGAGACAGTTAATGAATAAGAGACAAGTGCACAGGGCCATGGCAGATGTGATGCCCTTATCCAATTATTTTGACACTTCTTCTTCTGCCAAGACTCTAAAGAAATTACTATCAGAGCAAAGATCGTGGAATTAGCCGGTTGGTGCACCAAGCTCAATGAGTTATTTATGCTAACTATTATATGAAGAGTTGTTGTGACGCTGTCCTGCATAATGAGATTCAGTTTACTGGGTCAGCATGTCCCTATCAAGCCATGTTGCTTTTTCATCCTGAGAGACACACTTTGATAAGTGGCACTTATCAATGTGTGGACCGTAAGATGGGCATGTACAGTACAGTGCAGTAAGAGATTCATTTTCAGTTTCAGTTTCTGACATCAAGCCTGTATGGAACTTGGTTCTATTCACCTGTATCTGCAAACCAGTGGTGTAAAGAAACTAAGTACATTTTCTCAAGTACTGTATAACATATACACTTTTGAGGAATTTTTACTTTACTTGAGTATGTTCAATTTGCAGTACTTTTACTTCTACTCCACTATATCATGACACATATTGTACTTTTACTCCACTACAATTATTTGAACATTTTAGTTACTAGTTACTTTGTAGATTTTGATTATTATTACAAAACATACATTAACCACATTTCGGCCATTTCGGCCACAGTTCACAATGCGTCGCGATGTGATGCATTGTGAGCTTGTAGATCTGCTATTTTCAAAAGATTTGTATACAATTGAAAATGGGGAAAAAATGGGATTGAAATGGGACATTCTGCATAATGAGTACTTTCTACTTTTGGTACTTTAAGTACATTTTGATACCGATACTTTTGTACTTTTACTCAAGTCAATTTTGAATTCCGGACTTTTACTTGTAACAGAGTATTTCTACATTGCAAGTATTAATACTTTTACTTAAGTAAAACATGTGAGTACTTTTTCCACCACTGCTGCAAACTAACTAAACAGTAAAATCATCAGTGTTCATTTATCCATTTGTAACTCCAAGTGCAAATGTAACCAAACTGAGTCAAATCTATTTGGTATACACTCAGGATTTTACAGTGTAGGGTATGTTCAACTAAGGGGGGGGGGTGGGTGGGGGGGGGGGGGGGAGGCACTTTGAGGGAGGGGTTTATCAAGCCCTCCTTTGGTGATTCAGAGCCCTTGACAGGATATAGAGTCACAGACCTAGACTGTGTGAGGGGCATCTCCCGGCATGCATCTGATATAGGACAAGCTCCAGCGGTGTCTTATTACACCCCCCCCCCCCCCCCAACCTCCCTGCAAACTCCACTCAAGGAAAGCATTAAAAACAGGAAGTCAATTTCATCTCAAACTGACAGAGTCATCGGGCCAGGGAATTCAACCTGCCGTACCCTGCATTAGTGGTGGATCAGAACCCATTAGGTATAGGTCCTGCAGCAGAGCATGTAAGTGAGGGAGTCAACTCCTTATTGTGCAAAAGTGAGCCGAGAGGTGCCTGCATTAGGGGGTTTCCCACATGACTGTATGATAAAACATTAAATGCTTTATTTAAACTCCATTTCAGTGTTGTTTTGTCAAGTACAGTCAACCTGCTGCAAATGGATTTCACTTTCATCGTGTTTAGTCCCACACTTGAACACTGATAACGGAGATGTACAGTACCAAACTAATCCATTGTAGATGAAAATGCTCCTGTCTGCTATAAATGTATAGTACTTCAGTGAAATTTGTCATATGCTTAAACACCATCAGTAATGGGAAATTGAAAAAAAAAAGTAGAATAATGTTTTTCCTGCATTACAGCATGCACAGAAAACCCCCATTAATAATTTCTACTCACATCGCTACCATAAATGCACATAAACAGAGCAATATGTCATTATGATGTGCTACTGTTTTAGAAGGCAAGATGCATTTGAGTGCTTCTCCCTTCCCATTAATTTGGAGAGTCTATTGTAAATATCCACACATTAACTCTGTCCTCTTAGAAATTACCCCCCCCCTCCCATCTATTGATACATTAATATTTGCATTGGGGTTTTACAGGGGGAGAAATGTGTTTTATTTGACCTTTGAGTGTACTCTTGCTGTTGTTCTCAAGCAAACTCCCTCTGTGGTTGAATCTGTGGTTGAATACTGCCATCTAAGGATTGCCTGTAATCTGTTCTCACTGTGCTATCGGGCAGGCTGTCTTGTTACAACATTTACTGTTTTATTGTGAATATATGAAACAGTAGATGTTGCATCAGGTCTATCAATAAAAAGACAGAATCATTCAAGATGAAGTGAATGGGTATATATGAGGCTTTTGGTGCAATAATTGGAGTAAGAAGAAAAGGAATGAATTTTAAAATAATAGTCTGTTCCTGAAAATGGAGCTATGGATTTTTGATAGTTCTCTTTCATATGAATTATTTCATCCCTTAGAATGAATTGAGTCATCACCAATTAACCTGCATATTTTTAACAACACAATGTGTACCAAGCCAATCACATTTTTAGCCACTGCGTCTTAATTGTGACAGCTTAGTCTGATGGCTATAATTGTATTCTTGTCCTGTTGGCATCAGCACTTTGGCAGAGGCAAAGAGAAGGCAGGTATGCCAGTCTCTCAGTACCCTCCCTCTTTCCATCCAAACACTCTCCCTTGGGAGTGATTGACAAAGGCTTATACTGACACATTCTCTCTCTAAAAAAAATCTCTCTTTCCTCTCCCAGACTCAAAGAGTGTCATGCAGTCCCAAATCCCAATTGGGCCCTGGCGATTCTTTTTTTTCTCTTCTGTTTTATGAAAGGTATTTGCATTCTGAGCCAGTGCTTGCACATGGTTTGTGGGTCTCCGCCCTGAGCCCTTGGCTAGGGACATCAGACTTCACTTTGTATACTGTACCTCAACTTGTGGTATTGGATCTGGATTTTGTTTTAATTACTGAGGTCTGTTAATGCCAAGATTTTGATGAACATCAAAGTAAGGCAACATTCAGGCGGAATTTGGACATCAGCTTCGGCAGACAAAATGTAACAGAAGGTTTTGTTATTATCAGTCCAAAACTAAATCACACAAATTGTCAATTAAAAATGTTGGACTCAAAATGCTGGTAACAGTATCACCACATGAGCAATGGAATGGCATCGCCTTACATTTCCTTCCAGTCATCCAGAATAAAAAAATAAAAAATCTGCACAAAAGCCATGGTGGGGGAATTCACTTTTACTCTGACTAGAGGTTCGTACTGCGTAGCGGCCCTCACACCTACGTCGCACCACCAATCTGACTGATATGCCCACATATGGAGATCTCTGTATCTGTCAGTCCTTATACTTTTTATGCCCATACTGTATATGGAGATCTCTGATGTCATCAGTTTCTCCATATATGGGCATGCCCCCTTTTGGAGGTACAGCAAGATCCGCTGGAGATGACATAGGCGGCTAGTCGACTACGTAGGCGGCTAGTCGCGGCTAGTCGGGGCGTCCGGTCGAGGGCGCTAGTGGATCTGGCCCCTCCTGCCCTTTTGTGCCCATATATGGAGCTGACTGATTTGTTTGCAGCTGATGCCATGACAACACATAGAGGTTAGACAACACACTCCATATTTGGGCGTAGCTGCATTGGGAGCTCCTTATATGGTTATGGCTACGTCATGGTGACATGGGCATGGTGACATGGGCGTGACTTCAGTCCTAGCTTAAGCCAATTATAATATAGGATATATTCGTGCCTTTTGAAGAGCCTCAAACCTAAAAACTTGTATTCATAAGGCAGAATTCTTGGAATTCATTGGCAATCTGATCTCATCAGTGCGACATAATCCCTGATTGAAGATCAACTCTACAGTAAGTGTTGATGAGATGACGGTGCAGCACCGGTGGCATAAGGAGAGGTTAAAAGTCACTCCACTCATGGTACTGATGCCATAATCTCCACAGTAAACACTTATCATGCACACTACATTGATTAGGATGTGGCTCTCATCAATCATCCAGGGCTCGTCTGAGACGATTAATAATTATGCCACCTGCACTCAGTTGGGATTGTTGATTAGAGGGAGAATAGAGGCAAAGATGGCGAGCACTGAGGTGTGAACAGCATCATATTCTCTGCTTCATTTCACGCTTGCTATTATGATGCTTATGAACTTGGTCATGTAGACATTTCCCGTAGCTTGAATACAACTTTTGCAGTAAGCTACAAAGAAAAGAAAAGAAAAGAAAAGAAAACCATTTAGAGGTAATTAAGCTGGCATGTGAAGAGAGTTTGATTTGCTGGCAGATTAATTTTGTGAATATGATTGGCTGTTTCTTTGGTCTTGCTTCCCACTAGGCGTTACATCATTAATGGCAATATGTGATGATGTTGTTAGCTTAGTAGCTATGCAGCTACTTAACTAGAAGAGAAGGTTATGTTTAGGCAAATTAAGGTTTTTATCTTTGGGAAATTTACTTAAAACTAATATTTGCCATTAAAAAGGTTAGGCATTATCTGGATATAGAGTTCACCTTTGACCACCACTGACAAAAGTGCATTATAACCCTTTGATAGTACCGTGAATGTACTGTATCAAACAACTTTAAAACATATTTGTGGTTCCTCCTGTATTGAGCACTGATGTTCCCCCTGTTTTGTCATGTTCTCTCAACCCTATGTACCCTCACTTTAGGTTTAGGCTTGGGATTAGGGGTTGGTTTTGAGGGAACATAGGGCTGACGGAACATACGTAGGTTTATGCTCCCCTTCCTGTTACTTCAGCTAGCAGAATGAAATCCAGCATGGAATCCAGCTGTAACAGCACTTTGACTACTTCCAATGATTTTAAAAGGTGCATGAACGTGAAACATGAAAATACATTTCTCTGCATTAAGACTTACCTAACCGACATTCATGAAACAAACTTTTCCATTTAGCTTTTTATCTATGGCTCCGCTATGAGTAGACCATACATCTTACTTGACGTTTCATTGAAAAGCTAGCCCAAGGTAATGCATTTAAAAACTGTACAAATTTCATTAGTTCAGTCAGTGGTGGCTAACCTCATTCTGCTATTAAAAGCTGCTCATACTTCCTGTCTTCCTTGTGGTGACATTGAAAAGTCATCTCCCTGTGACCAAAATGCAACCACACATGGTCAGCAACTCAGCACTGACTAACACATGTCTTTGTCGATACTATGTCTTAACATACTGTACACACCAATAATCATATCTTACAGTAACTCTATTAAGGCAATGCTCTTGAAATGTTCACATACAGATCAAACCTGACAAAAAAATCAAATTTATTTGATCATTTTCAGTCATTTGTAACTTAGTGTGCATGTAAATGCATCAATGACAGCAATGTTAACAGATCAAAAGCTATTCTTTTACAATGCATTACCTTGGCCTTTGTTTTGATTCATTCATGGTGTAATGGTAGGAGACCGATTTTCTTAAAGAATATCAGTAGGTGTACTTATCTGGCAAATATTAAAAATAGATTACGGGGCCATTGGGAGGTAAGTGGTGCCATAAGAAGAATTGATGGTGCAAGGGACTATCATGGAGACTGCCCACATCACCTTGAGGGTCTCATCCACTTAATGATGTCATGTGCTATGTGATTTCCTGCTTGAGGAATGGCAACCATTTTGCTATGGGCTCTGACACGCCACTTAAAGTGCTATTCCAAGCAGTTAACAGAAGCACCATGGCTCGTGTGCGAGACAGTTAGAAGATGGACAACAAGGGTGATATGGGTGGCAAATAGACGACACGAGAAGGACAATGAAAATGACCTTATTATTCTATAAATGACAAGTTGTGCTTTTGTTGTGTAAAAGTTGTGTTTTAACCTTATCCTTATGTGAAGTAACTTCTATACCTTTGCACTGGCTCTTAGACCACAGCTACATATTTACAATGATGGTATTATTATGGTGTGGTATCATGGTATCTCTGTTATTATGGTATATCTTTATGTAACATAAATCATTCCCATCTACAGTATGTATAGTCAAATCTTTGACAAATGTATTGTCTTTCAGTATGTCTTTATTCAAAACCAGCTTCATGGTGTGTTTTTAGGGAGCTTGTAAATTAAAATAAAGTAGCCAGTGAACAAAACAGGGAGTGCCCCTCTTTGTTCGGTTTCTGCAGGGGAAGTTTTGAAAGGCTTGTGTGCCTCCAACGTGATTTGCATACAAGTGTGCACTCCTATAAGCCAGCTCAGGGAAAAGGTGTGGACGGCCGCCAATTCTGTGGGGTTTGGAAATGCACGTGCAATTAGGGTGCTCCACCGTAAAAGGCTGCCGCGCTGGCGCTGCCAACCCGCCTTCTGCAGGACCCTTAGACCCTTCTCTCAGCCAGCCCATCAGCAAAAGGGTTGAAAGGTGCCATTTGACCATAGAGATGGGGCCCCCGGTTCCTGCCAACAAGCTTCTGAGCCGATTTGAAGGTGTGTGTCCCTGGACTGGAAAATCTTTCACATCCGAAAAAGTCGATTAAAGCCAACAGCTGTGTTTCAGTCTCTGCCAGACAACCCTGTGATGAACACACAGACACAACCACACACAGACACACACCAGCGCTTTCCTCCTTGACATGAAGGAACAGAGGAACCTGAAGCAAAGTTTGAAGGCAATTTTACTTAATCGCCCTTCACAGTCGGTAGAGGTAAAGTTAGATGTCATTGGCCTGTCCCGTCAATTAGTAGTCATTTGTCCACAGGTTGTGTTTTAACCAAATTAATGACCCATTAAGGAAGTCCACCTGGTGGTACGGTACAGCATAGTGTTTTGGTCCCCCGTCCATGTGCAGTCAATTCCTCAGAATACTACCATTTCTGCTACTACTACTACTACCATATTGCTGGCTGACTGTGTCTGTACCCTTCTGAGCATTCCCAGTATTAAAATAAAATGTAATACATTTATTCATATATACATAATAAATAATTTAGGAGAACAGAAATAACTGTCTGGTTTGAGTAAATTGGTGACATTAAAACGAGAAGGTAAAAGAGTGGGGGTGACTTACTGGCTTCATCCAATACAAAAACAGCCTTGTGCAATGAAAGGTAAATTATTGTGTAATACTTGGCATTATGCAAGTATTATATATGCAATTATACAAATGGCAAGACTGCTGCTTAAGAGTTTGTTTTATTTCAGTGACATAAAAACAAATGTTGAGTATTCTGCAGAGATCTCTCCTGCTGTGCGAAGTGGTGTTTCAACTGTTTGTGTGGGGAAATTGAGCATTGGAATAGCTCTCATTGCTCAGCGGCCACCACATAAATTTCCATTGGGGGGATGTGAAATCGATAATGTGCATTCTGTCTTCCGCCTCTTTTAGGGCCCTTGCAGACTCTCCCTTGTGATTTTAAAAGTATGTTAATGTAATTTATTGAACCTCTTTCCCTAATCACACGCATTGCCTATAATTACATACCTTGACGGCTGCTGGACTTCTAATTGCTAATGCTTTTCCTGGAATTTGTCCTCTAACCCTTGTATGTAATTACTCTTAAAAGAAGGAAAAGTGCTTTACTGCTACTTTCAGCTGTCCTTGTGTGATTGTGGTTGTCACTGTTGAATGGAAAGCAGTCGGGTATGAAAGCAGGCTAAAGCTATATTTCTAATGTAGTAACAATGTATTTGGCCAGGCAGATTATCACAGGCACAGGCTGGTTGATTGGTGATTGAGATTGCACTGCAAAATACTGCAAGTTAGTAATCACTACTTTAAATCTGTTACTCATATTAATTTGAGAGGACTTAAAGGTAGGGTAAGTGATATTTCTTGGTTAAAATCAAAGTGGGTTGCCTACAGTATGTCATCCAATCAGGAAAGAGTACCCATTTATCAGCTTCAATTTTATAATGAGCCAGTTTCAATTTTGTCTGCTCATTTCTTTGACATCACCTCCAATTTCACTTGTTTATCGTGTATCGTGTATGAGTTCTCCCTATCAATTGGATACAATTGTTATCCCAAACTAAAGCGCTGGAGAGACGGGGGGGGGGGCCTGTTACTGAACATACACCATAGTAATGAGTACTATCAGAATATAGAGCTATTTAACACTTATTTTAACAAATGAAAATCACTTACTGCACCTTCAATTTGTACAGCAGATATCAATAAAGATGTAACCCCTGAGTTTGGACCCTCTGAATAGGCTTAATTGTGTACAAGTCCAGGTAAAGATAAGATTAGATAAACCTTTATTGATCCCCACGGGGGAAATTCAGGTGTCGTAGCAGCAACAACAGTAAACACGAAACAAAGGACAGGTAACAGTGTAGAGAGATAAGAATAATGTCCTCGCTTTGCCACCCGTCAATTGGCATGTGCAGGTTTCAGGACCCAACCGGGTAATTGCGTGGCTATTTGCACTGTCTGCCACAGACAACTTGTACTTCAGAATCCAGGCACTTAGTACTGTGATATAACCATTGCCTAACATCAATTTGTTCTGACATTGATGGGGATCTCTATGGGCATAATCTGGGCACAAACAGGCACACTCTCTCTCTCTCTCACACACACACACACACACACACACACACACACACACACACACACACACACACACACACACACACACACACTGATTGTATACTTTATTAACACGTTTGAAAACAGTACGGAAAAACAGTAAGCTGTGCTAAAAGGATGACACAAAAAGCCCCGGGGGCTGGTTTTAATTGTGGTCCATTGTACTCAATTCATCATCATGACATACAATATCATCACATATCAGCAACAACACTGAAAGCGATAATAGACATATTTAGAGAGAAAAGGGGGTGGAGGGGGGTAGAAGATGCCACACACAGGCTCCTTCCATGGAGCTCGCTGAGGGAGTGCCTTGTTTGCATCTCTGGGGGCAAGTACGGGATCAAATCCTCTAAGTTCAATTACTGTGTATTTTGAAGATAGACGTTATTTTAGGTCAGTTTTAAAGGTGGATGGGTACTTCCATATATGGACACGTGATGTGACAATTTGCGCGATGTCTGGCTTGTCCTGATTTGGACTAATATTATCAGCCTATTATTGATGGGGTTATTGTGTTGACAGTGCGTTGCATGAATGAATATGACACATGCATGAATATGAGTTAAAGCAGAAGTCAGTAATCGCAAAGAACATAACAGTGCAGTTGGCTACTTAAGCTAATCTAGAGTCAGGTTTGGTTTGGAACACCTATTTGTTGTTAAAAAAAATTGTGACATCAGAGCATACATGTATTCATGTACAGTATGACTGAATGTTATCAACGTCATCAGCTCCAGGGAGATTCATTTAGACAAATATGCAAATTTGAAGGGATTTACAGGACAAAATTTATGGAGGGTTAAAAAAGACATTTGCAGCCTTCCTGAATACCCTGAAATCTCCCAGTCAACTCACCCCTGCTGAGAGGCAATATGCTGAGAGACTTTTCTCCCTATGTGGCGAATGATGGTATGGTAACAGAGTGACATCTAATAAAGAACAGAACAGAGCCTTAGCCTTTACCATAATCTTAGTGCATGTGTATGTGTACAGTATGTGTATGTTTTCCACCAGTGCAGTATCATTATATCATTTGATTTGACCCCTGCACTGTCCATGCAAGACTAATTAAATTAACAGTCAGTATTTAATCAGGAAGGTTTAGTGATTTATTGAACATTAGTATAACAATTTACTGGGTCAGTATCGACATAGCTCTGAAGCAAATAGCAAATGTACAGTTTGTCTTGAAGGACAGGTTGGCTATACTGTGTGGGTAGAGGCACACAGTTAATCAGATCTGTAATAGTCTGTTAAGGACAAGCTGTCCCTCAAAGTGTAGCAAAAACAGAAACCAAATCTAACACAACACAGAGGACTTATTTTAGTGTTACACAGTTAATACTCAGCCGGAATGTGCTGTGAGTTCAGAAATAAATAATTATTGCTGGAAACTCTGTGCCAGAAGCCACTGTAAGTGACATCTGTGGACACTGGTCCCAGTGTTCCACTGGTCGGCCGCCACATCTCAGCCTTCCAACCCTGCAGACTTGTGACACAGATCGATGGCGCCCTCCCATCAGCATGCAGAGGCCTGCCAGATGGCCAGTGGGTCTTCGGTCTCTTGACATTCATCAGTGTCCTGCAGTCAGATGCTCCCACAGCAGTAGGCTGACCGTGGGACTGGCCCATGGAGACAGTTTTCTCTAAGCCCCTTCCACTGCAGCTCGATCTAATGATACCACCGAGCAAGGTGCCATCTCTTGGGACCATGTCGGAAAATGTAGCCAAAGTGGCACAGCTGTGTACTTAGTTCCCACACAGTGGGTTTAGTGAAAGCTTTTCATGGATGGAATACAAAAAAGTATTCCATCCATTTTAATTCAAACAAGCAGAGTACTGTAGCACAATCCAAGCATTTTTGATACTTGTACAGAGACCATTATTCTCTATGTGAAAATAGGTGCTCTCAGCTGTGCAGATCAATGCTGCTACTTCATAATTGGCATTCAAGAAAGCATGTAAAACCTAAGGAAATCGGTCTCTGATGTGTAGTAATATTCATCTTGAATTATGGCCTATTAGGCTCTTTTCTCTGCACCTATTCAGTTTCATTGCAGTTTAGGGGAATCACTGTACAGTATGCCCATCCTTCTATCTTCTGTATCCCCGTCTTTGCCAAGCTTGGAGGCTCATCAAAGATTTTAGCCACCCCAACCATGGACTGTTTCAGATGCTAAAAGGGGCAAGTGGCTTCGTAGCCTCAGAGCCCATGGTAGTAGATATAGCTTCCCCCGGACAATCAGGCATGCTGAATGAACAAACAGGCCATGAAAAAATAAACTTGGGAAACGTTAATACATATCAAAATGTGTAATGTGAGTCGACTCGTAAGCCACTAAAAGGCATTGTCAAGGCCCACTGTCTGTTCTCTGTAGTGCCATGTCATCTCATGTCCCTCCACCTTCACCCAAGGACTCATCTCTAACAGGAAAAAGCAATTGTCCTACTGTGTGATTCTGCCTGTGTCCCCACGGTGATAAAGTGTACTTTGAAGCCACCCACGGAGGCTTGCCCCTTAAACCATTCCGGCAATTCACAATGGTGGTGTTGACAAGCCAGCTCTTTTCTCAACAAGCAAAGTGAAAGTCTTTTCTAATGCACTCAACATCACCACAGTGGAATCCAACAAGCCCCACGGCACCTCCAAATGAGACTCATGCAGCGCTGGAGAGGGAAATAAATGTCACAAAAATTTAATTTTGCCTCTCACGTAGGGCTCTCCTGGCTCCCACTCTCGATACCTACCAGCCTGTTATTTGCCGTGGCACAACACAATAAAGGTTTCCCCATAAAGGCACAACCCGTTATAGGATCAGCACTCTTACTAAATTGTTTGATTCATACATTTCACAGCTTACAGTTTGATTAAATCTGCAAATAGAAAAGGTGAATAGAAAACAAATATGATATGAGCAAAACATCTATTACAATTTCCCAATGCCATAGGTTATACAGAACCCTTAACAGATAAATGATGAATGTATGGTAGACCGACAAAGGACTCCTCTCCCACATCAAGACAGCAGGCTGACCCTCTAATATGGCAAATGCTGTAGCCTCCCTCTCTCTCTCTCTCTCTCTCTCTCTCTCTCTCTCTCTCTCTCTCTCTCTCTCTCTCTCTCTCTCTCTCTCTCTCTCTCTCTCTCTCTCTCAGCACAATTACCCAGGTTTTGATAAAGCCAGGGCCAAGTTAATCTGCAATTCTCAAACAAAGGGAGTTCACAGCCTGCACACTCAAAAGCGCAATAACCATATTTTTTACCCAAAGCATCAAAAAGCTAAACCTAGTGCAGGGAAACGGGAGATAATATGTAGTTGGTTCAAATTTATTTCATTCTTTTGTATGAATATCAAGGTCTCATTCTTCCCTGTCTTTCCCCTCGCTCTCCATGATGGAATGTATTCATTGGGATTGCTGTTCCGACCAGATAAACAGGTTGTTTTTTGTTGTTGTTGTTTTTTTTATGGCAATTATTGCCTGCAGATTGTTTCCAATGTGACTCGACTGTCAATGAGCAAGGAGGAAGGAGGGGAGGGAGGGGGAGATGTGATGAGAGGGAGCATAGACCAACCGCCAGAGCGCATGCTGTTTCAGCTTCAGGGAACATCTGCCACATACTGTATATGGCTACTGCATATGGAGGGGGTTTATGGACTGTAGCAATGTAGATATTCTTATTGTGCTTCACTATTACCATTTACTATAATTGCAGGGTGGTTCCAGTCGACGGTGCTATTCATCTTTAAAGAGCTAGTAATTTCAATTGCATTACAGCTTGCCATTGGTGGCTTTCAGATCAGTACAACCAGCATATTGGCCAAGAATAAAGGGGCACACAATATGCAGGAAGAAAACCATTGAGAGAGCATAAGCTGCATTACTGTAGGTGCATTTGTGCTTTTAACAAATGAATGTACTCTAAATGGCCTAATTCATCATGTTTGCTGGAAGCGTGATACAGCATAAAGTTTTATGTAGAAAGCACATTGAGCATTGATTGTTCTTTTTTCTTAATCAATTTCTGTTGCCAGCGTGAGCAATTACTCCACTGTTCGAATCACAGGTGTCAAGGGACCGATCAGTCAAAATTGGACTCAAGAAACTTTCTCCAACCATCACCATGACAGCTTGTCCAACAATGTGGAACAATAATTGTACCACAGTGTGTACAGCTGTATGTGCTGCATACCCTTACCCCTGTGCATGCGATGTCAGCGTGGGCACATACACTTTGATTATAAAATAGATAAATGAATGAACAGGACACCCCCTGCTAGGAGCTGGCGTTTTAAATTCTCCTGTCTTGTGTTCAACTCATTTGCATAATTGTTTAATTAACAAGCAGAGCTGAACTCCCTGCATGTTAAGCAGAGATGATGAGAAATGCCTAATGGGACTTCTTCTTTCTTTTTTCATGGTCACATAAAAAAAAACGCAGAACCATGTCATCCTCTGTCTTTAGCCTTCAATGGTAATGCAGTGTTGACTGATCATTCATAGAGTGTACTGTATGCACTTGCGGGCTTGTGTAGATTTCCCAAGTGTTCATTTCTGACAGAAAAGAATAGAGGAACTATCCCTTTTAATTAAGGTGTTCAGCTTCAGTTATTAGTACACTACTGGCATATAGCTGTGTAATGTTGTTTGTACTGACACAATATTTGTGCTGAAAAGCATTTTTTGTGATAAAAGACCTTTGGCGGACAACATCACAAAAGGACTACTTGAAAGTCATTACATACAGTATACCTGTATACTCGGCTTGGCAAGGGACTTTGAGTGAGTTAGGAGCAACAAGATTCAACTATGACAGAAGTATGACTTGCCACTGTCAAGTTTTAAAGTCTAGAAATGATATGAGAGATCATAGGCTGCAGCTTGGGGTGATCCGATAGCTGAGTGGTTAGGGTGCATGCCTCATGAGCTCTACTGCCTGACAGAAGTCCCAGGTTTGATTCCCAGCTGGCAGGACCATGTTTCCTGCTTCTCTGCAGTGTCTGCACTATACCTATCAAATAAACACTATATAGCAACATTGTTGAGTCCCCCAGCCAGGGTTCTATAATTGGTCTGCTCCTTTTTTCTTTCAAACCTCTTGGCCCCAGAATAAGTACACACACAAAAAGAACAAGACTGTGACTTTACATTCAGTTTGTAATTGTCTCCGCCAGGCCGAAAGGCATGGCGAGAGTGTGTGTGTCCGTCTGTCCGTGTGTCTGTCTGTGAACAGCTAATCACCGGCACTGTTGGCCTGGCCGCTGCCAAACTGTGCACACACACTCCCTGGATGCCAAAGCCGAACCTCTGCCCCAAATTTTTCACATGGGCCTATTATAGCGCCACCAGGAGGCCGCTTTTTGCAAAACACATTTTTTGACAGTACTCCTACAGATTTTGTCCAAACATCACGCAAATCAGTACATAGTATCTCTATAGTCATTAAACGAAACGTGTCTTTCAGATTTTTCATATTCCATCCTGATTGGCTAAAAATGTCTTCCAAAGTTTGCAGGAGTACTCCGTTTTGAACAAAATGCCTCAAATCATGAACACAGCATGCAATTTCCGTAACATTGTGCACGCACATTCCCACTATGCCGAGGAAGAAAAGCCACTTGAACAGTTTTAAATCAGCCTCATGGTGGCGCTATAACAGGCCGATTCGTGTTTTACCTATAACTGCAACGATCTGTGTTAAATTTGCATTCGCACTCCCTACAGGTCAAGGAAAAACCTTTGCCCGACTTATGTAAAACACCTTTTTTATATTACTCCTTCCCATTCTATCCAAATTTCACACAGATCGGTACAGATGATCTCTATAGTCATGTGATCAAGACGGATCTGTTTGATTTTTCATATTCCATCCTGATTGGCTCAGACTCACATCTAACATTTGCAGTAGTGGCTTGTTTTGAACAAAATGACGCAAATCATGAATGCAGCGTCCGATTGCGGTCAAACTTTGCACTAGGGCATTCACAACTAATGATTTTTACTAGTCGACTCATTTGACCAAGTAGTAGTCGACTAGTCGACAAGTCGAAACTTACATTTTTTTAAAAAATATATATTTTTAGTGGGGGCATTGTTTTAATGCCATCCTACTAGTAATAATAATATTACTATTATTATTATCCTCCTGCCCTTATTTTTATGGCGTTTTAAGGGAAGCGCTTCTGGCACAGCAGCACAGCACCACAGCAGCGTCTCCAAGGATCCCCATTGCCCAATAATAGGCTTTTATTGGGCATACTTTTGACCCCCTTTTGATAAAAAATAAAGTCAGGAGGATAATAATAATAGTAAGATGGGCCATTACTATGGCATTAAAACATTTTTTTTATTTTGTATCTATTCTTTTATCTATTCTAACTATTTGACTAGTACCAACCTAGTCGACTAGTGGTTATACTAGTCGACTAGTCGACTAGTTGGTGAAAGCCCTACTTTGCACATTCACACTATGTTGAGGAACAAATGCCACCCTTTCCACATTGGCCTGTTATAGTGCCACCAGCAGCTCTAATCTAGCAAAACACATTTTTGGAACACAATGCCTCAAATCATGAATGCAGTGTCCGATTCCCGTGGAAGGCCTAAGAAGAAATGCCACAATAACCTACCTGACCTGGCGGAGACCTCTAGTTTAACTCTGGGGCCCTTGGGCGTTAAGTGAACAACAACAATGGTGATGTGTTGTAGTAATACATGGATGGAAGCAGGAGGAGGTAGCTATTATTATCTGAATCTTGTGCCCAGTTTGGGACATAATAAACTTGAACTTGTGCATTTTGAGTGGTTTGTGATTGTTATCTTGCGACAATACGTTTAAAATAGCACATTAGAGATATCACCACTTTAAGCCAGGGTGTTGTTTGCTGTTTGTTGACATTGGCAGATGTCATGTGATAGAACACTTACAATATATCAACAGTATGTCAGAAGTGAATGGGTTTTTAATGCTTTATTTATACTTTGTTGTAAGACAGGGTTACGCGCTGAAAATGGCAGATCTACAAGTTCACAGCTGTGAGATTGTAAATCAGCTTTTTTCAGCACACGGCAATATACATTGGGCAGTATGGCAGGTAGGGGCTGAGAAAACCCTGACCGTCACAAATTGTTAAATGTCTATATTTATATACAGTCCAGTGTCCAGGGTCTACTCACTTCTCTATAATTATTTGTTAATTGAGGCACATAGAGTCATCTATCAGAGTCATTCGTTTGACCTGGTCATCTGAAGTGACTCGCTTGTTCTCTTCTCCTCTACCTCCCAGGGGTGTCATTCTATAATCCACCAGAAAGGCAAAGTATTTTTGTCTCTCAATATCAAACTATTATGGAATGACTTCTATGGATATTTGGAAAGCAATTCATCAGAAATGTGATGACACCATGACTGTCAAATGTTGCAAGTACAAATGCTGCAGGTGCAGCATGCGTTCCAGTGATAGATTGATCTCCCCTGACTATTCAGCGCTAAGATCAAGACCCCTCTGTGCTTTTGTTTTAAAACACAACACACTTTTTTTTTCACAATGACACAGTATTAACTAGAAAAAGTGCTCCTCGGAGCACAGGTCTCCGCCAGGTCAGGTACGTTATTGTGGCCTCCTGGTGGCGCTATAATAGGCCAATGTGAAAAGGGTGCCATTTCTTCTTAGGCCTTTCACGGCAATCGGACACTGCATTCATGATTTGAGGCATTTTGTTCCAAAAATGTGTTTTGCTAAATTAGACCTGCTGGTGGCGCTATAACAGGCCAATGTCAAATGGGTGGCATTTCTTCCTCGGCCTAGTGGGAATGTGCGTGTGAAATTTCACGGAAATTGCAAGCTGCGTTCATGATTTGAGGCATTTTGTTCAAAACAAACCAATCCTGCAAACTTTGGAAGCCAACCTTAGCCAATCAGGATGGAATATGGGAAATCGGGCAGATCCGGGTTGATCACATGACTATAGAGATACTGTGTACCAATTTGCATGAGGTTTGGATAAAATCTGTAGGAGTAATGTAAAAAAATGGGTTTTGCACAAATCGGCCTCCTGGTGGCGCTATAACAGGCCCATGTGAAAAATTTGGGGCAGAGGTTCTGAATTGGCATTGAGGGAGTGTGTGTGCACAGTTTCGCAGCGAGCGGGCCAGCGGTGCCGGAGATTAGCTGGTAACACACGGACAGGACACACACACACACACACGGACGGACGGAAGGACGGACGGACGGACAGGGGGCAAAACATACTCTCTCGCCATGCCTTTCGGCCTGGCGGAGACAATAAATACTTGTTTTCCGTGTGCTCATAAAGGCCTTCGGGAAGACTTTAAACTAAATCTGTTTAATAATTAGATATCATCATCATTAAATCAGCATGCTTCCTTGACATTGTCAGCCTGTCAGGGCACTGTGAGTCCTGTCAGAGTATTTAAAATTCAAAAGCAACACAACTGCTTGCGCTAGACCTACTGTACAACCACATGGAAGACCGGAAGAGACATACCTGTAACTCCTCAGTTCTCTTAATGTTTTAATGCTTTTAACAGTACAGTATGTACCACATTCACTCTAAAACTGCATTAACCACTTGAACTCCAGCATCCCTATTTTGTGGGGAACATTCGTCAAACACACACACAACACATTATAGCGTTGCGATGCGTTGTGAGCTTGTAGATTGGCGAAGAGATTTGGAGTAGATGGAAAAAGGTGATCCAAATACAGTTGTAACTCAGGTCCATTTTACCAAGAGATTAAGTGTAAACTTGTCGAGTTTTGTTGAAGAGTACTGTCACAGTCACAGACGTTGCCTGTCTTGTCTAGGTCTTGTATTTCTTTGTTATGTTCATGTTCTAGTTGTCTTGGTTCTATGTTCATGTCTCCCCAGCTGTATCTCATGTGTAATCAGTCCTCATTAGTCTGTTCCCCAATCAATCCTTGTCGAGTCATTGTTTGGCATCACTTCATTAGTTAGTTTGTATTTGTGATATCTGTTCTGTTCACCATATCAAAACACCCCACATTGGGTTTTTGATCACTACCTGCCTGGCTGTTCAGCTTTTGGGTCCTCACCACACCAGTACTGTATGTGATGTGATGTGACAGAGTACATGTGTCGCTAGAAATGTGTGCAATGAGCTTAGATAGGAACATTAAAGTATGGTTCAAACAAATACACAACACGTTAGGGCATTCACAAATAGTGATTTTTAGCATTCGAATTATTCGACCTGTAAGTATTCGAATATTCGATTAATCGATTTGATTGCGAACGCGGGAGGAGGCGCGGCGAAGCCGCGCCTCCGACCAAGTGGAGCTTACTATGTAACCCTGCTTGGGTTGTGTCTCTCTCTCTCTGTGTCTCTGTGTCTCTGTGTGCACTGTGTCTCTGTCTGTGTCTCTGTGTGCACTGCCTGCGTGCAGCTCCTCTGAGATAAGTAAATGTCCAATTTAGACGTACCATACATCAAATGAAAGGTCTTTGAAAACTGAACACACCTGTCAAGGTTGCGTTTAAGCCCGCCCCTTCCCCCGGAAGCCACGCCCCGGAGAAGGCTCCTAAAAACTCCCCATTGAAACCCCATGTTAAATGAAAAGTGCCCGAATCGCTCCCAAACTTTTTCTACCCCCCCTAAGTGGGGGTCTACGAACAAATACTTCGGGCTCGGATTTTGGCTCCGCCCCCCGGAAGTGGGTGAAACAGGCACTTCAAACACTTTGTTGAATTGTTCAAAAACATTCCAATTTTTTTTTTGGGGAATTTGTATTTTTCTAAGATGCTCCTTTTAACGCAGATTTTTTTTTTTTTTTTAATTTTTTTTTTTATTGGTTACTTTTTTTTAAATATTTTTTTTCATTCTTTTTTTTCTTTTTTTGCGTTCGCTTACCGCGTTCGCGCGTCTTACTTGTGTACAGTGGTCGAATAGTGGTTTGATAGTCGAATATTCGAATATTCGATTATTCTGTTAATGCCCTACAACACGTGTGGTGAAAAGTCTGCAACATAGACGGATTAAAGTGAAAATGGGCCCTGTGCACAAAATCGCAACGGACCCCCCCCCCCCCCCCCGCGCGCGCGCAGCGCGCGTGCATGTGTCCCGGACCCGTGCCCGTGCGCACATTTTTGCGGTTATATTGGCCGTTTTTTGGTTACTTTATTTCGGTTTTAGGGTTAGGTTTAGGGTATATATATATATATTATATATATATTTTTAAAAGCCTATTAAATCCAAGGCCCCCCATTGGCTCAGGGCCCTGTGCACGTGCACACTGTGCCCAAGCCATAATCCGTCCCTGGTCTGCAACAACATCAAAACACATCTACAGAACCACAAACATAGTGTACCTACTCAACTTTGATACTTACTGGAAGAGTTTACATAAGAATTGGACAGAAGATGTGGGTGGAATGAGTAATGAAGCAATTATATAATACTTGCTCCTTGCATTTGAGTTGAAATAATTGATTCCCCACCTAGAAATGATTGTATGTACCCATTGAAGAAGCACCCAAGCCCCAAGAATGCTAAATTGATTGCATCAAATGTATGCACCTCTAAATTGTGCTCCAGTGCAATCACTGTGGAACTGAATACAAAGTTGTTATCATTTTCTCCCCTATTTGCTCCAACTTGAATAAGCATAATAATGGCACATTAATGCTGTGACATTTAATCAATGGGGGACACTCGGTCTTATGAATTACATAAAAGCTACATTGTAAAGGAGTCTATTTCCCCCAAAAACCTGCTGCCTATATGCCAGGGAAATATAATTTAAATGGTGTATTAGTAACCATCCCAAAAATACTTGGAGAAAAACTAATGTCAAGAAATCTCTGATTCTCAATGCTTGTTTGCATCGTCTCCATCGACTCATGAAGACAACTGGTTACATTTATCCATTTGGGAGCGTACTGTACCTACGTTATTGTCTTTCAGCCCTATGTTCCCACAGCTCTATCACTCAACCTTAATCGTAAGCCTAACCACAACGACAACCCTAGCCCTAAAACCCCAACCTCAACCCCAATCCCAACACTGAGGGAACATATATGGCTAAACCCTATCCAATTCACATTTCTACTAAAGAAGAAAATAAAGAAATGAAATAGAAAGCATGAGGGAAAACAGCTAATGACAAATGTATTTCAGAGAAAAGGAGAGCTTGCTAATTATTAACGCATTGACTGCCATTGACTATAGACGTCATTTCAAATCCAACGCTTCACTGCCACTGATTTATTTTCCCAGATTGCGTTTTTGGTGAAAACAAGTATATTCAACTGCCGATAACTAAAGAACGGAAGATCGTAGTTACAAATTAGTTTTCTGTATGATAGAAGAGACCCTAGTCTTAAAATGTCTGTGGGTCTCGAAAGATTAGTTAAAACGCTGGCAGTTTCTGATTAACTAATTAATGAATTCCCGGCAGTTAATGTGTTAAGACTGTTCTAAGCTAATAGAAGTGTATGTGTGGTATAGGATTGCTAGCAGTCTAAGTTATCTTGCAGATAGTGTAGTACATTTGCACTACAATATCGGCCTGAGCCTCTTGGGGTCAAAAAATGTATATACATAATAATCTAGATCCAAACATCCAGAGGGATAGTCAGCCTAGCTGTGATTAGCTAAATGCTTGTTTTATTTAGGATAATTATGTACTGTATGAGTTTATACAGCTGGTTTTGTGTAATACAGCATTGGCTGTATTATATCTTTCACCTTTATTTATCCTGGGAAGGTTTGTTGAATACGAATGCTTTTTCTCAGCTATTTTTCAGCAAAGCCCTGCTTCACACTCACAGAGTTACACATTCACACATGGGAACTGCTCAGTACAATATACTGTATATTATACTGTTGACCTCTGAGCAGCTCCACTGGACGAGTTTGGGGGGGTTCAACACATTTGAACTAAAACTAGAGTTAAAGTTGTAGTAAATAGCTCTTCACTGATCTAACAGAGAAAATACTGTCTGACATGGTAGCAACAGTATATAATTATAGTAATACTATATGAAATTTGACAGTTTTGCCTCTTCAAAATGTTTAATGTGTGTTTTTCATGTTATTCATGTTCTTCAAATTGTCCTGTAATAATTGCTGTACATTATGGAAGCCTACACATTTCCCATTTTCACAAAAACACTTGACTCATACTGTATGTATTTAGTCAAGTATTGTTCACTTACTGGCTGTTATTATGCATGTATATTTGATTTAATTATTTGTGAAGATTTACAAGTGATAGAAAGGGGGCCCACAGAGACTGCCTTGGCAAAGAGCCTATAAATGTGTGCTACACTGCTATGAGAATAGCCAGCATTATTTCATCACTTCTTGCTGGGCTTGTGGCTGCAGTGCCCAGGGGCTAGAAGTCAGGCTATAGCACTCACCACTACTGCTGTCGTTCTGTTCCACTATAAGCCAGAGGCAGGCCAGAGGCTTTTCTCTGGAGATTTGCACTGTGAAATCGGACGCAGGTCAGTTGCTAGTACTGCTGGATGTGGCAGTGGAATAGAGAGCGAATGCTGCCATAAACAAATAAGCATTTATAATTTGTTGGGGGGGTGATACTGATTTTATAACAGTGGATGCATTTCTACAAATGTTAGACTACAGGACAGTGGTTCCCAACCTTTTCTGGATCATGGTCCGGTTGAGAATCTTAAAAGTATTTGCGGCCCAACCCACCAGACCACTAACCACACGACAGCCGCTAAGTTGTAAACGTGTCGCGCTGCGGTGCATGGTGAACTTGTAGATCTGCTATTTGAAGGGCTTGGCGAAGAGATTTGTTGGAGAGGGGAAAATAGAGTAGATCAAGTGCAGAGCTAAAGGTCCAATTGAGTATTGTTAAATGTCTAAAAATGCACATTAACATGAATCATATTAAATAGAAAAGATAATGTGTAAACAAACAAAAAACACTGATGATAGTGCTGTCAAACAAGTCAATGAAGGTATCTAATGATAATCTATGTATAAAACACACTTTTTATGTAGTAGGGTCCCTGCTTCATCTCGCTCTCTCCTTGGCCTCAAACATTTTAAAGACCCCTGGCCAAAGCATTTAATCACATCCTCTTAACCACTTAACCACAGTCATTTTAAAAAAAATCTAAAGTAGCACAAGTACAAGCTCACAATGTGTTGCACCTTTCAAAAACCTTTCCAAAATGTTCACCTAATGACATGCCCAAAATTGGTACGCCAGGATCAAAGTGGTTAAGAGCATTAAGCCAAAACCTCCCCAGAGTACCTAGGGGGTTGGTGAGGGCAACATGTCAACAATGTCAACATGTGGCCAGTAGCCACTGTCCCTACTTTGATTCCACATCTATGTCTAATGAAAATAGCAGTGGATTGCACCAGAGTGCTGACGCTTGGAGTGTGCACGACAAGGGCTGTGTGTGTGTGTGCGTGCGTGCGTGCGTAAGTGTGTGAACGAGGGTATTATGTTGCGGGTGGAAATGTGCTGTATTCTACCAGGGGATGGACAGGAGTGGGGGGGTGAGATGGTGGGACTGTTGTGGGTGGGGTGGGGGGTATATCGCAGCTGCTGAGCTGCCCAGATTGCATCAGTGTAGAGGGGACCAAATCCTATCAGACAAGTCAGTGAAGGGAGAGGAGTCTACCGTCACAGCGCCGAAGGAAAGGGAAAGTGAAAGTTAATGAACAGGATTCGGGTCACGGCGGTACGAAGGCAATCTCCACAACAGATGTGCGAATGAAAAGTCAGAGAAGGAGAGATGGATGTGGGGATGCATGCAGGGAAGAGGGTTGTAAGAGAGGTTGAGGTCACCCATGTCTTTGTTTTAATGTTAGAAAAATGGGGCAGACCTCTATTGGTGAAGAATATTAATTTCGGATGTTGAATGCTGTATATTGGTGTCACCCAGTTGCACTAAAGAGTGAGCATGTGACAAACCATAATGTTTCTCTAAGTGGATAAATGTTACACCCTCAGAGGACACGATTAACAAGCTTTGGACAAAGGCACAAAATAAATGCAGATAATTTAACAGTAAATGTCACCTCTACTCTTTCTTTAGAGTTTGGAGGATAGTTTCATGTGGTGATTTGATCATGTGGTGTACTGCATCTGACCACAAATTACAAATTTTATGGCATGCTTTCATTTTCATAACCATGCACAACTAGTTCCGAATTCCAGAAAATGTGGGCAATATTCTCACTGCACTACAGCCATTATGTGACAGTATGGGTATGGTTTTGAACGGGGAGAAAACTTTTCCTCTCTCTGAATAAAGTTAAAAAGCATGTTTCTATCATCAGTGCTACTGAAAATATTTAATTGGGGAGCAAATATGTCAGCTGGAATCTGACAGCTAATTGGTACCATTTATATCCAGCCAACCAGGATCTCTCAGGTGTATCACAGCATAAAAATGTGTAAAGAATAAAGTAGATAAATAACAAATACACATAACAGACTTGAACAATCTCTCGGATCACTATAGTGCTGTAGGAAGGCAAAATATAATCCATTATATACATGGAACATGTCTTGTCCTTCTATGGATACTGACGGCTACAACTAATGATAGTTTGTTTATCATTATGCCTATAGCCTTATTTTGTCACAAAGACCATGAAAATAGCATTTGATCAATGCAGCGAGGTCGCTCAATGTGACACTTATGCAGTCGCACCTCAGCTTGCACTGATTGGTCAACTACTGCTGTATCAGCCAGCCTTTGAGTAATCTGAGTTCCCAAAAGCTCGGATAACAGTTATCAGCCCTATAGGGCTGATCTACTCTTTTTGCTTTTATCGCTCCCCGCTCATCCTAGGCAAATAAAGGCTAGCCACATCTTGATCTCTTTACTCGTTGTACGACTGACATAGGTGTTGATTTTTCAGACAAGATGTACAGTGCATATCATCATCAGCCGAACGGCTGGTCAGATGGGTGGGCCGCGAACACTTTCGAGATTTTCAAGTGGGCCCTGATCGAGAAAATGTTGAGAACCCTACTCTTGTACAGACAATCATGACAGAGTTCTGGACAAGGGCAGTAAACTTAGAGTATACAGTAACATAGACACAAGCCCCATCGCTGAGCCCACCCCTGACTGATAAAACCGACTGAGCGGCACAGATGGAGCACTGACTGACAGCAGGCACGCACACCTCTTTGAAGCTCGTGAGCTGTGTTTCTGTTTTGTTTTTTGCTCCTACAAGGTTCTTTTCTTTGCTCGGGAAGTTTTAAAGTTTGTGCGAGATTCTTATTATTGCTTGCGAGTTTAAAAGTTGCAGGTGCAAGTTTCAGTTTCTTCCTTACAAAGTTTGTCGTGATTTGCCACCATAATCATGATAATGTTCACTTTTTCACACAGGATGGGATTTGAGTATCCCTTGGGCTATTTAGGTGAGCAACGATGTGAAAATCTATGTAGAACCATGCCCACATTTTAGAATATATTAAATATATTATAGAAGCTTAGTTCTTCCCCTCTAAGCTTCTTCTTATCTACACATCCCAGTTCATCCTCTGTACCCTGTGAAACTGTTTTGGCACACCTAGCAGCTTCATCCTGGCAATGTTTATACTCCACTACCAGTGTTCTACGGGTGTTGCTTTACTCTGAGCACACTAAAGATGCTTGGAGACTGCACTATTTTGGCTGGCTTATACGTTCATTACATGCAACATGGGAAAAATGTAAACTCTTGATTATCCAGCATGTGCAAGTGAACCGAGGTAGGCTATGAACATATGTCAGCCGACACATACTGAGGCAATGTTTTTAAAGTTTATATTTTTCACATGTGAACAATACAGCCAGCAACATTGCAGACAGTGAAATGGTTGTACTCCAAACTACCATCAGTATACAGGAAAAAAGACATGCCAGGTCAAATTATCCTTTTCACTCGCTTCACTGCTGACAGAATGTACTTGAAGCTGGGCTGTATATGCGGAAACTGTGGGGAACGTCTGACCAATCACAGTAGCCCAAATAGTTTGGGTAATCACAACATCTCAGAGGCACAGAAGACCAGAAATTAGTTCTGATCCCACCCACCCCGAACCTCTGAATGACGTCATATTGTAGTTTGTAGCCAGCCGAACTGAACTGGTGTAGTATGCAATGGGCTTAACCATAGAGGGATGTTTACATTTGCCTCCCCAACTCTGATACTCTGAGTCTGGCTTAAGTGTGATTCAGCCAATCTCTAACGAGAGAATCATGAACATCCTCCATTATGGATAATATCGCTGCTGTCGGGCAGGAAGAAAAAAAAACTTCTATCTCCATATTTCAACTTTTTATGTTTTTTTTCTCGTAAATTAATGAACTACTTCATCATACAAGAGTGTCACACAAAAGGACTGCCAGTGCCACGTTGTGAGCTTGTAGATCGGCTATTTTCACTATTTTAAAATGTTAAATTATTTAAAAATAATAAAATAATAATAAAAGAGTAACTGTGCTTTGGAAGTTTTACACCTGGCAGCAATGATATGCAGTACAGTTAGTGGTTTACTAGCTCATGGCAGATTCCTGAACAGTGGCCCTTAGTGTGACTATTGTCATGGCAGACCCCTGAACAGTGTTCGTGCCAAGTTTCGAGCAACAGTGCACCTGTGGCACCCTGGGCTCGCTGGTGTGGCTATTCTGATGGCAGTCTCCTGAACGTTTGTGACGTCCACGGTCCCACCCTCTAAGCAATTTTAA
This sequence comes from Gymnoscopelus braueri, assembly GCF_963280865.1. NCBI lineage: Eukaryota > Metazoa > Chordata > Actinopteri > Myctophiformes > Myctophidae > Gymnoscopelus > Gymnoscopelus braueri. The sequence goes on from NC_137605.1 coordinate 24,919,174, forward strand.
CATAGGAATGGATGAGAAAGAGAGAGAGAGAGGCCCTGAACATAGTACAGAGATGTCTGCGGCTGCTGCCCATGCTTCTGAAGCAGGCGGCAAGGAAGCTCCACTGGATTTGAAGCCCAGGAAGTGATTTCTTAAGCCTGCAGTTCCCATTAATGGCCCCGCAGATGTCGCTATTTCCCCTCCTGCTGGCTGCGTAAGCACTAACACGCCATTCAAGAGGTTTTGGCCGGACTTTACACTTTTAACGTTTAATAATTTTCTATTACATCTTTATTAAATTGAACTGGTCCTACCAAGTGAAGACCCGCCTTCACTGCCCTTCCAGGCAATAGCATTCGTTTCCGGTTGCTTTTGGGGAATGGAAGTTCCAAGATAGTGGATTTGAATTTGCTGAAAAAGTGGCTTCACAATGGGTCAGTAGAAACCAATGTGTGACTCACCATTCCCTTCGTCCATACTTTTTACAGTCTATGTTCTGAAATAACTGTAGCTCCTCCTTGGTTCTGAAGTAACTGTAGCTGCTGTCCATGGTTCTGACGTAACTGGTCACTACAGCTGCTGTCCATGGTTCTGAAGTACTGTAACTGTCACTGCAGCTGCTGTCCAGGGGGCCTGTGGCCCCTGACTATTTTCATGGCAGACCCCTGAACAGTGTTTGTGCCGAGTTTGGTGCGGATTGGAGCAAAAGTGCACCCCAGGGGCCCACAGGTGCCCCGATGTGCCCCCCACACCTCCCTGAGCAACGGTGTGCCTCACAAGTCTGGATTGCGTTGGTGAGCAGAAATGCACATAATATCTGAACCGATTAGCATAACTGTGCTGTTCCTGCCAAAGTGTGTGCTTAACCTCAGCTCCACGCACAGGAGTTTTTTTTATAAATCACCTAAACTCACACACCTGCCTTTACTAATGTCACAATCACCTCTTCTCACCAAGCGGGCCTTTCAATCTAAAGGTACTTGTCTCTCAAAATAAAGTAATTACAAACAACACAACTGCATACAATATAAATGACGTTATAAGACAAGACAAGACAAGACAAGACAATAACACCACCATTTTTTGTTGTTATATTGGGCATAAGGGAACGTGGGGCCAGAAGCACCACAACACCTTATAGACAAACTGACACCTTGGTGGAGGTCTGTGGTCTACTGAGCACAAGTGTTGCCAAGAGCATGCAATATTTACTGTATGCTTTCACATTTTAGATTTTGGACTGCCTTTAATAGCTAATGTCAGTAACTGACTGACGGACTCCCAACAGTTGAAACACAACTATCACGCCCTCAGTTCGCTACATACAGCTAGTGATGTACTGGTATCCCATTTTGTCATTAAGCTTTCCTAACAAACTCAACACAGGAACATTATGCTTCTCCATTATCCCACAATCAGTAATGTGCAGGCATTTCATAATACTTAGCGAGTTCATTCAAATCAAATGGTCCATCAAGTAACTGGACAGAAAGTTGCCAAGCTTTTATAACTCGGCTCATTTGGTTTGATTTTGCAACTTATTCTGTCAGTGGTGTGTGTAAAATGTTTAAAGCTACAATCTGTAAGTTTAATTTGTCAGTTGTCTTGCTGTCCAAACAGAGAGAGGTACTTGCACTGATGTCCAAAGTACAATAAAGATGGCGGCCCATCTAGTGTCCAATCCGGTGTGCCATCTGCATCATTTAACTTTATTGACATTGTCAACCAGTCGGTGTCCTACCCAACACCAGGGTTGAAATCTTTCAATGGAAAAGTATATAGGGAGACCACCTCCAACCACTGCAGATATGAAAGTTATATTATATTTACATACTACACCATACATAATCGCTTCTCACTCAAGACTATAGCTGGAAGAGAGAGCGATAGAGAGAGGGAAAGGGAGAGAAAGAGAGAAGAGAGAGGGAGAGAAAGAGAAAGAGAGAGAAGAGAAGAGAGAGAGCGAAGAGACACAATACAACCATTAACAATGAGCCCCAGCCCACGACTGCTGGCACGATGTGAATACATGCCTGTTCAGTGTGTGCTGCAAACTCATATCATCCAAACAGGGATTGGAATTTCATCAAGAGTCATATGCTATTGTACAGTCACACAATTTTCTTTTTTTCCTACCAATATCATACCATGTCAGTCTGCACTAGCATGCAAATGCCTCCCAATTCCACACCTCAGGAATGCAGGAAATTGTGCTTTTGTTGCGAGTCCAGTTGAAACTGTGAGCAGATGATGCATTGACTAACCCTCCAAGAAAAGAGACTGGGTTACCGCCGCGCATTGTTATTGGAAGGATATCCTGATATCATATTTTTTACTCTGACATTGAAAACCAGACAGATGTACTAGGGTGCTCAAACATATTTCATTTAACAATGGAACAGAAAGGCAGCAATCTGTCTTTGCTGAATCTATTTTTCCTCATAAATGCTGACTTAAAATTCCAAGGACATGGAAATCACTGCAAACACGGATTTGCATTGGAGTTGCTCAGTTTTTAGGTATTTCCTTCTAATAATGTGTGATTTTAATTAGTACACATTGAGCTGACAAAGACTGATATTGAATTAGACATTGCTGTATGCTGATATTTATATGATTATTATTAGTAGCGTAGTTTAAGATCACTAGTCATCAAACCTTATTTTATGTGTTGCTCAAAAATAGATTTGTATGGATTTATTGAAAAGAGGCAAGAACTGCCACCTCATGAATAACCTTAAATATCTGCACTAATACGGAATCAATTTCCATATTAGTACATACTTGCAGCCTATTTATTGACACTGTACAAGTTTCACTAAAGCATTACTGTTCATTGTTTCTTGTTTATCATTCATACATTTAATTATACTCTTTTATATAATGTTACCTTATTCTGAAGGTGCTACATACAGTAGGTAGTAAATTCTATAATAAGGTGTCATTGCTGATTCAGCAGCAATATCATTGACCTGTGTAGCTGTCCCAGAGGTGGGTTTAAATTCAGAAAGTTCAGACAGTTTAGGAGCAGTTATAACCTGCTCAAGGTGAGTGGAGGCAAATGAACATACTCTTCATGTGTACCTGAAGACATGATGTCATCACACAGTACTAAAAGAGAATAAAGTCTGCACAATGGATCATACTCCAAGTTTAAAATGTATTTGTTTCCACCATTTGGACGTGACATTTCGAGCCTCATCGGCTCTTCAGTCTAATGAAGAGACGGTGTGTGGACTCTTTTTTGGGGGTGATTCTGACCTCTTTCCGGCACCTGGAACTTTAGTGAATGGATGTGCGTGCTTTTTTGTTTGTTTATATCACACACTATTAACCCATCTGACGTCTGGCATTTTGTTTTAAACTACAAAATTAAAAAAATTACTATCCTTTTTTGTCAAGGCTGGTATGGCCTTTTTAAAGACTGATGAACAGGGAGCTTTGCAAGGCCCCCTATCTGTCAACAACCATTATGCTGTAGATTGAAGTTAGCTCAGTCTTCTCCACGATGAACTTTCAATAAACTAGGAAATTATGTTGATCTTGGGAGTCGGGATCCGCATAGTAAATGGCTATGATGTCAGTCGTGGTATCTATGTAGACAAGGATGAGGCCGCACAACTCTTAGCCACGATGCAGAAAGTTTAATTAGAATGAAATGAAACCAACGTTTCGACAATACAGTCTTCCTCAGGGTTAGTCAATCTTAGTTAAATTAAATCAATCAAGGCAAGCAGAGTATGTACAGTATTGTGTCACTCTCATCCAAATTAGTTCAGCCCCTCAAGGGGTTCTGATGTTAAAGGACCATACTGCCGTCAATATGTCATTATCTATTCACGGTTTTAACTAAATATTGTACATAAACAATTTTCCCATTAATGGCTTTATTTTTAGATACCAGTATAGAATTTAATGGGATCCAGAGGCTTCCTTAAACAAACCACATGTATGGAAAGGTTGGAATTGATCGTAGTCTATGGGATAAACGTGCCAGACTGCTTGTATGCGCAATTAAAACAATACCATAAATAACTCTCATCTACATGAATTGTATGTTCAGTGTTGTTTTGGCGATGTCTTGCATGCACCCTCACTATGTCTCTCTCACAGTCACACATGCACGCACGGAGGTACGCACACATGCAGACTCACACATCTGTATAACTGATGTATCATTGTGTGGCAGTACACCTAATGACTAGTGCTTTTCTTCAGCACTTCTCCTACTGCACGCTGATGGAAAATCTCAGAGCAAGCGAAGAGAGCAAAATCAATAATCTATTCTATTTAATGGGCTGGAGTGTCACAGTAACTAGATGGGAGTGGATGAGGTGAATCGTCCATTGCCAAATCTTAGCAGAAGGTTGCACACACGCAGACTCTCACTTTCCCTTTCCATCCTTCTCTATATCCATCTCTTTCTTCCCCTGGCTGTCTGTCATTCTGTCTTTGTCTCACCCTCTCTTTAGCTCTTCTCTATTTCTCTCACCCACATACTGTAGGACAGACACACACAAACCATTCTTTGATTGAATCTCCTCAATAACTATATGCTCCGGTTCATTTATCATTTATGATGCCCTATTTATGAATAGTATGTATCCACATTGTGCTCTGCTTAGATTTCCTATTCCGTTAGTCCTAACTGTACTTCAGCATTACTCCCTCATCACCATGAATCCCTCATCATCGCACTAAATAATTTCACAAGTATGAAATATTAGCTTTCACTCATGCCACGGAGGCAGTCATAATATTTGAAAAGGACTGACATCCTCTGTTTACCTCATTTGTTCGGCTGAGTTTGAATAGCAAAACACTAGCTGTTCTACTTCACGCCGACTCATATTGCCAAACTCATGCATAGGAAATTACTTCAACCACTACCGACTTTGATGCCTGTTTTCCTCTCGCACGTCGCTCTCTCCTACAGTAACTGTGGCCTCCCCAGTATCAGCTTCTAAATTAATCTCTGTGATTAAGCTATACAGGGAGGTGATGGTTTCATTCCTTGTACTACAAACAGAAGATTTACTTGTAGTGTGTCTCCGTCTCTCCAACTTGGCAGGCAATATTGGCAGCACAGTGATTTCATACTTGGCTGATGGAAATTGGAAATCATCTTCTGAGACGGGCGGTATCGCCGGTTGCCTTTTCTGAATGCAGTATGCTATTGTGCGCCGTGATGTGAGTTTCAAATACCTTTACATGTATGCCCTCCCTCTGCACAAAGTCTGTTAGTCATGGGTGTGGATGCCTTGACCTTTTGTGGATATTTCTGGTAACACATGTAGACACTGCAGACAGTTTTGTGAAGCCCATGCTATGTGATTTGACATGTCCCCGTAATGGCCACTTTTTATTTATTCATTGCCTCAATAATTTTTGCCCAACACTTAAGAGCAAAATTATGCTGATTTGGATTGCAGGAAGCATGAGGAAGTCTACTGACTGTGTTTGTTTGTTCTTTGTTTTGTTTGTACATTATACAATTATACAACATCCAGACATTAATTATTAAAAATTTGAATTATTTTGATCAGCTAGAGAGAGGGATAGCGGGAGCGGGAGAGAGAGAGCCTATGCCACCCATGCAGTAGCCTCGGAAACCCATGCTTTTTTTTTGTTACAAAAGAAAAAAAGCCTGGGAGAGCCATGCAGGAACGATGGTCTTAGGACCTTGTTATCTCCTAACCAATCAGAGTGCAGAGGGGCGTCGCTCTAAATTTGGTGACGTCAGCGTGCTCCGTGCACAGGCCGGGGGGGAGGGGAGGGGGGGCGGGGACATAGATTGGTGAAGCAATAGGAAGCCCCGCACGAATCCGGGCGGCTGGGTTTGGATCCGCCCTTCAAGACCATCGATTGGGCTCGTTCTCTCAGTCTACCCATGCAGTAACCCAGAGAAATGCAGGGCACCGTTACCTGAACATGCTGATCGACGCCTGTCTGATTGTTCAGATGATTATATCTTGATGATTAGATCATATCTATAGCAGGTTAATTTGGCTCAACTACATAGTTGAGGTAGGATTCATAGATACATATCCTAATAAATAACTACCGCTACAGTATATTATTGAGCAGTTTCACAATTTCTTCTCATATTGTCCAGATGATGAGATTCGTTACTGGCTTACTGCCACCTGGGGCAATTGAGTATTGCCCTATATACCCACGATGCCACCATGCTGTTGCTGTAGTAAAATAAATGAACCAAATACAGATACTGCTCTGAGAGTCCCAAGTCAAGCTGTAGCGTTATTGCTCGTCACTGAATGAGTCACATTCTTTACTGAGCTGAAATAATTTATTTTTGAAAATGTGTCTGAAATGCGTTGGAGCAACGCAGATAGATAACCTATTTTTTCTCTTTATTGTTTTTTTCTTTTCATGCGCATCAGTAACGCACACTTTCAGTGTGTCACGGACTTAAAAGGATGAAGGAAAGCAATTCTCCCACTACACTACTGCTACATACCTGGCTACATACCATGCCATATTACATGCCATGCTACACAATACCATACCATAATACTGTGTGTGTGTGTGTGTGTGTGTGTGTGTGTGTGTGTGTGTGTGTGTGTGTGTGTGTGTGTGTGTGTGTGTGTGTGTGTGTGTGTGTGTGTGTGTGTGTGTGTGTGTGTGTGTGTGTGTGTGTGTGTGTGTGTGTGTGTGTGTGTGTGTGTGCGCGTGCGTGTTTCTAGTACCAGTCCCAGAGGTGTGTAAAGGGGTAGGCCGTGGCTTGTTTATGAGCCTAACTGCCTTGGGGGGAAAACGTTGTTTGACAGGCGTGAGCCTGGTGATGATAATAGAACTATGCCTCTCGCCAGAAGATGGAAAGTAACTAAGCACATGTACTCAAGTACTGTACTTAAGTAGAATTTTGTGGTATTTATACTTTCATTGAGTATGTAAATTTGTCAATACTTTATACAATATACTGCACTACATATCAGAGGCAAATATTGTTCTTTTTACTCCACTGCAATTATGGGACAGCTTTACTAGTACATTTACAGATTTAGATCATTAATACAAAACATGCTTTAACCAATTAAGCCCTATTTTAATGCCGATACTTTTGTACTTTTACTAAAGTAAATTTTGAATACAGTACTAGTATTTCTATATTGTGGTATAGTTACTTTTACTTACTAAAAATAAATCGGAGTACTTCTTCTTCCACCGCTGCCTCTTGCCAGAGGGTGGCTTTCAGAAGAGGTGGTGATGAGCAAGATGAGAGGCACAGTAATAAAGACCAGGCTACACAGAACAACAAATAGGGCCTTCAGGTAGTCTGAAATGCAAGGGAAATGGGCTTTTAAGCTGGATTTAAAAGTGTCAACAGTAGAGGTATAGACCTAAACACAAAGAGGCAATTTGTTCCACAGTCCTAGTGCAGCAGTGGCAAAACGATGTTCCCCTTGTGCTTTAACTGAGACCATGGAGCAAACAATAACATTTGGCTGGAGGATCTGAGTGACCTAATAGGTCAGTTACAAAGAAAGAGGCCGGCCCATGCAATGCTTTACGAACAAAACATTAAAATCTTAAACAAAACTAACTGGGGAGCCAACACAAAAGTGAAAGTCTTCTCTCTTTCTGATGCCAGTTAGAGGTCTGGCAGGAGCATTTTCATCTACTGTAGCTACAGGCAGGACAGAGATGAATGATTGACACCCGTGTACAGGGAGTTACATACAATAGTCTACGAGGAGATGAAGGCATTGTATGTTTGTTTTTTTGCAGCTCATGAAATGAAAGAAAGGACTTGGCATAGTTCTAAACTAAATAATGTATTTGCTTGTCAAATCTGAAGACTGAGTTAAAGATCACACCAAGATTATTGGCGTGACCTTTCACGTAGGCTACAGTGTGATGACAGAGTTCCTATAGGTTATCGACGATGTGACTGACAGGGGATGGGGGGGGGGATAACATAAACTCAATCTTACCTTCAAGATGACTTGACACCGAGCAGCTGATGTCCTCAAAGCAGTTAAGACGTTTCTCTCATGAACACTTGTCATTGAGTTTTTTTACGGGGAGATAAAGCTGGGTGTCATCAGCATAGCAATGAAGGAAGGTGTTATCTTTTGAATAATGGAACCAAAAGGGAGCATATATAAAGAAAATTGCATAAGTCATAAAAGTGATCCACAGGAGATGGAAGCAGGGAGGAAGAAAGGGTGCTAATGTTGACAGAGAAGGTCCTGCACATAATATAGGAGGCAAACCACTTAAGAGATGTGACATGCATGCCAGCCTCAAGCTCAGGATAGTCAATTACAATATCATGATCAGTTGTGCTAAGGTCCAATAGAATGAAAATAGCACAGTCACCAGAATCAAGATTTAACAGATTTGACTGACTTTTTTAAAAAGATTTTAAAAGGTCAGGACCCTTTAAATGACCTTTTAAAACAGGATGTAACGGAGTCGGGGGGGGGTTACAACCTAGGCTACAATACCCTACGGCCTTTGCTGTGTGTCACTCCCAATCTCTTTCTCCCTATTTCCTGTCAGCCTACTGTCCAATCAATAATAAAGGCATAAAAAGCCCCCCAAAAAATAAAAATAAAACAGGATGTATCTGTGTTTGCAACTACGAAAATAGTTAATAAAAGCCAAGATACTGGGGACAAGCCTCCTGAAGGTGTGAGGGAACGATGTCAAGGGAGCAGGTTGCGAGGTCCAAGTGAGAAACTGTGTCAGACAGGAAAGACAGAGAAACAGGCTCTAATAGTGTGGGAGGTGTGGGTGTGCAGAGGTGACCCAGAGGGATCATGAGTGGGAAGTGAGATTGGAGGCAGTATTGCCTTGTGTATGAGATGTGCTACAGAGTATATACGAATACATTTGCCTTTTCTTTACCCAGTGCTGCGCTACGAGCTTGTAGATCTGCTAATTTTTTTTTATCTTGAAAATGTGTGCAAATCTTTGAATATATATATTATTTTAAAGCGAACAATTTTAACTCAATTCTTTGCTTCTGGGGGTCCCTGGAACAACATATTTTGAGATGGGGGTTGGCGGCCAAATACATATCATTTTGGGGGTCCTTGACATGAAAAGGTTTGAGCACCACTGATATAGAAACGTTTTTCAGAAAACTGTTGGGATTTAGAAGACATTTGTACTGTAGAATCGGCTTCAGGTATTAACGGGTTAAACTGACGAGAGTATTAGAAAGGTCTAGCTGCCATTACGGTAAGCCTTCAGGTAGGGAAACTGATGGGAAGTCCATCAGAATAATAATTGACTTTTTCTTTAATTTTTTCCATGGATATGGACATGGACATGTTAAATCAGACATTTAACCAGCCTTATGTACTTTGTCGAATGACAAATAGTGAAAAAAGCCAATCTACAAGCTCACAATGAATCGTGTCACAACATTTAGAAAATTTGCTCAAAATAGGGACAGCAGGGTTAGTGTGGTTAAACTGCTGGTAGAAAATGAGTCAATAACACATAACAATTAAAAAGTAAACAGGGAAAGTGCCCATATGAACTAGTAGCTTACTATGAGATGTCCATGAACACTTTGCCCACTCCGAGGTATTATTGTGTTGCATTCCATAGAACTGCCAGCTTCATTGTGTTGTATTAATGTTTATCAGGTGTAGTATTAACCTTTATTGATACAAAATACTGCTCTTGAAGACACATACATATACACACAATGTGCACGCACATGCACACACGCATGCACACACGCACTCACTCACTCACTTTCTCTCTCTCACACACATAAACTTGTGTGTGAGAGAGAGAAAGTGAGTGCGTGCGTGCGTGCGTGCGTACACGCATGTGTACACACATACACACATGGAGCACACATGCACACACTCACTTTCTCTCTCACACACAAGTTCATGTGCTACTATCCAGCAGTGTGGGTTATAGATAGTACACTACACACATACACACACACTCACTTTCTCTCTCACACACACAAGTTCATGATTGTGCTACTATCCAGCAGTGTGGGTTATAGATAGTACAGTACAGTGTTGGGTGTGAATCAGCTGCTGATGGACAAGTCCTATTTATTTGGAGTTCTCCAGGCTGCCATCCTGAGGTCTCTGGGCTCTCGCTTGTGGAAGTGTTCAGGCCAAGTAGATAGAACCACCTCCAGGTCATCTTGGACCAGTGCCATACTTCTAAACTCCTGAAACTGCACAGGCACACACACACACACACACACACACACACACACACACACACACACACACACACACACACACACACACACACACACACACACACACACACACACACACACACACACACACACACATACACATTCCGTCTCTCTCTCTCTCTCTCTCTCTCTCTCTCTCTCTCTCTCTCTCTCTTTCATTCTCTCTCTCTTTCTCTCTCTCTCTCTCTCTCTCTCTCTCTCTCTCTCTCTCTCTCTCTCTCTCTCTCTCTCTCTCTCTCACTGCAGTTGTTGCAGTTATAGCTTGCAACAGTGTCTTCTTGTGAATAATAGTTAATGGGAAGTGGAGCTTGTGCCTGGGAACCAAAATATGTTTACACAATGATGCTTTGTTAAAAATGAAGGTTTTTTAATTATTTTTTTAAACATTGACAGACTGTGGTGCTCTCAGGTGATCAGGGAGAGTGTTTCACAGCCGAGGAGCGGTTGAGCAGAGAGCCTGGTCGCCCATGATGTGGAGCTTTGTCCTTGGGGGTGTAGAATATTAGTATTTCCAAAACGGAGGTTTGCGGTGCAGTTCCTTGACGTAGGACTCTAAAATAAAGGCACAATACACATTCACGATAGCCAAGCAATACACTGTTGTACAGTATATAGCACTGTTTCTGTCATGTTTATATTAGGCCTTTTTATTAACTGATTTCTGAAAATAATTAAATAAGAAACAGGGTGCTGGAATGAAGCCGCAGCCTTGAAATAATTGTGTCTCATAACGCAGTGTCCTTGAATTTGATTTAACCAAGCATCAAATACATATTAGTGAATGACTTACATTCTTTACTGAACTGAGAGGAAAAGTACATTGAAGTGATATTTTAGCACGATTACTTCATTACTCCACCGACACTTTAATCTACTGTGACTTACAATGTGGGCTTGTGCCGATTTCAAAAGGCAGTCAGTCGATTGTTAGGTCAAACCCAAGCACAGGCAGTGATATTAGAGGACAGGGTGATGCATCACATGCCCTTTTACACTTTGGAAAGGATTTTTCTTTTTTCCTTGTCACTCATTAAATGAGTGACATAGCAGACTTTAAACCTAGTAGCCCATCACCATGTCAAAAGGTTAAGAACATGAATGTTCAGAGCACAATGCAGACGAAATCAGCACTCCAGAGGAAAAAAGGCAGAATCTGAATAGCACACTATGAAGGCCATTAGCGAGCGATCGGTGATTTTTGAGGGACTGTTGGAAGTGGTACAACTGATTGCTGCATGAATGGCCCATTTGTGTCTCATTTTCTATTCTTGTAATTTTAAACAGTAACTACAATTTGTGGGCTTTTCTGCAGTTCAAAAGTAGCATTTTTTACTGAGGAAAAAGGTCCTTTAAGGCAATGAGAGAAGAACAGAATATCATCCATTCAGTTTTTTTGTACTTACTCGATTAATGATCTTTGTCAATAATTTTTTTTTCAAGCTACAGCATGTTAACAAAAGACACAATATAAACAGGAGACTAGAATGCCATGTATGGAGGGATTCTTAGAAGAACTGCATAAACTGGTGTTGTGAAATATTAACTCATATTCTTTCCAACTCCATCTTTTTCCAAGTGAGTACCTCCCAAATGGTTGTTCTCAGATTTCAAATTATAACTTTTCTGTGAAGTCAGGAGGACCTAGCAGTGTAATAGTTCAGTTCTTCTCAACTGGGACCCAAAATGTCTCATTGACCATGAAGTCAGGAACCACCAATAATTACATAACACAACCCTCTGAAGTTGTTGTTTGTCTAAGGCCATGACCCTAAATAACTGCACTATATAGCACTATGTCTAAATTGCTCTTGATCAGTGTGGATTTCTCACAACACACTCATGGGCAGCCGCACAACCCACTGGTTGTGTTGGTAAAACACTTCTGTTGTCCTTATGTGTAACTTTTCTGAAAGGAGGTAATTTTCCAGTAAATGTTTGCAAGTCTTACATGTTCTTAAATCTTATTTAAGTCTTAAAAAAGTCTTTAAATAAGTCAATTCCCAACATATTGTTTCGGGGTGCGCTGGTTTCAGTTCATTCAACCTCTTGTGTGTTGGCTAGTGAAGCGCGTCCTAGCAAGACATGACAAAATGGGTTTAATTTGGTGCCGGCCTGTGCGCGCATACTGGTTCTTATCAGTGTGATGTCGTCTGTTAAGGGGTCTATTAGGAGTATAAAATATGCAAACTTTTGGAAGCAATATCTACCATTTTGATGTTTACCTTACACTTGTTTTTATAATTATATTTGCTTGCTAGACTGATTGCTTCAGAAATCTGATGAAATGTACAGTGAGGGTGTGTGCATCAATTTAAAACCGTGGTGTATTATTATACCACAGCTGCGGGTATTGTTGGCATGACATTAAGTGGAGTGCCTTCAATGCTCATAGCCATGGTATAATCACAATATATCATCCTCATGCTTCTCTCTCTGAGTCTGACCTTGTCTGTGACCTGTGGGAGGCCCTTGTAGAGGTCCAAGTTTCTGATGTGGTTCGCCCATGTGACAAAGTGCCATTCATAGCATTCTTGTGTAGCCATGTCTCGGCAAGATACAGCAGTACTGACTCCACTGTATGAACGGCCGCCTCTTGAGGTCATCTCCCATGTCAGATTTCCACTCTCTCCTCATCCCATGCAAGACATTTTCTTAGCATTGAGCTTAAAGCCGTTTCTACTGCCAGTTGTTCCCTTCCTTTCTCTGCTGTGTCCGAGACTAGGGCTATGTCATCTGCATAGTCGAGGTCGGAAATCGGCATGGGATGTTGCTCTGCCTCGGGACCAGCGCGAACCCCGGTGTCTCCTCCCTGCCACTGATTGCAAGTCTCAGGGCATGGTCCATCGCTACCATAAAGGGAAGGGGTCCAGGGTGTCACCCTGTAGGACGCCCGAGAGAATCTCAAATGTAACCAAAAACATTATGGTTGCAAAACAAACCCTGACATAGTGTTGCAATGGGTTATTGTCACTGTACAGCCGATTATGTTCATGCATTACTATAAGTAAGTAAGACTTAAAGATGCATGTGGTATAATAATGTGTTGTGCATGTTTTATGGATCTAGCTGTACATCCAACCAACCAATGAAATAGGAAGGAAGAAAAAGCTGATATGCTATCATCTATTGCAGCACTATCCCCTCCAAATTACTCTAAAACTTAATGGAAAGTGAGCATCTTGCTAATTTGGACTGATAAGTGACTGGAGTTTGGAAATATAAATAATATAGTGTATAAATATCATCCTCAAAGAGTTCTGCATCAAAGCATTTGGCTCGTTCTGTTACAAGAAAGAGATTGATTGAAATGGCCCTTTGTTGCCGGGTATAAAGAGTTTCTTCAGAGGAAAGGGAACTGTAGAAGCACACCCACCACCATCCCTTTCTTGTCTAAAGCCTTCTGTTCCGCTCCATACAAACCTAACAGCGGTGCGATGAGGGGCAACCCTTGTCTGCTACAACCCTTACACAAGTGAAACTTAATTCATTAAAATAGTCCTCTATACATATACATGCACTAAATGTATACTATATATATATATATATATATATATATATATATATATATATATATATATATATATATATATATATATATATATATATATATATATATTGTGTGTGTATACATGTGTATATACATACTGTGTGTGTGTGTGTGTGTGTGTGTGTGTGTGTGTGTGTGTGTGTGTGTGTGTGTGTGTGTGTGTGTGTGTGTGTGTGTGTGTGTGTGTGTGTGTGTGTGTGTGTGTGTGTGTGTGTGTGTGTGTGTGTGTGTGTGTGTACACATACATTACTTTTAAGACTTTATTAAAGCTATTGCATGCAAATATCTGAGGAGACTGACGTATATGAGCAATCTGTAGTCAGAGTAGCTCAGAGGAAGAAGCCTCTGATCCATTACACATCCTGTACAGTATATACTGAGTAGCTGCTCTTATCACCAAAAATGTACGGTCCCTCGGTGTAGGCGGAACCGATAAAAGCTATCATTTATCCCCAGTTCTATTAGAGCATTAAACACCAGGAGGAGATGAAACAACAGCACCGTGGTCTCAGATTTCACTCAGAAGCCCTTTTAGTTTGGCATTATTTGTTGTCTGTATTGTTTTACTGCATGGCTCTATAGGAGGCAGAGTCATCTAGAAGAGGGTCTGTCTGTCTGTCTGTCTGTCTGTCTGTCTGTCTGTCTGTCTGTCTGTCTGTCTGTCTGTCTGTCTGTCTGTCTGTCTGTCTGTCTGTCTGTCTGTCTGTCTGTCTGTCTGATAGATATAGATGTATAAATAATATTATAATATTTTAACTTTACATTCATAATGGAAGTCAATGGGGCTCTTATCGGACTGTAACCTTGTCCATGTTTGGAGTCATACATCATAGATAAATCGTAATCGATTGACGTCATAGAGGACTAATGTCACAGGCTGGCCACATGAAATCCAAGAGCTATACATTGGAGCCAGGTCCGAGATCCACATTGGAGCCACGTCGTTCCCGAGAGCCACATGATTCGATTTTTCTCTGTTGTTGAAAGGGAGAGTAATGTGATGTTAACCTCAACCACATGGGAATGAATCGATGCAGCTGTTGCACAATTGCAGTCTTTTATTTTCAATTTAATTCATTTTTCTTATCAGTCATGGTATTTTGCATGCCTCAACAGATTGTTAGATTGTTTCCACCCAACTTGTATTGAATTGAACAGTAGCTCAGTACCCTATCGTTGTAAATTCCAGAGCATACTTAATTAAAAATAACTCACTCTTAGTATTGTCTTGTTTTACTTGAATATGACTTTTTATTTATTTATTATATTTATTACTTTATACATTTTTTAGCAGACAGAAAAGGCAGCATGTAGTCAAGATCAATATAACAAAGAGGTCTGCAATTTTCTGACACAATTTCTCTTATTTCTATCTCTCTATTCTTACCAGTATATAATGTGTTTCACTCTGCTGTTGCTGCCATGACACCTGAATTTCCCCACAGGGATCGATAAAGGTTTATCTGACCTTATCTTACCAAATGTTAATGAAAGAACTTCAGATCAGATTCATTCAATCATGGATTTGAAATTATATTTCATCTGATCCCTTATTTATGTGTTACAGTACATGCAGTATACAGCCTTAATCATAGCCATTGTTGCAGCATGCAACTACAGTTATGCACAATATTATGCAACATATTGGGCTAGTTATGCATACATGGATTGGATAATTCTGCATACAAAACCAGATTCAGTGGCAGGTTAAAAACTGGTGGTTTGGATATTGATCGAGGCCTGGAATAGGATTAAACTAATCTTAACTCTAGGCTTAAAGGACAAGTCTTTTTTTTAGCCCCTGCGGGGACTCCAAGGTTGGCAATGTCGATTTGTCAGTCCCTCTAGTCCCAAAGAATACATCATCGCTGTCCAAAACCGTTACTTTTCAGGAAATGGAAAAGATAAAGTGCCCTCCAATGGATCCAATGTAGGTATTATTTATAGTCACAAGCTGTTGTTAATACTTTTCATCACAGACAGACGTAAACACTTTCACATTAAAAATGTTTTAAAAGTAGAAAGAATTGCAAAGCTAAAAGCTCACAACGTGTCACCAATCTATGCAACGCGTTGCATAGATTGGTTATTTTCGCTATTTTTGCGTGACACTCTAAAAAACGCACGGAAAAACATTTGAAATATGGAGAAACAAGGCTTCCGTCTGGCGGCAGTGATATCTTAACCACTTAAAGGAGTAGTTCACCCAAAATATGACTTATTTTCTATCAATTACACACCCCATGAAGCCTTAAATTCATGGAGTTTTTTTTGTTTTTGTCGCATTCCGAAGCCAATTATTTAATGAGCTAATATCTCCGGTAGGAGACTCAAATGCAGGTCAATTGAGTCTCCCACCAGAGAGTCCACCGGTCATTAAATTATTGGCTTAGGAATGCGAAAGAAAAACAAAAGAATCTCCATGAATTCAAGGCTTCATACTATAGGGTGTGTAATTGATAGAAAATAAGATTTTTTTTGGGTGAACTACAGTACTCCTTTAGACCCCAGCATCCGTATTTTGGGGGAAACTTTCCCTGAAAATAGCAGATGGACAAGCTCACAACGCGTCCATCGTTAGCATCGTCCAAAGCTTTCCCCACAATAACAGAAAACTCAAAAGACACTAGCATAGAGCCCTGAGGGACCATATGGGGTTTAAGCATAGAGGTATAATACAACTAGAGGGCGGATTGCCCCGCCCCCAGCTTTCATTTCAATGAATGTGCTCAGTGGCGTTTTGAAGCACCCGGAAGCCTGCCGGAAGTAGAATTATTGAGTCGTTTTTGGACACACCATAGAGTTATGAGCATGCGCACTAGTGTCCTTTTTGCGTCCCACGGCAGCCCGGTTGCCAAGGAATGAACGCGAGATATTTATTAAATACACTCGAGATGCATATTTATATGTAAATGCATATGTATTTATGTATAATATGTTTACAAATTCATATTTATATATATAAATATCTCTCAGTATGTTTTGCTCGTGCATGTATTCTCCTCGCCTGCAGTTCCAGCTTTGGCCACTGGGGTGGCGGCTTCAATGTTTCTCAGCAACTCTGGGGGCTTGGGTTTAAGTGGTTAAGAACTGCTGGCTGGATTGCTATGGAATTTCCTGTTCGTCTTCATGCTCCCCAGATCATTTACCAATCTGATTTGGGTGACCCAATAGGTGGGTACTCTGTAATCTGTAACAGTTGACAACCAACACCTTGAAAGCTGGCATTAGACAGAGAGGTAATGCTGGGGAAACAACATGGTTCCTCCTGTATGGATCAGTGGTGGAAGAAGTATTCAGATGTTGGGCTAAAGTAAAAGTGGCAATACCATAGTGTAAAAAAAAAAACGTTGTCAAAGTAAAGCATTAGCATCAAAATAAACTTAAAGTAGCAAAAGTACAATTACTCATTATGCAGAAAGCCCATTTCAGAATCATGTTATTGGACTATAATTATTGATCATGATCCAATTAAACAGACCTACAAGCTCACAACACGTCACAATGAGACACGTTGCAAACTTGTAGATTTTCTTGAAAATTTAATATTCATAATCTAAATCTGCAATGTAACTAAAGCTGTCAAATAATAGTGGAGTAAAAAGTACTAAATATGCCCCTGAGATGTACAGAACTATAAAGTATATTGAAATACTAAAGTAAAGTAAAAGTACCTTGAAATTGTACAATACTTGAGTAAATGATTTACTCACTTTATTTACTTAATTATACTTTCCACTACTGCTATAGATAATGTATATCTCTCCCAACAGGTGAGCATATAAGTGAATGCAACTGCTCTAGGCAGTTGTGCTCCTCCTTCACAAACAATTTGTCTGGTAGCATCTTTGACGGAGCATCTGCTGCTTACCGGGGATAAAATTAAAGATCCATCGATCAACACCGACATATAGCAAACTCTGTTAAAGCAGGGCATTAACAAGGAACTACTGGCTTCCACAACAAACTGTAGTTTGGCCTCAACACGGGTGTGTGTGTGTGTGTGTGCGTGCGTGTGTGTGTGTGTGTGTGTGTGTGTGTGTGTGTGTGTGTGTGTGTGTGTGTGTGTGTGTGTGTGTGTGTGTGTGTGTGTGTGTGTGTGTGTGTGTGTGTGTGTGTGTGTGTGTGTGTGTGTGTGTGTGTGTGTGTGTGTGTGTGTGTGTGCACATTTGTGTAGGTGGAGTGGGAAAATAACTACTTAAAACTTCATGTGATTGTCTGAGTTAATGTCAGAGCTGTCTTTCAGGTCACATATGTGCTGTCTGCTGCTAATGAATTTTAATATAAACATTTGTTTTTGTTGAGGGATATAGGCCTGCTCTCGATAATGTTTTATTCAGTGTTAGTGAAGATCATGTCTTGCCTTCCACTGCGGGATACAACAAAGACTTTGTTACACCCCATACACAATGATGTCAAGCGTCTTAGAGGAGGATTTTGACATGTAAAGTGAAGGGAACAGTACAGTCCAAAAAGAAAAGTCTCATTGTCTGACAAGCCATATAACAGCACAGATCAAGTGTCATTAACACTCACTCAGCTATTCCATGTCACAGAAATAAATATGAAATATGTGCTGTATAATTTGTTTATTCATGGGCTACGGCTTCCAAAATTATAGCTCGCTTTATCAAACATACATTTTCAGGAGGAAAAGAAAGTTTGCATCCATAGGATTTGTAAACCGTTTTGGCTTTTTAGTTGTAGTCTCTGCATCTCAGAGACATAACATGTGTCTAAAGCAGGGGTCTTCAACGTTTTTTTCAGGCCAAGGACCCCTTAGCTGAGAGAGAGATGAAGTAGGGACCCTCACTACATATCATATAAAATTGAGTTGCAGATTAAACTCATTCATAGATTTCATAGACGGCTTCATAGACTTGTTTGACAGTACTCATCAGTGTTGTGAAAATGTATATTCTTTGTTTATTTGTTTACACATAATCTTTTCTATTCATATGTTGGAGTCATGCTAATGTGTATTTTCAGACATTTTAGCCTCAATACTTTGTCTGCTCTTTTTTCCCTCTACACCAAACCTATTCACCGAAAATAACCGATCTACAAGCCCACAACGTGTTGCAGCGCGACGTGTTGTTGGCAAATTTTTCCCCCAGAAGGGGGTGGGGGTGGGGGGGGATTCCTTTCACACAAAGATTTGGCGGCCCGATGTAGTAACTCTGATGACCCCCCTAGGGGTCCCAGACCCCCTGTTGAAGATCCCTGGTCTAAAGGGTAAAGATAAAAATAGGACCAACTAAGCCAATGGTAAAGTGAATCCCGTCGAGATCTCACCTCCCAACCCGCTAGCCGCATGGCCCCTTAGGTCTGAAATTTGACTGATGCTGTGAACTGTGATTGCAACTGAGAGGTCCCTTGTGGCCTTGAGACCTGGTCACATCCCTCTGTCTGTCTATCACTCCCTCAGTCATCCCTGAGGCGGTGCATTCCGCCACTACCGTCGGCCAGCCCGACACATTCCTAATGAGCTCTCCAACCAATTATGAGCCCCCGGAGAGTGCCCCCCCCCTCCCTTCTTTTGCACACACTTGCATATACATAAATAGCTCAGGAACACTCTTGTGCTCGAATGTCTGACGTTGCTCTGGGGAGTGGAAGATGGATTTGCTGTGACTGGGTGTTTTCTTTTTTCTTTCACTGGTGTATCCCTTTCTCATATGAACAGTGTTTCCCAGCAGCGCTCTCTCTCTCTCTCTCTCTCTCTCTCTCTCTCTCTCTCTCTCTCTCTCTCTCTCTCTCTGTCTCTCTCTCTCTCTATTGGGACAATCTTGCAGCATGACGAAGTGCAATTATGTGCCGCATAATGGCCAGTGTTAACCCTAAAACCCTGGCTATGGCACCAAGGGCGGAGTAAAGCCCTGAGGGATTCCACTGTGGCTGCAGAGAATAGGGAACGGGGCTATGTGTGACACACTGACGGAAAATGCTGGCGACACTAGATAGATAATGGAAGGTCACGCCTTAGCCTGACACTGCCAAGGAGAGGCAACTCATTTGGGGTTTTCAGACTGTGATGAGATGAGCAGCAACAGTGGGAACATGCCAATATTGTCTCCTAGATACAGTGTTCGAATTACACCATGGCTTTTTGGGGAGCCCTATTTTTCGGGGTTTGGGAGGGTACTGTATACCTGCACGGGTATACAGGAATGCCCTCACCTAGTATGTGCAAAAATATACTATCAATGCATTTCAATTAATTCTGTGAATATTTAGCCTGGGACAAAACTAAACAGAAAAACTATCGCATCCAGTTTAAGAATACCACCTCACACTCTAAAAGATACAAAGTTGATATAATAATTTAAGAATAAGGTTTTTGGTGGCTCAGGTTTACTTCACTGTCCTGTCATAAAGCAAAGTCCAATATTTGACACATTTATATAAATACAAATAAAAATCCTAGTATTATCTAATGTTTTATTCATTTATTTTGGTCTGTCTTTTCTAATACCATAATACCTGGGAATTTCCCCTGGGACCTAAGTACAATAATATAGTCATAGAGGAATAGAATCTTGACTTCAGTTATTTCCTGAGGAAAATGATAATAGGAAAAAGCATGACCATGTTGAAAACATGGCTAACCTGTTCATTTCCTCTGGGTAACTTGCCCCCCCACACACACACACACACACACACACACACACACACACACACACACACACACACACACACACACACACACACACACACACACACACACACACACACACACACACACACACACACACACACACACACACACACACACACACACACACTCACTCACACTATGGCAAATATATATATATTTCCATCACTCCCACTAAAGTGACATTTACAATGAGGGGGAAATCAAGAAGAGCAGTGGATCTCAAATTGGAAAAGGCATTGAACTGAGGATAATGCTAGGTCCCATAATATCAAACCAAATAATGTGAAATGTCAAATTGTTGCACTGCAGTCTTTTTATTACCACTGTACTCACAAGAAAAGGGTATATTAGGCATTAAGTTTGTCATGGATAGAACGTATTAAAGGTTGATGAGTAAGTGATATTTAGTTAAAACAAAGTGTTTTTGTTGTTTTTTTGCTCAAATGTTTCAGCTCTATATTTAGATAAGTAAGTATTAGATAGTAATCATTGCTATAGAGTGTTTGTTCAGTAACAGGGTCTCCCCGTCTCTCCAGCTCTTTAATAAACAGAAAATACATTTTCAGGTGGATTGCCAATTTGGTATCCCGACAACTACTTAACCAAAAATATCACTTACTGCACCTTTAAATGTATAATAAATTAAAATAAAATGCTAATGAGAGAGGATTGGACAGATTATTTTAAAGATCTAAAGATTACATTCAACTTACAGATATTTCAGTGATGATGAAGAGTATAGGCTACACCTTGTGGAAAACACAGTTTATAAAATGCTTATAAAGCGCTAAAAGGAAAACATCTTTCAGTCGAAGGCTTGTTACTGCACATTTCCACAATTATTCTGTGCATCCAAGAAAATCTCTGTGCCATAGAAAATCCAGTCCCATTTTGTTTACTTTACAGTATACTGTCATATGATGGTGTTATTATGAGCCAAACATAGCAGATCTACAAGCTGTGCTTATTTTTTTGCGTACGATGAAGTATAAATCAGGCTTTTTCTTCCTGCCTGTACTGGTATAATTTACATTCAGCTCATATGCTGTATGTAGAGAGATACATTTTACAACAGTTGTTGTGTGCAGTTTTTTCCTTGGCAACATCCAGTGAAAACAATATTTTTCCTGTGAATGGAGAAATTCTCAATTATCTCCGACCATGTTGTGGTGATGATGGCTATTTTTATTCCAGCTCCACCTGGCATGGGAGCGACTCATTTGATGTCCACATGTATGCATGGTGTGTGGTTTCAGGGGCTGGGTGCAGCAGTTAATGTGGGATGTCATTTGTGAGACTGGACAGCATGGACTGAAAGAACTGGGACATTGTTTAATGCAGTCAATTACATTGTCTCTAATGAGTTCAAAACTGATGAAAGCCATCAAGAATAATGTAAAGCCTTATCAGTCCCTGATTAAATGAGTCAATTTGAAGACTCAGCATAAAATGTAATTCCGTTTCCTATATTACTTTTCCCACCAAGTTAATCTCGAGGTCTCAATCTCTTGACCCTGCGTGCTCCACGCAATAGTTTTATATTTTATTTTTATGGAATAAAGATCTACATTCAGTGGAGCTTTGGAATGGAGGCTGTAAGCAGTGCATGAATGTTCCCCATACAGTATCTCATTAAAAGGCCTTGACCTCGCAGCCTTCGATACGTTACGTGGGATGAGCTGCAAATCCCATCGTTCTTGTGTAATCTTCACCTCTCTGCTGCACCCATGCCCCGTCTTCCATTACATTTGATTTGGGAGCCCATTCACGCTCTGGTGGTTCCCATTTTCACATGGGATTATCGACACAGAGCCTCCATTTTTTTGTCTAATCCATCTGTTTGTCATTCAAGAGCACCGTTGAACCTCGTAATTATCTTTTCTATCTTCTTCTTTTTTTCAGTTCTGTCTGAAAGATATATCCAATGCAAACTAGCGAATAGGCAGCCTCCCAAAATACACACAGAAACCATTTGTGAAACAATTCCAGTGAAACTGGAATAAGACAGATAACAAAACGAAATCAGTGGCAAAACGTTTTAAAACCTGACCATGTTTTCCTCTCCCTTCCCTATATTCAGAGTTGTCATCCATTAACATACTCAGATGCAGCCGTGTTGCGGTGTTCTCGTCTTTACAGGGTCACACGTTTTGTGTTTCTTGGAGTCACTCCATGTCTTCTGCACCAGATGCGCAACAACACCCACAACCGCGGAGCAGCCGCTGTTGTGTGATAAGAGGAGAGGTGATGGAAGCTCATGTTTGTGGCACGGCATTGATGCACTTATATGTGACCCCGAGGCAGATCAGCAGATGCTTCATTAGCTTCTCTGCCTCACCGGAATTATATCAACACATGGAGATGCAAATAAAGGGATCATGGACGGCATGGGGGTGGGCAAATGAACATGGAGCTTCAGGATTTTGCCAGCTCTCCCATGAAAAGATGTGTATAAATATGACTTTTCCCTGTCCAGTTCTTCATTTCAGTATTGTGCATTATTTTACGGCAAGGGATCCCGAATTCTTTAAAGGTGAAATAGAAAATATTGTAGACGAATAATAATACAAAAGAATGAAAGTACTGCTTCCCCCCAAACAATTATGATTGTCAAATAGTAATTCTAATCATTGTTGTTATGTCCCAAATTATTGGTTTGTTTACTTGTGTAAGCTGACGGTCTCCATTATCCATGTTGTGTCCGTTTTCATTGGTTCTTCTTTCTCTAAAGAGATGCTTGGAGGCACTGTGTTACAATGGTGCAAACAACATGAATTCTGCCTTATAGACAAGTCTCAGGGAAATAAGGAACTTAATGCAACCGAGGTAATGTGATTTGACATGTAGTGTGGCTGAATGTTGGCTATAGTATCTTTAAAACTGAGAAAAGCAATAAGGGTCATTCTGTGGAATCAGTGTATTTGTGCCCCCCAAGAAAACAATAAAAGATATAACATTACAATATTTGTTATCCTCAATATAATAGCACTGCAGTCAATGAAATATTATTTTAAACAATAAAATGACATTTATTATGATGAGGGTGAGGTTTCTGGCCTGTCTCTCATTATGATTGCTCTTATTTAGCAGGACTTATAATTTGTCAAATATAAACAAAGGGTTAAGATTGTATCATTTACGTAGCAGTGTTAAACTGTGTTTCTGGTGTAATGAAGTTGTTTTGTTTGTTGTTTTTATTGTTTTGTTTTAATCAGTGTCCCATGATTTCATGTCAACCCCAAAAAAATCTAAATGATTTTCAGAATAATTTGAGATCAACAAGTAATAACATAACATTTCAAACAGTATGTGCTTTAGCTGATGTGGGTTAGACAGCAATGAACAAGATACATTGAAATCAGGTTGACAAACTAATAAATCATGTATGAGGAAAGTAATAAAAGGATTTTTTATTTTTTTATTCTCTGACTATTTAAAAATTGGTGATGGTTGATTAAAGCTATTTTAACCTTTTAATGTAAAAAAAAAGGCACTGATATTGTAGAATGACCCATAAAGCCTAATCTAAACTTTGTTGTACAACCACGTCGGTCGCCGACTGTGTCACAGTCGTACGACCAAAGGGTAAATTAGGCTTAACCCTAGCTCTGATTTCCATATTTTCTTTTGAACGCCATGATGATGCCCTCCACATGTCCTCACGTTCATCCTTCTTAGCTTCTCCCCTCCATCAGCTTGCATTAAGCCCAGAGGCACACACTGATGCCTGGCTGTGACCAATAGACCTTGTAGTTTTGATCAAACTCGGCACTTTCACCTCGCTAACTTTATTATTCTCCATGCAGTTCCCCCATCATTTGCTCTCTGAACCCAAATTCCAAAGAGATCACATTCCCAAAGGAATAAGAGTGGGGTCCACAAAGGAAATCAGAGGACAGAACATCAAACTCAACACACACTTTTTTTTTTTACACCTGGAGACTGAAAATAAGGCCTCAGAGAGCAAGTTGTATTCGATTTTGAGGAGGTTGTGATGAATGGGATGCAGCGTAAACATTTTCACGGGGGAACGTTATTAATGGTGGAGCATATGACATGGCGAGGCACAGACAAATGCAAGAGAGTGTTGAGGGAGATTTTTGTGTCGAAGTATTTTTTTTTTTTGAAGGTGCAATGTCAGCTCACTTCCTGTGGTTTTTGCTTACAACGCCAGAAGCAGTGGGTCACCTGGTAGGTCAAACCAAGCCACAGAATCCCTCGGTTGCATAGTGCTTGCCTTCAATGTCATACCTAATGCTTTTAAAAACACAACCTTGTACATCACTGTAAACAAATCTCTCCAGCGATGATGGCCCACGCCACGTGATAAGGCAAATCATTTCATCTTCCTTGAGGGTCTTTAAATTGAAACAGCATTGCTGTGGCTAAATGGAGGCACTTGTCTGCCCACAGAGTAGCTACCACACACTTGAACTAAGAGGCTAATCAGTTCACCTCAATCACATACAAAACAAAGAGGCAAACATTTTGACACACCATATTGTCTCTACAAAAGCAACAGTGTCGGCTTTGGATGACTGTACAGACACTAGCCCGTTGATTGTGAAACCTGGTTCATTTGGAACTGAAAAATAAGCAAAGAGGCATGAAAATGAGATATGATGAAGTCTTTAGTCCTTAGCATTAACTTATGATTATTATTTAAGCTGCCAGGAGAACTAAACCAATGGCCTAAAGAACGACAACATGCTTGAAGCTGAAATGGGAAGTATGGTGTCTTCTACAGGGGAGACTGCAAATTCAATTATTTATTTTTGAATGTACGCAGCCCGCAGGCCAGGCTGCACAATCTAAATGGTAATGCCTATTTATTTTTTTGTACCGGTGTCTAGCGTTCTATTGGCACGTCGCAAGGAGGCTCCTCCACCAGCACGTCTTCATTACCCATAACGATAAAATGCTTCACGTAATGATTGTGTTTAATCCACAAACACATAAACACTTACTGCAGCCATTCACAGATACAGGTACAGAGTTATGTAAAACAACAACAACAAAGCAGAACAAATAAGAGTTAAAACTTTAAACTCTTATTTGTTCTCTTTTTAATTGCGACCCTGACAGATGTTCAATACCGATACCTTGAATTGTGTGTGTGTGTGTGTGTGTGTGTGTGTGGGGGGGGGGGTGTGCACGCGCACATGTTTATCCCCTTAAGTTTTTTTACTCATTTAGCATTTTCTGTCACACCGTGATTTCACCCTGCCAGCATGGATGCATTGCAACATTGTTTGGGTTTCTGCTTGAGCCGGGAGACTGCCTATTTCAGATTGTCCAAGAAGGGAGAGATTAAAAACAAAATCTACTAGGCTATGCTTTCCCCCGCAATCTTCACTGGGCTGAAGTAAATTGCTTTCATTTTGGCTGGGCTCCCCATTGTTATAATGTGACATGGCTACTGATTAGACGAGAGTGAGATCAATAATCTGTCGAGCTTGTGACTCCAAACCTGTGCAGGGAAATCAAGAGCAAGACTTTCTCTGCCCTGTCACTGGCTGTGGTTCACATCAAAGCTCCAGTGTTGGGACTTAACACCTCCCACCATGAATGGCCGAGGGGTGGTTTGGGGTTGTGATATGGTATTGATGACCAACCAAGTAGCCATGGATAATGACATGACACTTGTCACACTCACTGACAGTACATAAGATGATGCTTGGGCCACGTGGACAACAAAAGCACAAGGCCTAGTCAGTATTTTTTTGGTTCATAAGCCAGTAAATAATTTTTTAGTTAAATGGTGGGTTAACCAAAGATTTCTTATGTGAGATGCTCAACTGATTGATTATTTTTACAGTCAAGGGACTTATTTGAAATCACTATGAATCACACGTAAGTACTTACGTGTAATTATGTTCCAAAGATGCTGGCTACCTGACAGTCACCGAGTACAGTAAAACAACAGTTGGGAGTGGAGCATTCGCACACCGTGCCCCCTACCTTTGGAATGCTCTTCCTCAGACTGTCCGGGAAGCTGACTCAGTGGACATTTTTCAATCTAAGCTTAAAACTCACCTTTTCTCTTTGCACTACAGTTTCCCTTAGATCCCTAGGTTTTACCTGAACCAAATGTTTTGACAGTTTTTATGTCTGTTTTTTTTTATCTGTTTCTTATTTCTGTTTATGTGAACTATTTCTTGATATTGTGTTTTTTTCTGTTGTGAGCTGTTACACTGTACACCCTTGGGGTGACGATAGTGGTGTCAAAGGCATGTCAAAAATAATCGTTTCATAGATTAACCGCGATGCAGACATGGACGATTATGAATCGATTCACAAATGTCCAAAATGTATTATTATTTTATTATTATAATTTTTTTTATCATATTGCTAATTGCACAGAGCAGCAGCCATATTTATATGTTGTTCAGTATATCTGTCTGCTTGTATTGACTGATGAAAAAGTTGCCATGTTGTGCAATAATATAGTAAAGTGTGATGCATCGCGATGCATCGTAGACTCGAATCGTTAACTGGTGAATCGTAATCGAATTGAATCGTGAGGGCAGTGCCAATGCACACCTCTAGGTGAGGATGCACCATAAACAAACAAATACTATTACATTAAATTACTTACATAGTTTTCATAGTATGTTACATATAATATTTAGACCTTCCCCCTCTATGCTAAAATGGAATCAATAAGAGGAGGCGTGGGGGTGGTCTAAAACAACAGAGTCCTTGCAGCGGTTGGAAGCAACACTATTTTTCAACCACCTCCACACCCACTCTGCCTTGCAAACAAACACTTTACTTTCACTGCTGGTCACATGCTGTGATGTCAAGGGGTACAATTAGGGGACTCTGCTAAGCACTGATGAAAGACACTTCTTCGGTAGACTATCTTTAACGTCACAAAAAGCCAGGCACTGACATTTATCGGTTGTCCTTTTTTTTGACAATTCCATGGACAAGCAGCACAGGAACATTAAGCAGATTTACCTACAGCGGGGTGCCACCTCAGAGCCCTCCATGACACGGTGGATGCTTTTTTAGCTGTGGGGAATGATTCTCGCTGGCAGTCAGGCTGATAGAATGAGGCAGGTGTCCTTTTGATGTCCTCAGCACAGTTATTAACAAGTCATATTGTTTGTGAAAACCAATCATAAAGGATAACAGGCGGTAATAACTGTTGTCCCAGCTTAATTGTAGTTTTGAGATAGAAACGCATACAGGGAGAGCAATGAATGACACGCACAGCCGAAACAAATTGTATTCAGTGCCTTTGAAGATTGTCCCAATCTGTGAGGTAAAAAAGAGTAGCAGTTAGCTTATTGCCATCCAATTAGGTATATCCGTGGAGCTAAAACAAATGCACAAACCTGAAAATTGTTACCGTAGTCATACATTTCCAATTTTATACTATGTAATAATAGGGATGGGGGACGATAATGAAACCAACAGACGCATGCTTCCCGTATATGGCAGCCAATCACATTCCAGCTCTGATTATCTATTTATGGGAGTGTGTAAGAATCTCCTCGGTGCCTGCAGGGTAGGCTATAAGTGTGCCTTAAAATGATCACGATGTTTAGTTCATTTAAGCCTGAAGAAACCCAAGCCTTTTCACACAAACGATGACATCCAAGACTGACAGTGTATGCATGACAGCCGTGGGAAGGGGACCTAGGTTGGCGCAGCCTCCCTTGCTATTACTGCTGCACAGCAGGGTTAGTGTTCTACCAGACAGGTCTCCCAGGGAATAAAGTTCAGATACTGCCATGTGTCACACTTATCTGTTGTGTTAGTGCAGGTTGTAAATAAATGAGGCCGCACCCGCTCTGCATCATGATAGAAAAACACATCACTTCTCGTGATGTGTTTTTCCACAATGTGTGACGTTTGACAGAGTGGACTTAACCACTGGCTTCCATATTTTGTGCATGACATTATATGCCATTATATTACAACGTTTTTCAGAAATGTAAAAAAAAATTGCAGACATAGCTCGGCTATTTAAAATAATAATTATTATTATTATTTTTGAAAACTTTTTAAATTAGGGCTGTTAAAATGCAGGGACTAATATACCCTTTTCAAAGCAACACCACAAGAGCATAATGGCTTCCCGCGTGCAGTGCTGCACATCTATAACGAGAGATTTCTGATGGAAGCCTGCGGGTGCATGAAACACAGCCACTTCCGTTTGCTTTGATTCTGACGGGAAAATGGCCGCCTCCCAAAAAAGAACTGCTCCCTCCTTACTTTGACCCACTTGTGTTTGCGTTTATCTTCTGCTCATTGAGGGGGTGTACACTGGTACATCATAGCTTGTAGGGATTGATTCTAATCCTCATTCTCTATAAGGGAAGGAATCCTTTTAGTTGACGTTTTAACCCAAAATGCCTTACAGTAGCATGTCGTACACTTTAGTATCACAGCCCGTGGTGGGAGGCAAACCCTTAAACCCCGGACCCATTTAGCTATACAAGACCATAACCAGAGGAGAAGATGCTGTTTAAAAGGCATGGTTGGGGTAAGTCACTCACATTGAGGAATGGCAAAAGATAAGGGCAATTCCTATTTGCAGTGGACCCATAACAGCCATTCTGAGAGCTCCTATAACTTCCTCTGTCTTGGGCAGAGAGAGCTGCAGGATGTATGTGACTATGGGTCTTCCCTGTGTCACCAGTTACGCTAGATCGCTGAGCCAAACAAATTCTGGTCTCTGGCAAGGTGACTTGTCGCTCGTGCATGTGTGTGTGTGTGTGTGTGTGTGTGTGTGTGTGTGAGTGTGAGTGTGAGTGTGAGTGTGAGTGTGAGTGTGTGTGTGTGTGTGTGTGTGTGTGTGTGTGTGTGTGTGTGTGTGTGTGTGTGTGTGCGTGTGCGTGTGCGTGTGCGCGTGCGAGTGGTCCTCGCATAACCCCCATTACACTTCATCTCTGAGATGGAGCGCACAGATCAGATGGCAGAAAGGGGCTCTTGTCTTTGTCTGCAGCCACCAACTTTATCACTGTCACCATGCACAGCTGCGCCTCTTGTCATGCGCTTATAGCTCTCTATTCTGGTCAGCTTAATGACCCACAACAGCAGCCTGTAAACCACTAATGTCTAATCTATGCTCCGTTGTATGACGGTGTCACGCACCAAAAATAGCCGATGGCGTACGAAATGCGACAAAGTATCATTTGGGCTCAGGGATGCCTATTATCAATCATCCTGGGTAAGTAAAGTCAGAATGTGCTAGTCAAACTCACATAGTGGTGTGTGGGCAAGTGTGGCTGTCCGTGCTGTCAAGTTTGAGCCTGATGTGTTTTGTTATGCTCTTGTTATACAGTTGACAACGATCCTGACAACTGATTTGACATACCCCATTTGTCTTCAAAAAGAAATGATGAAAAAAATAACACAAAGACAGTCCAGCATGAATTAAAAAAAAGAATCTATTCAAAATGTAAACAAGGGAACCTTTTATATATTATTTGACAAAGTTTTCCTTGTTTCAATGTTAACAACTGTTGGGATCCTTACCGCATCAAATTGCTGTATTAATTAAAAATAGCCAATATATTTAGTGTTTTTTAATTCATACAAGGAAGAGAGAGAATCTGAGTGAACAAGGAGTGTGCAGGGGAGATAAAGTGTAGAGACTCTTCTGCCTTCTTATCAGTATCCACTGCAGCTTTAGCACTGCCACGGCACCAGTGGGAATTGACAATAACAACTGAAATGTTTTACCCTTCCAATTCTCCCGAAAGATGGATTTGGAGGATCTTAAGGTATGAAAGCTGTTGCCGCGTTCCAGTATTAAACGCTATCTGCCCACATTTAGTCAGAGAGAACGCTAAGAAACTCCAATTCATTTTCTCAACTTTAGCAGGTGTCACTGAAAGGGACTCACAAGGAGGACATTATGCATTTGCCAGTATTCTTGCTTAGTGTTTCATGGTTACCCCAAAGTCAAATGCCAGCCGAGCAGGAGATGAGGATCAACAGTATAGTAGTCACCATTTAAGAATGGGAGAAGACTAGAGCAGATACAGAGAAGGAGATACCATTAATCATTATCTCTATGTCTGTATGATAATATTTAGTTTGTCACAGGATTTTCAATTTGTGAAATGAAATGAAATGGTGTGTACCGGTTCACGCCTGAGCTATTGTAGGCTACCATTACTAAAAGACCATGATATGTTTGTATCCTCATACTGTTGAAGCTGGTACTGTACACTGACTGTACAGTCACTGAGGAATAACGAGCAGAAATATGCATTCCGAGGATAATGCCGCGGCAGATGTGCACTGCTGAACCAGCAGGGGACTTGATTTTGGAAGTGAACAGAGCACAATATTTCTTTCCCTCATGGTGATGTGCAGATACAAGCTAAAATGTATATCCCATACAAAGCCTGCTTCAACTGGAAAATACGACAACACAACATTATGGTAAACAGCAATTGGGAAAATCCAAACGCAGCGCTTCTAAAATATATTGTAGAACTTAAAAGTGTCAGTGTTTGATGCCATCTCTCTCTCTCTCTCTCTCTCTCTCTCTCTCTCTCTCTCTCTCTCTCTCTCTCTCTCACTCTCTCTCACACACACACACAGAGCAACTGAACATGTTATTGCAGAATTAAAGTTTTAACAACAGGACATGGGCAGGGTTGTCAGTCAGTGTGAGTTTGTTTGTTGAGCACAACCTAGACACTGGTAGGAAGTGAAAGGCTTTTTTGTTGTTGTGCATGAGGAACATGGCTCACAAAATAACTGCAAAAAGCTTTTTGGTACAGTGCAGCCCCTTTACGATTTCCCTTATTCAATCTCAAATTTTCCAAATGAATCCAGGTTTTCTGACATGTCTGCTCCCTTGTTTTATAACTGGCTGTAAAGGAATGTCATGTATTTTATGGACACTCTTACACATGTCTTAAAAACTTAATAGCTGACGGAGATATAAAAAGATTCATTTCAGTCGGGGGAGTTGGTATGATCACTCAGGCATCTCTTTTTGGCCCGCTTGCTTGCATGGTTCCTCTTTCATCCTTTTTGTGCCGTGCAGTGCGGGATAGAGGGGTTAGGGAGGGGTGACTAATGTATCCAGGTGGGTCATACCTCGCCTGCTGTATAATCGGCAGAATGGGATCAAATTTTGAAAGTGGAAACAGATCAGGGCGAGGATTCCACCCCCCCTGTTTAAGTAATATTATGACCTTGAACAGGCTCTGAGTTGGGCACAGGTTGCAACAAGGTTACTTGGCTCATGCTTTTAAAAGATTCCATCCTCTCAACAATTTGTATTTTTATTGTGGGATGTCAGGATAGTTGTCAATCATTATTAGTGACAGGTGGATATGCTACTGAGTAGTGTGACTATTCACTCCGTGGGCAAAATGTTATCGACTCAATGAACCTCCAGCACACAATATTCTCTCAGCACAATTGGCAGTGAGACCCAAAAAATAACTAAAAAATAGGGGTAGCATAAGAGTGAAATGAGGCGTTCAAATGCCCCTCTGAACACAGCAGCGGGTCCAAACGGACAAGGCAGGCTGCTCTCATCCCTATAGAAGCACAATGTAATTGCACTCTGGAAGCACATTTCAGAAGCGGCTCCACAGTGCCATCAAGAGGTGTGTGAGGCAACAGCAGAGAGGACAAAAATGGAGAGAGCAAATGGGTGCAAACCGTACAGTCAATGGTACAAGCACGAGTTGTGGCCGAGGACACATCCCAAACTTCTTCAGCTGTGCAATTTGCGTATCAGATCAGGGCGCAAAGAGGTGATGTGTGTCTCAGTGCACACATGCTCAGGTCCTCTTCCAGGTGGTGAGAAAGCCAGCGTGTCATTCTGACTGCTGATTCTGCTCTCTGGGTATAACTAATCCCCCGCTGATCCTGTTTGGGGATATGTCATGCAATGAAAAAAAAGGCATGCATGGTGTAACAGGAGAGAGGGAAAATAACGTTCCTTCCATTACAAGGCTGGCCTGACAGAAACAAAGAAAAAAGAGCAGAGCTGAGAATTATGAAGTACAGCACGGTGACTCAGTGTTGCTGCGCTGCCAAAAATGTCACATTTTAAAGTGCTCAGTATGAAGTGCTGTTTTTTTTGTCCCTTACTTGCATGTTCCCAACAGCAACAGGAAATGTTTAATGCTATACATTTGCAGTCATTGCTTAAACACTTATCCTACAATGCTACACATACAGTATTATTCATTTTCATATTTTGGCTGACCAGAAAGTCACATTTCACAATTTGACTACTTCCTGACCATATCAATTTACATTTCTTCTGACCTACTACTGTTAACATCAGCCCCAAGGGAAATCCTCATTTTCCAACAAGGAATATCACATCAAAGGGCTGTTTTGGGAATGCAGGGTAAGGAGATGGCATTTGTTCCAGATTTATTTGTAATTAAGGTTTCAGCTTCCAAAATGCTAAAGGTTTGCTCCTGCTGTGACAATGCTATTTGAGAGAAAGATTTGTTTCCTTCGGCATGAAATGAATTTAGTCTCGCATGGGCAACACTGACAAAGAAATGGTAGCTAATTATACCAATGAAATGAGGTCTCGACAGTCGACACAGACTAGCACCCAGCAGACCTTCGTCTATATTCTACGTATGCTGTTCTTTTGGGTTCTGAGAGAGAGAGAGAGAGAGAGAGAGAGAGAGAGAGAGAGAGACGGAGAGAGAAGGATAGACGAAGAGAGATGTGTGAGCTTGCACTCTGCTGTGTCTAAGTATACTCATTTCTCTATGCATATACAGTATATGCAAATGTAGCCATATTCAAGGGTATATGTGGATATACAGTTCAGTGTGCGCATGCACTGTCTGTATATTCCACTGTATATGTGCAAATTATGTGTGTATAATTGTGTGTGTGTGTGTGTGTGTGTGTGTGTGTGTGTGTGTGTGTGTGTGTGTGTGTGTGTGTGTGTGTGTGTGTGTGTGTGTGTGTGTGTGTGTGTGTGTCTTCGCACACATTCACACAAATTGTTGCATCTACTTACTCTTTTACTCAAGGGCACTATTATTAGGTAGGGAGAAATAGGGACAAAAAGGCTGGGGGGAACCCCAAAATGTCTGAATTAATTGCTAACACCTAAAGCAAATATGACCTCAATTTCTGGACCCACATGATTACAGAGGTCACTGGAGCTCTCGCTGCACTTGTCCTCATTTTCATCTAAAAAATATGTGTCCCTTCTGGGCTCATTGAGACTTGTTGGCATGGCACGGTTAGAATATTCCACAGTACATTTGGGATATTTCCAGGAAGGCTAAGACATGTTGCACAGGACAACATATGCGCATAAATTATGAAGACATTTTTCAAAGATTTGTCTTTAAAAAGAAAAGAAAATCTCCATATAAATCACAAATTAAGTGATATCACTACAATAATTTAACAAGAGAAAACATAACCCGAGATCTTAATAATGAATGGCAGATTAGTTTACAGGTGTTTTAAATCCACAAATTTATATTGTGAATGTTTCTAACAAGAGAAAACATAACCCGAGATCTTAATAATGAATGGCAGATTAGTTTACAGGTGTTTTAAATCCACAAATTTATATTGTGAATGTTTTGAATTGTGTATATTCACACACTTCAATGTTTTGCATTTTTCTCATTGTAGATGTTTTCATTATTGGTGAATACTTGTGAGCTGGAATCTGTGTCAATTAAGAGCATTTTAACTAATGGATCACAAGCAGAGAATTTTAGAATACACCTGGACTACCCTTCATGTCTTGGTAGCCTATTAGTATTAAATTATTAAACTAGTTTTAAAAAAGGAAACCCTGAAATTAGAGAAAAATGTATATACTATGTGAATTGTATTACTGTATTAAACTTGTAAAACATTTTAAAAAAAACTGATATTAGAGAAGGCATTACATTAATTTAATTAAAAAAGATTGATCTGGAATTAGTTTGAATATTGCTGTTCTCCTGTTCTCTTCTCAATCCATGGAGTAGCCCAGAATATGTCTGCCAGAGACACAGACATGCTGGTATAAAAAGGTAATAAGTAATAATAAATAATTTGCTTAACATATATATATAAGGCAGTGTTGACTGGTGAACCTCAGGGGTCTATACATGGTCCCCTCCTTTTTTCTCTCTACACTAAATCACATGCACAAGCTCATAACGTGTCATGATGTGACACTTGTACATCTGCTATTTTCAGTGACTGTTCGCCCATTATGACATGCCCAGAATCGGGATGCTAGAGTTCATGTGGTTTATGTGTAGAAGTGCTGCTGCTTTTACTATACACATGTCCTTGTGTATAAGATATTTTCATCGACATTATGAGTCAATTATCTATTGACGTCTCACCCAAAACACATTGAGGTTCATTCATTTCATGCTCCACGTAATTCCCCTGGAGCACCTGTATCCCATGGTGCTATCATTGCACAGAGGCCACGTATTGATCTCTTTTGCAAATGGCTTAGACTTCTATCTTTAAAAGCTTTAGTTATTATATATCGTTTTTTTATTTATATGTATATAGCAGAAATAGCTGAATTTCATCATGGATGAATTATACAACTTATATGGCTGTTGGCTAGAACAAAATAATATTCTGAGCACAATTTCTTCTACGTTTTCCCAGATATGTGGCTGTCTTCTTCAGCAGTATTCGGTCAGCCTTCTCTTGGATTAGACTGCTGCTGATCACAATGTTGTGATGTATTTATGATTTATTTATGTTGCTCACTATGGTGCACATTAGAGAGGAAGCGCAAACTTTGTGTTTACTGTTTCTTGGGCAGTTGTCGGCACGCGTTCAGTGATTTGTTTTTGTGGAACACTGTGGTGCAGAAAACTGTCTGCCTGATATGCCAGGTGTTTCCTCAGGAGTGTTTCACATTGCTTGGGGCTAGACAACAAAGATACACGGGGAAGAAGTTCACAGAGTCGTGATGTACTCTCTACTTCCCGACTGCGGTAACTTACAGCTGAAATTGCTATGCTGCATTAATTTCCAAACACCTTGATGATGGCAG